>NW_023339807.1:1216337-1232923 GCF_004916995.1 Morone saxatilis
GGGCGGTGCCAATAAGCTTTAGGAAGCTGGTGAGGAAGCGCCAGCTCGGTGTGCGGGCATTGGAGCTGCAGGTTGTGGAGGCGCTTTGCGTTGTGCAAAAAGTTGAATCTGGAGATGAAGGGGATGATGATAAGAGACTGAGCCCAGGCCCCGGAGCATAATGGTAACTCATAATATCAATGTTGCGATGGGGGTCCAGATTTCATGAACAGGTAACTTTTTATAAGGGTGTTAGAGATATGTGTGGGTGTTTTTCCTGTCATTTCCTGTGGACGACGAATTGTAAACTGACTATGACAAGTTAAGGTATCAGCGGAGATCTGTAGAGGAGGTGTAAAGGTGGCTGTTTGGTTGTGGGGTTTTTGGCCTTTGCTGAGACATGGGCTTTGATTCCATTCTACTCTATCAAACCCAGTAGATACCTCGGCCCTCGGCTCGCGCAGTATCTTTATCTTTGTTTTCTGTTTTTTTGCGCTGCTTTGCCCTATTGCTGCTGTGTCAAAATGAATTTCTCCTTAGGGGGATAAATAAAGGAATTATCTTATCTTATCTTATCTTATCTTAGAGGAAAGCTTATGGAGTGTAAAATTGGAACGGTTTCTCCTCTGGGGGGCATGAATGTGTCATTTATATATTTACGGGAGTGGTCCTCTGGATAAAAAGGTCATCATTATCTGATCACTTCTGACCTGTAATTTTACTAATTCATTGATTCATTGTCCTCTCCATTTGTCCCTTGGTTCTGTTATGTTTTTTGTGGTCCCCATGTGAAGCCTAATGATTTAGTTGATCCTTTGACTTTTCCAACTATATGTAGTATGTTAAGCAAAACAAGTTTTTTCTGTTAGAAAAAACGAAATTGCTGTGGAAACTGTCAAGACACGTGGCTACACATGACAAAATGGACATTTCTGATTCCACATATTTATCATCATTACTATTATCAGGTGTAATTTACACAGGTGTGTAAAAACTACAGGTTATTAACTTTTTAACATACAAAACTGTTAATTATCGGTTATCATGCCTCCCTTATTTTTATTACATGTTAAATATCAGATTTACAATCAATGCACATATGATTAAAAATTAATTTGTTCTATATCCAATTGTACCAATCTTTTCATTTCTGCATCAGACTTAGCTGTAGTCACTAGGGGTTACCCATTTTATCCCATAAAAGAGGCTGTATTGTCAAATATATTTCATCCATCAAGAAAAAGCAACAGATTATCATTTTTTCTATCCATCTATATTGTAATAGTCCAGAATATATGTGTGTCAACAGTTCAGAAATTTCAGTTTTCCTGGAAAATGAAAAAAACAAACTTCTAGTAACAAAAAAAAAACAAAAAACAGATGTTCAGTGTGGACATAAATGGTTTAAATGTTCTGTTAGTCCAATATGTGGGTTTATATCAAAACTAATGACATTCCCAGCAGCCTCAGCTATACTATATGTTTAGTGCTAATGTTAGCATGCTAACATGCTAAACTGAAAAGGTGAACAACAAAAAGACTATACCTGCTAAACAAACATCAGCATGTCAGAGCGCTGCTGTGGAAATGTGGGCCTGGTGTGGAGTTGTTGATATGGAATAATGATTAAGAATGAAATAATGAGACTGAAACATGTACAACAAAAATAAACTATGGACTGGTCTGTCTACTATCCCTACAAAAAAAAAAAAATCAGCTTTAGGAATCAAGTTTATTTGTACCACTGGGAAAACAAATTCTCATACATTTTATTCATGTCAGCATGTTAATGTGGATTACACTGGTCAGCCTGTTTTAAATAAACCCAGTTCTTCACTCAATCATATGTGATAATGGTGCATAAATGTTTTTCATGAATGTTTCAATATCTCATATTGGATGTCAGCAGTTTTACAGAGCAGGGTGGTGCAGTTTGCATCTGATTATCAGCCTCACTGTGAATGTGCTGAGACAGGTAGGTCCAACCTGCAGACACTGTCACCATGATGATGGCAATACAGAAAATAAAATCATAATTCTAAATTGCATAAATTGTTATAGTGCTGTTTTATTCCACATTCGCTACAGTTATTCATTTGTTCTCTTCCATTACAGTTTACCTGTATTATTTTCTCCTAAGATATGTATTTATTATTCAGCATGAATTTAATTTTAAAAAAGTAGTAATAATAGGACCTTTAATTAATCAAGCAGTCTCATTGATATTAAGATATCATTTCAAAGAGAAACAAGAAACATTCACAAAAGCCCAATCCACAAGCAGAAACAAACAACACACTGAACAAGGAATTCATTAAAACCGTTGGAAAAATCACAAAAGAACACCAAATAATGAAGCTTTATAACCTCAAACTGGATTACAACACTCAAGTTTGAGGGCAGTTCATTCTTTTTAAAAGGGGCATGGTACCTGAAACCAGTTCTGCCAGCATTAGTGTGGACATGAGGGGTGATGTACTTAGTGGACTCCTGGCTGTCTGAAGGGCAGATAAAAAGGACACCAACATCCAAAAGTAGTGCTGCATGGTGAAAGTGTTTGAGAACTGTTTCTAACATGTAGGGGAGTCTCTAAAGTAGAAGAGTGACTACTGCTCCTACCTTGTGACTGAAACTTATTTTCTGTCCCAGAATGACTTGATTACACTAATGAGATTTATATTTGTTAGCGTTATAAGTCACCCACTAACTTTTATGAGCTGAACTACCTTTCAAGGGCCAATACAACAACCCATACAAAGAATGTTTGCATTTTTCATGGGGGTTATATTTAGAGAGTATAGCATAGGTTATGGCTCCATCTTAAAGGGCACCCATTAGTGCAATTCAGGTTTTCTCCACAGGAAGGGTGCCCTACGTGGGCCTTTATCATATTTACTCCAGGATAGGGATATGTAAAAAAAAAAAAAATAAGAAAATAAAAACAATGAAAAACATATGTAGATAAATGTAGAAACTAAAACTGATTTTTATCTCACAATAGTAGGGTGTAGTTGGCTGTCTCTTTTCTTAAGCATGCAGTGTTTCAATTCAGTTTCTCAGCAGAGGAAACAAAAAGTTTCGTTTTTTAATGAAGCCATAGCTTTTATGGTTGCGCTCGTTATTTATACCAGGACCTTCGGGCTAATGGGTGGAGTTAGCCATCTCATGGATGGAGCGAAATGGCGTTGGGTGCAGCGAACAACTCCACAACACTGGAGCAGACTTTTACACAAAAACAGATTTTTTGTGGCATTCGGATAACTCTAGCGAGCAGCGGCGGACCCCGTTTTAATTCCAGTATCGACTCCGCTTACATGGGTTTCGGTGTATGCCGGTTTAATGTAAAGGCGAACCCGGCGTGATGTGGCACTACTCTGTGTAAATGGGTAATGTAGTCATTTCAGCCATACCTTATATCAAATATTTGCGCTAAAAACTACAGCACCCATAGTTCATAGCGAAGAAGCGATTCCTGTTGACATCTGCCGGTAGTGTACTCACACGCTGACAGTTCATTCTTTGGAAGGTACCTATTGAAATAGAAAGTTTTACAGCGTGTATTTAACTTCTAATGTGTTGCGGTACGTTTATGCTAACAGGTCTTCACAGTGATAAAGCTAATGCGGCTAGGGAAGTGGCAACCAAGCTGACAGGCTAATGTTAGCTAGCAGCACAGACACAACGTTAGTGAGCATCTTTCATGATAATATGTAAAAGTTGGTAAACATGGCGTAAGGGAACTTTTGTTTACAAATAATAAATAACAGTTTATTGACTTTGGCGCGAGCTGTAGCTCTCTTCTCCTGTCCGTAGAGAATATTGTTAGGTCGTTAAAAACACCTGACTTAATGTCACCATCACTTTAGCAACGGGTTACGTTTTAGAAGATAATTTCGGATCTCGGGCGAATCGATAGTATCCGTGCTTAACTTCGGCGTAAACCATATTCACCAAGCAGCCTTATTTACGCGAATAATCTGATGTTAATTCAAGGTATCACGGTTACTCTCCAACCAGCACAATGCTACTCCTCTGCACACACAGCTATTACAGTCAAATATTTAACTGCTGTTAGGTGTTTTATTAGGGTTCATTGTTATGCCGAATACACCACAGCTCCATGACGATGTGTTACATTTGCTTATAATGTCCTACCTCGAGTGTAATGTGATTGTAGTTTTTAAAAGCAACTTAAAACTCACAGCTTTTCTGTGTGGAGTTCAGTGGGTATTAAGATAGACATGCGCCGTGTCCATAGATAAGCTAGAAACCACACTGCCATCAAATTTCAGTTTACTGTTTCTGTCTGTCTGTCTGTCTGTCAGTCTGTCACAGGAATAAGCTGGAGAACCAGTGGATGAGCGCAGAGAACAATGTCTCCTCCACGGCTCACAGGTGCACTGCGCTCCTTCTCCACTGTCAGCAAGAAGGAGGACTTTACTGAGCAGCTCAGTGATCTAAAGGTAAGGCCAGCTTGTGGATAACTGTAAACTAGTATTGTCACAACAGACCTTTTTCACAGCGGCTATTTTGACATGAAATAGTAAGGTAAACACAGGTGATACCTATGATACTAATTGCATGTTGGCTCACTGGAAAGGTTAATGGAACGGAGTTGGGAAGTAAAGCACAGGTCCAGTATGTAGTGTTCGGGAGGATCTATTGAACCAATCACAGTTTCTGTTTACAATAACCTACAGGTGCATATGCCTACGTACAATTTCATAGCAGCAACATGTTGAATGTTTTCTATTTTCATGTTATTTAAAGGGTATACATTGAGTTCATGTAAAATGCATGCTTTAGGCTTTCTATCTCATTAAAAACAACACTTTGGCTAACATAGGTCGAGTTGGACCACTGACTAAAGAAAATGACAGCTTGAGGGTTAGGGTTACTTGAATGTTGAACCGCCGTGTTTCTACAGTAGCCCAGAAGGACAAAAAACAAACACTGGCTGTAGATAGGGCCTTTCGCATTCCTTGTGAGTTTTCGTGGCCACTGCGTTGATGTTTTATGCAGTAACTACAGTTCTGGTAATGCTGGCTAAAATCGTATTAACCACAACTAGTAGTAGTTGATTAGTTGAGAAGGACAAGAAATAGAACTGAATTTGCGGGCTCAGTAATCTGTCAGTTAACTGACATTTCCGTGTAAGTCAGTGGAGTACCCATTTAAAGTCCAGGTGAAACAGCAAGTGTGCTTTTTGCTTCTGCATATTTACACATTTCATGTAGTTCATAGTAGAGAGCGACGTTAGTGCTGTGTGTTAGCTGCCCATTAGCTGACTGCTGGACAGGTAGCTCCCAGTGAACAGCTCAGTCACACTGGGACTGAATGCAGCATCTGAAGGTGACTGAGGACAGTTTGAAGACAGGGAATAAAGTACTGAGGTGTTGTTATTGCTGTTATAGCTAACAAATGATTCTTTGCTCTATAGTTTGATTGATTGACAGGTGAATGGAATGATATTATTGGTTAGTTCATACTTACATAAGCACGTGTTATATCTTCTTTTACAGGAAGGCAACATTATTGGATTTTAATATGAAAATACAAAGAATTAAATTTTTTATTTGAATCTAAATAAGGATGCAATCTTAAAGGGTTACATTTTTCATTCCACCTGGACTTTAATGTATGGCTGAATTCACAAAAACTAAATCATTAATATCCATCATGATGAATGTCAAATGAATCGCGTCAGCATATTTCCCCTCACTAAATATTCTACGACGTGTCCTGCTTTGACACTCACTGGATGGTTCTATGTTTGGCATCAACTACAGCAGGTTGTTTTCCTTCCAGCTCTGTGAGCAAGCAAGTAATGTGATTTTGCACGTTTGTTGTATTACTGGAATATTTTATCTTCGATGACACAGCTTGCATACTGTATGGCTCCTACCCAGCTCCCTTTCCCCCTCCACATGGAAAAATACAAATGTTTTCATTTTGGATGGATAGAATATCCAAAAACACAGATGTAGACTCTGCACTATACTCTGTTTTCATTTATGATTAAAATCAACATCCAGTTTTTAGTACGTGGAAGCGGTGACTGTACCATGAGAGTGTGTGATCAGAGTCTGCTGTGTAAGTGACGCTTAATATGTGTAGCTCTGGAGCAGGAGATAAAATGTCATGATAGTTTTTATATGATAACTTCCTGGAAAACAGTATATAATAGCACCGGTAGTGCTATTGGTTGTAGGTAGTGAGAAATGAGCAGTGATGCATTGACACACCCCTAATGCCACATATTAATCATATATTATTGATGTTAGTAAAATTCCTGCTGTTGGCCATCAACATATACAGACACTAAATATGTGCCTGATGTCTGGTACAAAATCTGCAATGGACATTAAGTTGGACTGTGTCAATACTGGATTTATTATCAGCTGCAGGGGATGATAAAAAAAGAGACTCTGCACACCTGTTTGTGATTTTATTTTTCTCTGACCTATTAGTGGCATAGCAGTGTGATGCTTTCTCCATCCAAAACCAACAGTCTGCCACCTCCGTCAGCTGTTGCCAACTCACACAGTACACACAAGACTCTAAACACTTGACAGAATAAAAACAGTTTATTGAGCCTGTCATGAACACACAACACAGTCAGCTGCCTTTGCTTAGCTGAGCTTAGTTTAGCTTAACTTAGCCTACCCAGTGGTTTTCAGGTCCATACCCTACCCTACACTGCTTTAGCCACTTCATTGGAATACATTTCACTGCTGCTGTAAACAGAATTTGCAGTAAATAATTGACGCCTTCCTTCTACCCCTTCAGGTGTCATTCCCAACAGGGAGATGCTGGATGTCAATATGCACTTGTTTCCCTGACAGCTTGGAATGCATCATTCCGATAATCTTTCAGTTTTGGGCAGTACCAGTGTGTATGTGTGCATGTGCCCCCCAATCCCGACAGCTGTTTCTGGAGGCTAGGGGGATGTTTGTCTTAGCAATTCTACAATATGTGGTGTTACTTTTGACACAATCTCCTCTGCTCTCCGATTGACAGTACTGTATCTAGGTGGGTTCTGCTGGGTCGGATCCTCCATTTTCACTGCTTGGCTCTCTGTTTTTTAATAATCTGTTTTTTGCTATTGCCATTTTACAACCTTGACAACCATTATACCATCTCGAAATCTGCCATATTGTCACTCTGTGTCAGTGATTTGTTTCTCAGATCGGTTGCCTCTTTCTTAACCCAGAAATGAAATTGTGGACGGTATTCAGCCCTTCACTTTTACCTGGTTCACCTCCACTTAAATCCAGAAAAGCAGAAAAAGTGCTTCTACAGGGAAAAAGATGGCTGGAGTCACTGAGATTATCTGCCAGCTTGTGTTAAAATGCTTAGTTTTTAGAAAACCTAGAGATCCTGATTGTAACAGAGTCATTGCATTAATGCTGCTCCTGACCTCTGAGCCTGAACTGTCACACCTACTCAGATTTAATACCTCACAGCTCTAATGGGAGGCGCTTCTTAACACTGACTGTCCTACAACTACTACCACAACTACTGAGGATGCATGTGTACCTACACTATTAAAGCACCTTTGACGTACCCAGGGTAGCAGAATTTCAGAACAAAAAGATTCTGTACACAACATAACCGATATGGATTTTATTATCAGCTCACATTAAATACATGTTGTTGTTCAAATTTAGAGAGTGAGCAGTGAGAAGGCAGACAGAGACACGCCTCTAATTACTGTTTATAGTTCTGTTCTGTGCCATGAAAGTGCCAGAAGATGTTATTAAATTAATTAATATTATACTGCGTAAAAAATGAAAGCAAGATATACAGTAAGAAATAACTGAGTGTGATGGATATGCTGTTAACAAGGCATTTCATTTATAGGGTCACAGAGTAGCCTATACTCTGGTACTGCAACAAACTGGAACAAACTGACAATATTTATACAAATATAGGAATAACTTTGAATTCACAGGAGGGAACAAATACTTAAGAATTTGTCATGGACAGCATTTCACAAAGTTTATAAAGTCACCCCTAACTCAACAACTCAAACAACAACATTCTGTGATATTTAATAAGGGAGACTGGGGCTGATTTTCTGCCATTCAGATTACTTGAGTAGATATTGCTCTGGAGAACAGAGTGAGGATAACGCATGAAACACAGAATACATCAAAAATACCAGGTGTAAATGCAAAGGCGAGATAGGATCCTTTATTATCTGGATACCCTGTCCGGAGACAGATCACATTTTAATAGCAGGTGTAAATGGGGTGTATGTGTCAGCCCTGACCCCTGATCCACTGGTGATCTCTCCAGGCTTGTCCATGCTCCGGAGCTTTGTGGAGTCTGAGAGAATAACCCTGATGGAAGAAAGAAAGCCACAGTGGTGTAGAGTTCCAAAGACTTGAATGTTGAAAAGATGCTATAAGAAATAACTTGAAATGTAGTATCACGTGTTTTTGAAGCTTGGAGTTGGCTAACACATTTACAGAAATGTTTATGTGCCTTGTCCTTATAAATAAACAAATGAAAGGAAATCCAAATTATTAGAGCAGTGAGTACTATTCTCTTCTACTATCCTCTTTCTTTAAATGGTTTCTTGTATTTCTCCCTGTGACTCACGTTAGACCAAACGACTGAAGAGACGGGAGCTGTTTGCCAGAGAGGGCCTGACGTGGCAGAAGATTGTCCATTTCTGCAATGAGCATCAGGACAAAGCTAAGCAGCAAGCTGCCAGTCAGGAACTGAAGAGCCTCCTTCTGGCAGCCAAACAGATTGGTAATTAACTCCTCAGCCTCAAATCCATTGTAATTTATTTCAATCTATTTTCACATGTGTTGTGTTTGTGATGAAAACACTGTTAAAAAATAACAGAATGCCGTCTTCTGTTTTCAGACTGCTTGTT
Source organism: Morone saxatilis (assembly GCF_004916995.1). Lineage (NCBI taxonomy): Eukaryota > Metazoa > Chordata > Actinopteri > Moronidae > Morone > Morone saxatilis. The sequence goes on from NW_023339807.1 coordinate 1,225,207, forward strand.
TAAAAGGGATTATGAAATGATGTTACTGTGCCTTTGCTTAGAAGTCAGTGGGAGTTTAAAGTTCAACCTTTGTCAGGCCAGTTAAAAGGACAGTTCACCTAAATTACAAAAAAACATATTTCTTCACTTGGCACATAGTTTAGATTTTATTTCCCCAGTTTTCAAGGTGTCTGACATTTCTGCCTCATTCATGACGTCAAAGATTCTGTACCAAAACTATGTCTTCCAAAGAAATAGTCCCTCTGTCGCTGTTGAGGGATGTTTGTGGATTATGCATTATTAACAAGGACATTGTTTCTTCAAAGAGATATTGCTTTAGAATTTTTGAAATGTTGTATTTCAGTGGACATACCAAATTAACCCTCACTGTATTGGAGGCAGAAGTCTCAGAGACAGACATCTCAATACCTGGACAATTCAAACTCACTGCACGACGAGCACGTATTACACTGAAAAATACAGCTGTACACCTTCTGAATTCAAGTTTCTCTATTTTACCAAACTAAGCTTTATTGCTTTGACAACTCCTCGAAAAAAACACACTTCAAACTTGACAGAAACAATAAAACTAACAAAAACCGTCTTGGTCTTCCCACTGTTCCAACACTTGTGGAGTCTTACCATCTAATCGAGTTAGATGTGAAAATATTCTGGCTCTACACGCTGATGGGGGCATGAAATAAAAAAGGTGGTATTCGATGACCTAAGAATAAGAACAGGCAGGATTTTGCACAAGTTGGTTGAACCTGTTCCTTTAACTTGAATAGTTAAACCATAGGTACAGTGACAACAAAGACACATCTTAAGGATATTAGTCAAATTTCTGGTTCATTATTGACGTACTTAATTCAATGTACAATTTCTGCCGCTGAACAATAACAAAGGACAAAGTTCGTTAAAAATGTTTCTCTGACTTCTTTTGGCAGACAAAGGACATCCCAGAGGGGTGCAAGCTACTACTCAACTAAACAAAATATATAACATAAGAAATGTTACATATTAGAGCTTTAATGGACTGTACTGATACATTCACTTTGGCTTTAACTTTCAAATACATCATTTAGGTAACTGGGGTAGAAACTGCCTTAACCTCTAATGAGTCAGGCATTTCTGCAACTTACCAAACTGCACATTTGCTGCTGGTGTCTGATTAGATCCAAAAGCACTGGATGGGACACCTGGAATAGGTTACAAATGTTACAAATGCTGAGAAATGTATCCTGATATTCCATATAAATACTACCTTTGAGTGACCTGCTGTTAAGAGAAGTAGCAACATGTAATGATAACAACAGTAGGACACCCGCCGTCACTCTTGCCGTCATGAGATGTATTTCATGCTCAAACATTTGTTTAATAATAATGCAAAGGGATACGTAAAGATTACAACCAATGTGCCAAGGATACATTTTGGCTGATAACAAAGAAAATGATCAGTTCATCGTGCTAAATAAACAATCCATTTCAATGTCTGAAAATGTGGAATTGTGACTCATAGTTGAAAATCTGAACCCTTGCCACAGAATTGTCTGTCCCACTGTTCGGAAGTCAATGAATTTATTTCAAAATGCTGAGGTGGAGGTCTGAAGTACGGAAGTACGGAAGGCTTACAGATAGTTCTTACAGAACAGACAGTCCAGCTGCAGTGCAGTGTACTGTATATGGTGGATTAAGAGTTTAAGGAATATTAGTCAAAGCTGGGACAGCTCCTTGAAGAAGCTATTGCATGAATCCCATTTCTGGTTGGATTCCATAACTGAACTCACTGAAGACCTTTCTCACAGCATACATGTTGACTTACAGTAGCAGCACAGGTGAATGATCATAGCACATTGCTGTGCCATGTTGTATGAAGATCTCTATGGACCAATCCATACACCCCAGCCACCTCCATATGCGCACTTTTTCGCCCGATATGCTGTCACCTGACACAGATGGGTTACATTTGAGTTGACCCTGATGACATGATGCTAAAGGGTACCTTGTGCCTCTGTATATAAGATGCAGAAGGGCGTGACAAAACGCTGGCATTAATTGCCGCCCTGGGAAAGAGAATGGACTGAGGTGGTGAGTTGAAACTTAGCATGACTTGTAGGTAAAATCATCAATTATTGTTGGTGAGGTTAGCGGAATCAGAAATGTTTCTCTCTCCATAAACTGCATGATTCCTACCACACATATTTCCCCATTCATATATTTGAAACAATAAATAAATTTACAAAGGACCAGCAATTAAGTTTAATATTAATATTTAATATTACATGGCCCTCTAATGCTCCTACTTTTGGAAGTCATGCTGCAGCTTGCTCCAATGACTTTCTGTTTACATAATTGATGTGTTTGATTGGCACTATGGACGTTTCCTAACAACTACTAATAAGGTGAATCACTAGTTTGAAACCAGCGAGTTGTTACCAAGACATTTTGAAGGTCATGACACACAAACATAGTGAGTACCCGGTGCAACCAAGCAGAAACCACCATGGCTAGCAATTGAAATCAACATGGAAGTAATAAAACCTGCAGTTCCTTTAACCGCCACTTGAGGCTCCAGCAGTGAGTCAATCTCCATAAGGCCCCATATTAAAATTTCCAGCTACAACAGAAATAAACATGTTTACAGCCTGGTACCAATAACACCTTTAGGCTCTATAGCTAATTTCCCCATTCATGACAGCTGTATGGATGGGGGGGATTTTTATAGAACTCATCCATTTAAATCATATAGGCTTCAAGTTTTGCACAATTAAGGGCATGGTCACTTTGAGTGACAGGTGGGTGCCGTCACAGGCGGCTGGTTTCAGAAACCAAGCTACATTCAGACTGCCTCAGCTCCACCCACACCACCCAGTGGCTCTGCAGAAACCTATGGGTGACGTCACAGAGACTACATCCAGTTTTACACTCTGCGGCTGTAACCCAGTCCTTTTAATTATACCACTGACCTGCCCCAAATCAATCAAAGAGTAAACAGTTTTCATTTGCTGTGTACAGCCTGTTGTGTTTTGGGCAATAGTTAATGGTTGCTGTCTTTAATACACACTGGAATTAATAAAAATCTGATCTGAGGCAGGAGAATGCATATTCCTCTGTCATTAGACATTTGAATGGATGACTGTATAGAGCCTAGTGGCGCCGACTGGATGTCCATATAATTAGCTCATAAATGTTTATTTAAAGTCCTGGAAAAGTAAAGAGATAAATGAGTATGATCTCATTTGAAAACCCTACCAAACAGGTGAAAATATACTAGATTTACTCCAGAGATAGAAACAGGTGTTTGACAGCTTGCTGTACATGCTGTAATCCTCCCTTTATGACTTCAAGTGTTAGCTGAACTTCACGAGTCAATTTTGGAGCTCTCTCATGAAAGCCAGTGATGATTTTCCTTCAGTTTGCTTTTCTCTGCATTCATGGCAGTATTTTTTTTCCTCCTCACTCGACAGTATTTGTTGTGGTGATGCTCTCCTCCAATGCTTTATGTGTTGAACCTGTCCTCAGCCAGTGTGACTGGATCCAAATGAAAAGTTGCTCTTAAGCACTCTCTGGAGAGGATGAAAGCAGCCATTCTGCTCTGCTACGTGCAGCAACGAGTCTGACGCTTATTTTAATTGGTTTAAATCCTTTTCATCTGTTTTCACTTTCCTCTGCCTCTTCAACCTTCTTCTTCTGTGCCCCTGACATTTTTTTTTTCTCTAATTGGACAATTACTTTGTATTCCTTTTTGTTAAGTGCAGCTCTGGTTAAGCATGAATTGTTTGGAATATTATTTAAATGAGGCGCAAGGATCTTAAACAGTGAGCTCATGCTGTAGCCTTTACTGCTCAGAGGAACAGCTGCTGATCCTTCTTTTGGAGCTATGAGTAGTGCAAAGCTCAGATTTAATGGCCATACAAAACAGCTCTGCTGTCTAGATACCACTGATGATAATAGGAAAGGTGAAGGTGATTGTTGCATCAGGCTTAATAATCCTCATCATTAAAATCACAAGTACATCATATTTAATTGTGCCTTCAGTTTGAATTTTAGGCATTAGGCAAGTTAGGCAACTGACTGGGTCCCCCAGCAAAGAGGACACCTAATAACTATGGATGTATTGTGATATTACACATACCTGAATGTTTTGGTAGTTTGTCCCAGCTGTTGTGTTGAGTCTTCTTGTCTAATTCTCAGTGGATTGTAGATTAGTAGATTTAATCCCTCAATCTGTTTCTTCCAAGAACTGTTACTTGAGATAACATTAACATTCCAGGGGCATAATGTTACTGAGTACAAAATGCTTCTTAATAACAGTAGGTCAAGTGGCTAAATCAACTTCTGTGCAAGAGATGTATTTGAGTGGCGGAGAGTACAGTGTTATTCTGCCGATTATTCCATTGATTATTTGATTAATCAGATTAGAAATACTTTTGATTTATTACAGAGCAATAGTAATTATACAAAAGAGAAAATAAGAGTTTCCTCTTTTTTGTCCTGCAGCGGGGAGAAAGGCTTCTGTTGCAACCACCACTGTACTTCTAGTAGAGTATTTTGAAAGTGAGGTATTAGTACGTTTGCTTACTTAAAGGTCCAGTGTGTAACATTTAACAGGATCTATTTTTTAGGAATGGAATCTAATATTCATAGGTATGTTGTCATTAGTGTATAATCACCTGAAAATAAAAATCATTGTGATTATTGTGTTGTTTTTGTTACAGCCTAACTGTACCTGTGTGTCACCAGCTGAGCCCTCCCCTTTAAGGTGGAGTCTAGCGGGTTGCTTGTGAAAGTATTGTGTGTGTTTGTGTGTTGATTGTATAAGTGTGTAGATAAGCTCAGGTTGCAGTAAAATAGTTACTGAAAGCTGTGTTATGTTGCTGCCACAGAAAAGAAATAAAAAGTCCCTGTTTATGTAACGTTGCTGCATTATCTTCTTGTTCTTGATGCTAGCTAGTTAGCAGATACAAGTCAAGATAAATAGCCAAATAAAGCCGCACCCAATCAGATGATGGATTGCATCTTCTCTTTAGATTTCATTTCTCTGGAAAAAAGCTGCTAGCTAGCTTTTCACAGTGAAGCCCTGACGTTGTGCTGCTGTGCTATGCTAGTTCAGTTTTACCACAGACACACTGTACAGAGTTTTCGTTTTGTTTCAGCTTAAAATTATCCAAAATCTTGGACATGTTTTCTGTGGCGTGATCATCTGTGCAAAACACAGTGTGCTGTATGGCTGTATACATTGAGAGCTTTAGTTATCAAATTGCTTGAGTTTATCAAGGAGACATTTCAGCTCATGCTACGCTAGATTTTTTTAGTTTCTAACAGTGGTATAAAGCGCAAATTTCCCTCTGAAGTGTTGTGTATAGTATGTATAGCGTAGCATGAAATGGAAATACTCCAGTAAAGTACCAGTACCTCAAAATATTCCTTAAGTACTGTAATGGAATAAGTGTACTTATTGACCTTCCACCACTGCTTTATAGCAACATTCTTGATTTATAGAGCAGGTGAGAAACAGCCATTAGGGAGGCTCCATGTGTGGGATTGCCAGGGGCACCGAATTACTGAATCTGCTTCTGCTGCAGTAAACCCTGCGGCCATGACATCAAAGTGTAAATATGTTGTGTTTTGTTTTACAGTGGGAACGGAACATGGTCAGGAGGCCATTGAAAGTGCAGCCATCTTTTTGTTTGAAACCTTCCACAACAAAGACCACGTGGGCACAGAGGAGACCCGGGCCATCAAACAGATGTTTGGTCCCTTTCCTTCATCTGCAGCTGAAGCCTCCTGCTCCTGTGTGGCTCAGCTGGTGGCTTCACTAGGAGAGTCCCGCGTTGAGGACTTTGTCCAGACCCAGAGCTCCCGTCACAACCCCCAACGAGGCTCCACTTTTGGACGCAACATTGCCTTCTCATATGACTGCTACACACTGGAGCCACTGGAGGACCTGCCCTGCTCTGGCATCCATGAGGAGAAAGTGAGCCTGGACTTCATCAACTTCCTCAACAACCAGCAGAGCGGGAGGAAGATGGGTGCTGACGTGTCCAGTTCAGAAAGATCTGTGAGCTCTGGGGATGGAACCATCCTCAGAGGAGAGGTGGAGAAGTATCTGAATGGAGGCAACATGATCTCATCCAGCCCAGAGGAGCTGTGCACCTCCCTGTTTGAAATGCTGGCCTCCCACAAGAGTGACGATGAGCTGCAGAATGAGGTTTGTGTCACTGGGAATTACAGTATCTAAATTGTTGTTGATAAATTGTTATTGGGAATCCTTTTAAACAGGTTAAACGAGCTAAAATTTGGTTATTGCAGCTCACTACCTGTTTCATCTAGAGACTTGATACCTATGATTCTAATGGACTGTTTTTATTTTATTTTTTCTGTCATCGTAAAACATTCAGAGAAAGTTGTGGTTGTTTTTCGTCAGCTGTGAGTAGTGTCTGCAAATCCTTGGACTGTCTGTTAACCTTGCGAGGCAGCCAGAGATCACAAAATCTTCCCAGGCTTTAATCTTTGCATTTGTGGCCAAAGTGGCTACGGACATATCAGTGTCCTTTAAGGAAGTAAGGCAAAAACAGATCCGCAAGTACCTTGCTCATTTAGTCCTTTTATGGCTAAATCAAATATAAACTGTAAAAGAGCTGGGAGGCAAAGGTACTATTTTTTTAAGGTGGACATGTTCCCTCATCCCCAGTAGAAATGACAGCCTTTACAGTCATATCACACATTCTGGCTCAGTCATATCCAACTCTCAGGTTCAGCCTGTGAGCACATTACAAAACAGGAACTAGGTATGTCCAGGGCGAGTCCAGCGCGCGACCTGCATTGGACATGCAAGTGATTTTAGTGTTCAGAATAGCCGACGACTTGTGTGTCATGTCCCTGTATCAATGGGCTGCTTAGCAGCAGAGTGTTCTGCTCTTTTCTGTTCAGTTACCTTCTAGACTGTTCCTACACAGGAGCGTTAAGTGTAGTATCGATCCGGACCTGTGGACAAATGTCAATTCAATTCAATTTATTTGTATATCTGCCAATCTCATAAAGAAGTTTCGTCAGGACATTTATCAACATAGAGCGAGGTCTAGACCGCAACTCTTATAACATGGTTACAGAGACCCAACAGTACCGGACCATGAGCAAGACCTTGGCACAAGGGCAGCGATGGACGACCTGATGCTGACCCAAGACCCTTGGCCAATACAAACATTATTAATCATGCTACTGGGACGCGTCACCCAACCAGGAAGACCACACAAATGCAGAACAGACTCAGCGAAATGAAATAATCAGGGAAATGAATTTATTCAGGGGAAAGGAATGTGGATGCAGGGATGAGGGGAGCCTTGAGCTGAAGTTGGTGGGCAGAACAGAAGGCAAAAACGGCTGGAAATGAGAAAGGGACAGAGATACTGGAGGCAAGGTGATCCTAGTCAACAATCCAGAGAATCTAATAACAAACACATATCTGTTAACACTTGATACACAATGCGGGTGGCCACAGAAATGAAACTACCACCTGCGGGTGAGTACCAGCGATCTTGGCAACGACAGTGGATTGAAGAGTACCGGGGGTTGATATAACCTGGCTGTTGATTAGTGGATTGGGTTGCAGGTGAAAGCGTGGCGCGCTTGGAGCAGGTTTGATGGTAGATATTGGTTGGTGAATCTGCGAGAGAGCTGTGCATGCCACATAGACGATGAAACGCCCACCATGTAAACAATAACACCTGACCACAAT
>NW_023339807.1:1232948-1235151 GCF_004916995.1 Morone saxatilis
GTGATTTTAGTGTCAGAATAGCCGAGACTGTGTCATGTCCTGTATCAGATGGGTGCTTACAGCAGAGTGTTCTGTCTTTTCTGTTCAGTTACTTCTAGACTGTTCCTACACAGGAGCGTTAGTTAGTACTCGATCCGGACCTGTGGACAATTCAATTCAATTTATTTGTATATCTGCCAATCTCATAAAGAAGTTTCGTCAGGACATTTATCAACATAGAGCGAGGTCTAGACCGCAACTCTTATAACATGGTTACAGAGACCCAACAGTACCGGACCATGAGCAAGACCTTGGCAACAAGGGCAAGGATGGACGACCTGATGCTGACCCAAGACCCTTGGCAATACAAAATTATCATATGCTACTGGGACGCTCAACAAGGAAGAACCCAAATGCAGACACAGACTCAGGAAATGAATAATCAGGAAATAATTTATTCAGGGGAAAGAATGTGGATGCAGGGATGAGGGGAGCCTTGAGCTGAAGTTGGTGAGGCAGAACAGAAGGCAAAGGCTGGAAATGAGAACAGCAGAGATACTGGAGGGCAGGTGATCCTAGTCAACAATCAGAGAATCTAAATAAAACACATAATATATTAAACTTGAATACACAATGCGAGGTGCCAGAAATGCAAACTACCACTGCGGGTGATACAGCGATCTGGCAAGAGTGGTTGAAGTACCGGGGTTGATATACTGCTGTTGATTAGTGGATGGGTTGCAGGTGAGTGGCTTGGAGCAGGTTGGTAGATTGGATGGTGAATCTGGGAGAGAGCTGTGCCATGCCCACATAAACATAAACGCCCACATAAACATAAACATACACATACACATACTCGTACACGTAAACGTACAATACAAGAGTATTGTATGTTGACATTATTATGAATTGGAATGAGTTGATTGAATTACAATTAATTATAGAAGAAAAGAAACACTTCTGTATTTTAATTTATGTGCTGTTGTACTTTCTTTTCCCTATCTATAGATATTCAAGGTTCAAAGTGCAAAGTTACTTTGAGGCATTCCTTTTGACAACAAAACAATAAAGTACTCAGCCAATCGGTAGTTAAATCAAAAGTTCAGCACACCTGCATAGCATCTGCTCAACACACTTTCTTTATTGTTGTTTTTTTTTAGAGGTCAATTTGAACCTGAACTTAAAAACAGTATTTCTGTGACATAAGGTTTGACCTGTCCTATTGATTGTATAACTTTCAACAGCAGGCCTTTTGGGTTTGATCCAGATGCTGGATTTATCATGTCCTGGCTGTTACACCAAGTTATCCTTGGCCTTTACCTCCAGACCTTTTTAGACGTTTCCAACTTTCTGCATGGCTTTGACCTTCTTTGGTAATAAAGACCCTTTGGGAATATTAGCAACTCAACATGTACACATAAAAAGGTGAACCTTTAAGACAGCAGTCTTAAGAAACCTAATTTCTTAACTTCAAAGAATAGAGTAATGAGATGAGTTCAGAAATAACAAATTGAATAAGTGAAGTTTATATTTTATGTAAAGATTTTCAATGTGACATCTTGTTCATGTTCGCTGTCATATAAACATGCCTTTATAAATGTTTTTTTATATCATGTTATACATCTTAAAAAATCAAATATCAATGTAAGGCATGCCCCAGCTCTAATAAATATCTATTTCTTTGTTTGTTTTTTGATTCAATGAATAGAAAAGGGAATGCTAGTTTCAGGTGTGCCAGAACAGTCATTTGTGTCCTCAGGCTGCTAAATTGCAATATGAATCTGGCAGTCCTATGTGTAGGATTCAGTGGCATCTAGCGGTGAAGTTTCTGATTGCAACCAACTGAATACTAAACACCTTCCAGAAACTACGGCGAAACGTGAAAGACCCAAGCTAGTGCCAGTGTTTGTTCTGTCCATTCTGGGCTATTATAGAAACATGGTAAAAAGCACCTGCTACCTCTGTAGATAAAAGCAGCTCATTTTAAGGTAACAAAAATGCAACAATTCTATTTTTCAAGTGATTATACACTAATGGAAACATACCTATGAACATTATTTTCCATTTCTGGAAAGGTTTAGAGGAAGTAGATTTTATCCAGGGAACCATAGATTGCTTTGAGCTGGTGTAACAGTCCAGCTAAGAGAGGCTAAACAGATACTACCCCTACTGTTTTGGTCTTCTTCCACATCTTCCTGTGTAAAGTGATGTACAGAATAAAGGT
>NW_023339807.1:1235251-1250039 GCF_004916995.1 Morone saxatilis
ATTAATCCAATAATCGATGCACTCGCGATGCAGACATGAACAATGCATAGCTCGATGGCAGATAGTGCCGACCATATCATTATAACGCAATGATGTCGTCGTTTGAATTTTTCCGGCCGCGGCTAAATTTCAAATGAAAAATAACATTCTCCCAGTAGCTAAACCCGTTTCATCATAGACATCTTCTCAATAGTGGGGCGCGCCCGCCTGGGGGGTGCATGAGATTGTCGGGCAGGCAGGGGGATTGACGGTGGGAGGAGGATGGAGAAGTTTCTTGACAGGATAAAAGAAAACGGAGGAGAAGCGCAGAGTAAATAAAAAAGATTTTACTACTTGTATTTTTGGATGAAAAAACAACCATTTTGAACTAATATAGAAATGTTATAATTGCTATACAGTTATCTATGCAATTTCAGTCAAGTATATCATATTTGGCTTATGAATGTATGTTGAAGCATGCGTGATGCATCGAGGAATCGAATCGAATCGAGACCATGATATATGTAATCGAAGGCGAATTGGGATCAGTGACTAATTCACACCTCTAAGTCTGGACCAGCCTTTTGTAGGCTGTTAAAGATGCTTGAGTGTACAGATGACTAATGAGTCGTGTTTTGAGGTAGTAAACATGTGCAAAGAAATGTGATTGTGGTAACTGAGAAATCCTGTTTTAATAGGTTCCTAATCCGAAGCTCAGCATTTAACACTTTCACTGTAGGTTTCAACTATCAATTAACGTGAGGATACTTCAACATGGCCCTGTCAAACTGCCCTCCCATTGAAGGCTATTGTATATAACCAAAATGGATTTCCCACTGTAACACTCCTCCCAGAAACTTGCAGACTACGATGAAATGTCAGCAATTGAGGGTTAGCAATGAGAAATAATAAGAAAGCAGGTTTCCTCCATTGTCAGCTCTTTAATGGGCAGCTGAGTGGCGAGCCTTTCAACTTACTGTTGACTTTGGAGTCACACAGAGTGGATGCATGGAAGACTGCAGGTGCCACTCTCTCTCCCTTCTCTCTCTCTCCTCTCTCTCTCAACTCACCACACACAGCACAACACACAGGGTGTTCTACATCTAAGATGTCAGTGGGAAAAGAGTTCACTTCCGAAATGTCAACTACGTGAGAAACATTGGAACTAACCTGTAACGCAGCTGAAGTTTTACAATTCTGCTTCTGTGGCGAAGCAATTGATAGAGCAGAGAGAGAAGAAAGAGAGAGAGAGAGAGAGAGAGAGAGCGAGAGCGAGAGCGAGAGCGAGAGCGAGAGCAGAGAAGAGAGGGAAGGAGAGAAGAGAGGAGCGAAGAGAGAGAGAGAGAGAGAGAGAAAGAGAGAAGAGAGAGAGAGAGCGGAGCGGAGCGGAGAGAGAGGAGAGAAGAGAGTGATTAATTTCAACACCTCTAGTCCAGACCAGTTTACCAGTTTACCAGCTCACTAAAGCCAGATGCATCCATCAGGACAGTACAGGTGGTATATGAATCTCATAGATCTCTATGGGTCAGTGATCTACAGCATGAACAGTAGTATGAATGGTAGTTTGTATGGGTTTGTGAAAAGCATACAGTCCTAGTGCAAATGTTCAATCACCAGAGGTAGGCGGGTGGTGATTGGTGTTCCAGGGAGGAGGTGTGAACAAGAAAATGTCTGGTGACTGGAGGAAGATGTGTAGGAGGCGAGGGGCGGGGGCTATCGCTGAGGTACACATAGGGATGGAAATTGATAGGATTTTTTTTTTAACCAATGCCATTATCGTTTGTGCTTATAGGTCCAAATTTTTAAGCAATTCCCTTATTTATTCCTTATCAGTTTTCTCTGTGGAATAAAGTAGGCTTAAGCAGGTTTTCAGCTAACCCTAACCCTAAGCTCCGATGCATATTATTCTGATGGATTGGTTCTCAACTGGAACCGGTTCTGGATTCCCATCCCTAGGTTCAGTTCAGCAAGGTGACAGCTGAGGGGAGGACGGTGTTCCTGAGCCTGCTGTCCTTCAGCACCTCTCAGAGGGGAGGTAGGCAAACAGTCTGCGGCCTACGTGAGAGGTGTCCCTGACAATGCTGCGCAGACCCTGCTTTTGCTAGACAGCCTTAATGGTGGGGAGTTGAGTACTGGTGATGCATTAGGCAGTTTCCATACCATACTGTGATGCAGTTGGTAAGGATACTCTTGATGGTGCAGTGATAGACTTTGGGCAGAATCTGAGGAGACAGATGGACTTTTTTAGTCTTACCTGCAAGGAGAGACACATGTCTGCCTTCTTGACCTGGGTCTAAGTGTTGAGGGTCTAAGAGAGATCCTCTAAGATGTGGACACTCAGAAACTTGAAGATGGCAGTGTGAGTAAGTTGAGTAAGTTGCGTGAGTTAAGATTTAAGATTTACTTTATTAATCCCCTATTGGATACATTTTTTTCACTCTTTCTTTTTATTTTAATACACACACAGGCTGAAATGCACACAATCAAGTTTTGGGGTTAGGTGCCTTGCTCAAGGGCATCTCGGCAGGAGGTAAAACTGGCACCTCTCCAGCTACCAGTCCACACTCCATACTATGATCTGGGGGACTTGAACCGGTGACCCTCCGGTTTTCCAAGCCAAGTCCCTACACACTGAGCTACTGCCACCCTAAAGAGTTTTGAAATTCAATCTTTGGCTTTTTAATATGGAAGCAGGGCTGTTCTGAGTGAACAGACTTCAAACAAATAGGAATTCACAGAGTCTGGAGAGACGCCTTGCGTTGCACACGTGTCATCTTGGTCGAAGCCAGATGCACCAGCAGCTGCCAGTCTCATGCTCTCTTTTAATCTACTATGTTATTTATGCATGTATTTATGCCTAAATATTTCTTTTCACAAACATTGGCCAGAGTCATCACATGGCAATGCTTAGAATATGTGACTGCTTAAAATGAATCTAAATCTAATCTTGCATTTTTTGTATTGAATTTATCTCAGGAGAGATACAGCCTTGCCTGGTGGTGACTCAGTTCAAACAATGCTGTAATTGTTCCATTTACCGGCTGAAACATTGAGCATCAAGGCTGAATATTTAATCACAGATAGGAGGGGACACAGGAGAAGGACACAGGTCTTTACACTCCTGACCTGTAGCTTTGCACATGTGGAGTTATTACACAGTTAATGCTTTGGAACTGAGCTTGCCTGCAGGATGGTGGACTGTAGAGTCCATCTGAAGGAGAAACTCTGCCTCAGTCCCAGCAGAACCCACACCTAATCAGTCAAGTGCAAGGACGGAATTCATGAGTTCATAAAAACAATCCCTTTGAGCAGGTGAAACCCCAGCCCACCCCACCACCTCCCAATCCCACATAGTGTACACTCAAGTCTAATAAAACAGAGACATTCGCAGGGACCAATAGAAATTTAGAGCAGATATAAAAGAGACCACAGAGGGAAACAAAGATAACCCCAACAAAGACGATGGCTGACCTGACATCAAAGTGCGTCTGTTGTTTTAGTTCCCTGCTGTGCTGACTATTGCCTCCCCAAGGGAGGACAGACTGAAAGAGCAAGCCATACCTCCATCCTAAAACCAACCCTGAAAGGAGAGAGAAAACAGCCCCACATTGTTGTACAGGTTCAAATTACATACCCCAGGTCCTCATGTCTACTATTTTCCAATTAGAAAGCCTAAACTTTATCATTACTCCCACTTCTGCCTCACAATGATATTGATGAGTGTCTCTGCAGCCCCGTCTTCACTATGCTTTTAATTGTGAGCTGTCGCCGCCGCTGCTGTGCACAGGATTTCTTGTTGTTGTTGTTTTTCTGTCACTTGCTAAGTGCCAGGTGGCTATGTTTGGGAGGCTAAGCGGCAGAGCATATTCTGTACCAGGCGGATGGTAATTACCAGGTGCTCAGCCTGCCAAGTAGCAGCGTGTTTGGGCGGTGTTGGTGAGCCATAGGATGTATATAGTACATGTTTGGATGTGTGTGTGGTGGTACGCTTCCTGCTGCCGCTGTAGATATGTGTTTTTGGCTTGTGGCTACTGAATTTTCACCCCCTCCCTTCCGCCCTGTCCCTCCAGCTGTTCGAGCTGCTGGGCCCAGAGGGGCTAGAGATGATCTCCACTCTCCTCCAGCAAAGGGCGGCCATCGTGGACTCCCTGCTCGCCATCCCACCTGACAGGACTGGCTACCCATCAGGTGAGACAACCCCATGGCAACCAGGTCATCTCCAGGGTAACACAAACTCTACTTGTCATGAATGTCATATATATATATATATATATATAGAATGTATGTATAGAACACCCCACCATATGCATAAAAGAGTAAGAACTAGAACAGTGGGTTCTGCTTTGTATCACAGTCCCTACAACATCCTACTTCATAGCTTTACTTTACTTTTACAACACTACTGTGTAGTGGTTGGGAGTTTAAAGACAAAAGTCTATTCAGTGTTTTTGAGAATTGATACAATATCAAAACTAAATATTGCGCTACTTAAGTGTATGGATATTTTCTTACACCCCTAGTTAACTAGGCTGCTGCTGGCATTTTCCTCCTGTAGTTTAAAGAAGACAGAGGTGCCCTAACCCTAACTTAACTAGTACAGCTTGGTTAAAGTTGAGCTTGTTCCGAGGCTCTTAAATGGCAATGTTAAGCCTAATCCTACCCGCCTGAACAGCGGCCTGTTAAATGCTAACAGAAAAGGTGGAAATGATTGTGAATGTGTCAGAACAACCTTTAGTTTGTTTAGTTTCCACCAAGGGTAACATCACACAGTCTCATTGTTCAAAGCACAGAATGAATAACTTCCAACTTTACTGAAACAAATACTGGTAGACTTGTTGATACCATGGATGATGGAAGTTAACAGTTACTTACAAATTAACCTACTACAAACGCGCTCCTCTTCCTCTGTTTCATGGTTCAGAGCCTCTATAAATCAGCCGGCCTCTGTTGGTCAGCCATGCTCCGGTTCCATTGCTCTTTACTTGCTGGGTCACCCGCTACCAAACTCCTTTAAGCTCCCTGTTTGGGAACAGACAGCTAGTAGGACTGCTAACGAGCTAGTGGCAGCAGCTACACAGCTGTTTTGGCAGCAGCTACACAGCTGTTTTGGAGATTGGATAAAACATTTTTTTTTATAAATTTGAGATTTTATTCTTGTTATTGTTGTTGTTGTTGTTATTGTTAATACCATAAAAAATATGTCTGGCTCGATGATTTTTGGATTCCAACATTATGTTAAACCCATTGTCTATCACGGTCAGTGTATCAGTATGTTGTTTGAACCGTGTGGCACTTTGAAAGACTGTTACCTAAAGATTGGTCTTTAACTCAATGCTTCATTATTTCTGTCACGTTTTTTATGCCATCTAGCAGAAATGATGAAGACCAGACTAAAGCCTCCCTTGCGGGCGTCCTCTCTATTTCTGTCCCTACTTTAATAACTCTCATGAATAAGAAGAATTATAGAATATCATGCCATATTGATAGAGAAGTAGGCTGACACGTGCATGGTGTTGGCCCAAATCAGCACAGGCTCTTGCGTGGACTTGGTTTACACTGGTTTCTGCTGTAGTTATTTACCTCTCCCAGCAGTGTAAGGCTGTGTTCATTGATTTTGTATGATATAGTATTTCAGAGGGCTTGATAGTGAGCTGTACTAAAGCAGCCCTACTGTTGATGTACCTGCCTAACATGCCTGCATGTTTTTTTTACTTCAAACGCCATCCTCCATCCTGAGCCTGTGTTGTGTCTCAACCCCCTGTGTCTTTTGACCTGAGGAGGCAGACCCATCTTCTTGTTTTCCCCTCCTTTAGCTGTAGTAGATGCAGATACTGGTGGAAAGGTAAGGATGGATAGTTTTACTTTGCCAGAGCTGTCTTCTGATCTATATGCAAGGTAGACATCAAAGAGTGGTTGAAGATTAGAAGAGAGAGCTCCTGCTTTGTCAGAATAATCCCTGCAACTATTTAAAGTCACACACACTCATCCTTTAGAGTTTGGGTAGTATTTTTAAATTCACAGGTCCTAAATATAGATTTTAAAACGGGGTGTAAAACAGTACATGGGCTTATTAATGTAGACTAGTTGCTCTGTTTGTTTATTTGGTCAGGTGAAATCATTGATGTATACTGATGACTCTAATTCAGATGGAATATTGGCCAGTGAAATGATGGCTGTAGCCAGTGGTGTTAACACATTTTAATACAAAGTTAAGTGAAACATTCAAAGCCCCCAACAAAAAAGCTCAGTCATGATGTAATAGACTCAATTTGATTAAATCAGTTGCTAATATTTAATAATTCAGATGCATTTTTAGTGTTGGAAAAAAGAAAGTAATACATAGTTTCTTGTTCACACACTGTATGACGTGAATTTGTCTTCTTAAAGGTACCCTTTGGAGTTTTTGACTTCCAGTGGTGCAATTTATGGCTAAACAATTAATCGAAATATTATCAAAACCACAAATTGGCATCGCAAACAGTATTGTACTGCTGCAGAGAAGCCCTTGTCTACAAATCTTGTTCTCCAGATTTAAGAAAACCCGGCTCGATTACCAGTACCACTGGTACCATGGAGAACAATTTCACACTAACGGCAGATTACAGAGAAGTGGTGCTTCACAGAGAAGAGGGTGAGGAGAGTATTTAATGACATTTTATGTTATGCAGTGTTATGGCAGGTATGGAACCTAGCGCTGAGAACAGATCGGCCACATCAATATATTAGCTGATATTAGCGATATTATTAGTATCAGTATATATGTACGTCAATAAGTAATAATGATAATAATATGTTTTATTTTCTAAATACTCAAAGACACGAAAACATAAAAGCAAGCAAACAACATCAAATAGTAGAGTGGTGCTAAACATTAACACAGCCAATTTTAAAAAGGTGAGTTTTTGTCAGAGATTTGAATGCTGGAAGGTCGGTACAGTCAAGGATGTGTTGGGAGAGAGTAATAAAAAATGTAAGTACAGAAAATCTAAAATATGTTTAAGAGAAATATTACATGGCTTGTCCACCATAGAGCACAGACACCAACCTGCTTGCTAAAAATCTGCTCCGTAAAAATTCTATGAAAAATCTAATTTAGTTGCTCCTTAAAATGATTGTTGTGTGTTTATATAAAAATACTTCTTAAACTCTCAAATATCAATATTGGTATTGGTTGAGAAAAAAAAACACTTACTGACATGACACAGAGTACTTGAATACTTTTTGGGATCAGCAATCCCATCATCTAGTGTGCTGGCCTTTATATGGCTCCCTCTTGATGACAAGTTTATATGTATGATTCCAGTCATAGGCACCCTGAAGTTTAGGCTCTAAAGTCACCACTAGTTAACAGTACAACCAGGATTATGAGTACAGCTTCTTTTAAATTGGAGCCTGAAAGCTGCATAATAAACTAATTATCTGGAAATGTATTTCTAATGATTGTTAGGTTTACTACTTTACTTACTACTTTTTACTACAGCTACTTTACTTAGAAGTGTCCTGGAAAGGCCCTGGAAAAATATTTTTTTAAAGAGTGAGAGCCCTGATATATCAGCCAGTAAATACGTGACTAAGGGCTCTTTCTGAAGTGTTTTATGAACAGTATTTCTCCGTTGAGAATAATCCATACATGGGTGCTATCGAGGTCCTAAAAAATTAATCTTAGTGATCCTCAATGATTTTTTACCAGTGAAAAAGTATCAGGCCCAGACAAAAAGTTTTGCAGACTTAAGTTGATGGATCTAATAGCTTGGAAAGCCTACGAGTCCAAATAGTTCTAGACCAGTGCTCACCATCAGCTTTTGCTCTTGCTTCGTGGATATTAGAAGATAAATTACAGCAGTTGAGCGCAGCGTTGCTGAATACACAGGGTATTAGATTTCACTCTCCCTCATTGTCACAATCCTCTAACCTGGCAAGATGACAGGTTTGATGGATAAGACAAATCTTAGACAAATCTGAGTCTGAAATACATGCTACCTATGATTCAGTGTAAAGTTCTGTCTCACCTTTTATCAGGCAGTGTGTAACTAAACCAACCACATATCACTACAGCACAAGACAGCACTGCAGTCGTGTTCTTCAAACCTCAGCTGATGTTACTCCCATTATGAAGAACTTTTGATCAGCATTAAAAATTTCACTTGCCAGACAGCTTTTGAGATTAGTGTTGCCTTGACGACTGAGGGTTAAAAAAGGCTGATTAAATTTTCCACTATTTGCATGCCATCAGGAAGAGTGGGATTTAGTGGGAATGCCTGTCTCTTGCTGATTAGCTTTTAAATTGCAGTTTGCAGCTTGGCACTTGCATGTTTATCAAAGAACGGATTCTCTTGGTGGCTCCTCTCCACATTTCAATGGCTGATAGAGGCAGCAGTATATGGAATGGACAATTAAGAAGACAACATGTCCACACATCCAGAAAGTTTTTAACAGGTGTTGGCAAGTGACATTCGAGGTGAAAGTCCAGTAACATTGACATACTATAATATATTACAATAATAGAGTGCTGCAGGAATGAGTCCTAAAACCCGGAAGTGAGTTTGAAGTCATTGGGTTTTTTTAATTGATTTTTGGTTAGATTAGTTTTGGATAGTATTCGTTGGTTTTTCTACAATTCTGTGACAGAAACCTTAATATTTTGGGGTTTTGGACTACTTTACTTACAAAACAAGACATTTGATCACCCAAAAATCTTGCCAAAAAAAAAAGAGCAACCAATGATGGACCCAATCGCCGATAACCGACACATTCAAGGTGAGACCAAAACCGAGCTAAAAGGTGTTTGAATATTAGTAGGACTGCCCCCGACTAAACATTTTCCTAATCTACTAGTAGTTGTTAGTTAAAGCCATTAGTCAACTAGTTGTTAAACAATATTAATTACATTTTTAAAATACATATATACCCATATGATATATGAAGCTGTTAGCATCAGCCGCCTTCTAATTCTAACAGCTCAAACAAACTGATGTATAACGTTAAATTAACTTTTTTTTCCTGGATTATCCGATATCGGGCATTTTGAGATAACAACACAGACAGACAAAAAAAAAAAAATGTCTGCAGGCAGGCTGTCAGTGTGGCTGCTGGGGAACGATGTCAGGGCTCCCCTTTGTGAAGTTTGATGCATCCTACTGGAAACATTTGTCACCATCGTCTTTTTTAAATATAACATGTTTCTCCTAAATGACAGCAACTATAAGCTAAAACTTTTACTGGCTCGGATGAAATATATATATTGTGTTATAATGTATTGAATAATGCAGTTGAATGACATACTGTACTCTGCTCTCCCTAAATACCAGTTACATTCTGAAATCTACAGCATAATAAAAATTAATAAAAATGCCATCTACAGTAACATGTGTCCTGCTAAGATAACCAAGTGTATTCGATTGTAATGAGAATAGAATAATGGAAATCTACATTACTTAATTTTGCTTTTATATCTGCATTATATATTGGCCTCTGCTCTCTAAATATCGGCAACCTGGGGGTCGGGACCCCTACTAAGGGTTGCAGCAGTTCTATATCTCAGCGTTTGGTTGACTTCTGTGAAGAAAAGTAAATGTAAAGTATACTGTCTAATAGAACAATAGCCAAGTGCCAGGGACAAAAAAACACCAAATTTGTTATAAAAGAAGCCTATTAAGTCTGTATGATTGTTAAAAAAATACATAATACAGACAGAAAATTGCATACAAAGTTTTCTAAACAGGGAATAATCTGCTCAAAATTAATCAAAATCACTCGCCTTGCAGTTACTGAGTTCACTGTTTGGGTTCATTTTACAGTTTTCTATATAATATGAAATATCCATAAAATATGTCACTAAGTCAGGGGTTGTCGGTTTACTCAATGAGAGAACAGGGCTCACTTAAGGAACAAGGTTGGCAACCACTGTATTAGGGGGCAGCCCTAAATATTAGACGTACATTTATCAGGTGGCCAGAAGCCTTAATATTAAGTGTTATGGTTGCTCCACGTCTGCTGGATGTGTAAATAGGCCCTTTTTTGCTATCCCTTTCAGCATTCGACTATATTTTTATTGTAGTTGTAGCTTAACTTCGGCATTACTTCTGTTTGTTTGCGCTGTAGCAGCTCTAGAGCCATTGTCAAAGTTTGAGCTGTATTGTCTAGCCTTCTCCAAAACAGCAAGGAGACACACTGAGAGGTGGAACCCGGTGGGATGCTGACAGCTCCAACCTGATAGAAATCACCTCCCATTGAGTGCTTGTGTTTGTGTGTACAAATGCCTTTGACTGGGTCATTAAGCATATTTCTTTTCAGTTCTGGTGTGGTACAGTAGGTGTCGAGGAATATGTGCAGAAAATGACACAAAAATCAGTTTCCCAGACTTGATGTACCTTAGCAAATGGTTCTGTTGTGAATTTAACAACAAGATGATGCCAGTGTTTCTCTGACAAGCATTTTAGACAATTTCCTTAGGCCATGATCAGAATGGAGGCTTTTCCCTGTCCCTCGAAAAACAAACTAAGCTCACAGCTGTAAGTGTGACAACTAACACAAAAAACAAGGACTCAGTGAATGCTTGTTGCATCATCCTCATGCTTGCAACAAGGATATCTATTTGGCTACCAGTAGTACTTAGGTCATTTATACAATTCGTTATTGATTTGAATTCAGTGTTCTTTAAAGAGTTTCTTCACGATTATAGGATTTAAATGCGGGTGAGAGCCATATATTGAAATTGTTAAACCACACTGTGAGCAGACAAAATTATAGGGAGGATTATAGAGTGCTTTGTATGACTTTGTGATAGCAGAAATATTTCATTAGCTCTGGAGCAGCTGGAGCTGAATTAAGTTTATATTGTAGGCAAAATGGGCACATTTGTGCATTATTCTGCAGTTAAACCAAGGGATTAGATTACCAGCCAATATAAGTGCATTTTTCTAGTCTCACTGTCATTTCGCAGTCTTAAACTGAGTAACTGTACATTCACAAGGCTAATGATAACAAGCTACATAGGGCTGTAAGTACATAATAATTCAATATAATTCATTATCAACTTTTAGTGGAATTGTGGAGTGAAGATCTGATCACATCATGTCATTGTTTTACAGAATTCTGCAATTTAGGATTAGCTGAGCAAACATTTAAATGCAACAGTTAAACTGAGGTTGATAAGAAGGAATAAATCAACTAAAATGATCAATTATGTGTTCATGTTTTCAATTCACATCATTCAGTCTACAAATGTTCATCAGTTTTTCAAACAGACCCCCCAAACAGTTAAAGGGTTCTTGGAAAAGTCAGTTTACAGGATAAAAACCCAGTTCAGACCAAAGATTCATGAGGAGATCAAACCGTTTCAGAAGGGAAGAGTTGGTGTGAACATTCTCATCTCTCTTGCGTTTTTACCATTTCTCAATAAAATGCAACTGTAGCAAGTAACTCACTATCACTATCCTTACTATTTACATATTCTAAGATGAGCTTAAGACATCTCCCTTGCATATAGTTATAAAGAGTTTAATTTGCAGTTCATAGAAACTTGAGCGTCCCAGTCTTCTTCCGTGGTCCTCTTCAGTGTGGTGTCCATGGATACTGGCCGTAAGTGAGGATGCCGTATGTCATTAGAACGATTAGCCAATTTATTGATTAGTTGTCAACGATTAAATTAACTATTTTTATAATGAATAAATTGTTTTGAGTTATTTAAGATAAAATTACTTTCTTTCTCTCTCGAATATTTCCTGGTTCCGTTAGTCCTCTATGACATGTGTCAACATTTTCTTTGCACAAAAAAAACAAATCCATTTACTGAGAAAATGCTCGACAGATTAATTGATACTGGAAATAATCACTAGTTGCCACATCCCTAAAACTTATCTTAGCTTATGTTGGAGAAATGGACATCACATACTAATGATACTTGATATGTCATCTGCCATCAGATGGAATAATCATAGACGGATATATAAACCAGTTTTTCTGCTTAAAATGTAAAAGAATAAATTTGGTAGAGTGCATAAAACAGTTGGAGACCTTAAACTATATCTCCTGAGCACAAATAACATTTGCATTTAAATTTGTTCAGTATAATTTTTACATATACATCTGATTTCGTTTAGTAGATGAATTCATTTCCTATGCATTGATAAGTAAAATATGTCAGAGTTTGATTATGTTTCAGGTGGCTGTTTAAAAACCATGATCAGAAATGTTAAATATACATTACAGATGTACTTGTTTAGTACCACTGTAACTGTAAACACATATCCAACACGTTATATAGGGATTACAAGCATTAAAATGGTAACTGTTTGATATTTACTTACCTATTATGTCCATTCATTGATTCATGATAAATTATAGAATTAAGGATCTTTTAGTCATTGAGGTTAAGACTTCTACGTCACTGCTAGGTTATAAAGAGTCTAAAAAAATGTTTTTTGAAAATCTTATTGATTTTAAAGACTACAGTTTCAAAGGTGTGAAGACACCTCAAAACAGTTAGCATATACAAACAAAATCTATCTTGGCGATGCCTTTCACAGTGATTATGGTACCATGATCGCTTGTGGAAATGAAAATCCTGGAGATTTGGAGACAATCACTGTTGGAGACACATAATAAGGCACAATAGCTCCCAGAGAGAGGGAAAGTAAAGGATGGAGAATGGTTTAGACAGAGGAATTGGTGCATAGAGGGTGACAGAGTTAAAGGGGTTGGGAGTTGGAGAGGTAATGGGAGGGAGGGTAAGAGTGACAGGAAGAGGGGGGCTGGCGGAACGAGAGGGAGGCTGTGCAGCAGGTAGAGTCGCTAGACGAGATAAAGAAGAAATCATTCAGTCAATCAGCCCAGGCCGTGGTGCAATCATCAGATCTCATCTGTTTTCAAGAGCAATTCTGCCTTTTATTGAGCTGTTGTGCCTCAAACAGGGAGGCTGCAGTGGGGAACATTAACCCGTGCAATGCCGCATGCACCTGACATCAGTGGGCTATCAAGATTATAGCTGAAATATGAATCCATTATTACTGACACTGGCTCACCTGAGGTTGTTTTCTCAATGAGAACAAACTGTTTATTTATTACTGTTTATCCAGGGATAAATACTCTTAAAGTGCTTAATAAAACAAAAGCAGGTTAGCAATACTACTAATAAAAAGTGAGTAAAAACAAATTATTTAAATATAAATAATAATAATAATAATAAATATATACAACAATAGGTATTAGGCTAAATTGGCAGTAATGGATTTGTTCACAGGGAATAGTGAAGTGAAGAAAGTCTTGTACTGAACTGAATGTCCTGTTTCACAGTTTGTGACGAATGTACTGTTAAACCCCTTAGTTCTTGATCATTGTTGAATATAGCATTAGTCTTTAATTCCTACAAAATCATTTCTCCCTCTGTTGTTACTTCATAAAAATTGGCATTGATTAGCATGATGTTTCTACTGCTATTTCTAATGTACGCTCATCTGTGTTTTGGATTTTGTCTCTTAAGGGCATTAAGATATTATCTCTTTGCATTATACTATTATGCTGTAATTTAATCCAGTTCAGGCAAACCTTTGATGTCCTAGCATGTTGGCTTTTATTTACTATATCTTTTTGTTTGTATTTCCTCCAGATGTGAGCCGAAAAGTTGGTGGCGAAGTGAGCAAGCCCACCTATGGGTGCCAGGTGACCATCCATTCAGAGCAGGAGAAACAAATGATGAAGATGTACCGCAGGGGAGAGAAGAGAGAGAGGAAGAGAGGCAAAGGAACGGATGACAGCGACTCTTCAGACGCAGTCATGCCCTTCGACCCCAAAGAGATGAGAGCCCAGCGGTACATCATCTCTCCCGAAACTTTCTCCCAAACTTTCTCTTTTTCCCTTTCCCCTCATTTGTCTTGTCCGTCACCTTCTGCGCACCTTCAGCACCAAAAACCGACAAGTTTCTGAATTTTTCATGACAACTTGGCTGGAGGTTTACAAAATAGCTACAGCTTGTCACATCTTTTTTTTTGTAGAGGATTTTTCTGAAAGTTTAATTTCAGAGGATGAAAAAAAAGAGCAGTGATCTGTTTAATTAAAAACTTAGCATGGCCAAATCCAGCCCAGTGTGAAGGAAAAGATTAGCAGAGAGGTAAGCCACTTTAGAAAGGAACATAATGCCTCACATCTGTGCCTCTTCATTTGAATCATCAACTGCACTTTTCATTCTCAACCAAAAATATGGATGTATGTGAGGGTTCATGTATGGAACCAAGTGGCTGCAGATGTGACATTGTGTGTGTAATGTTTTTGTTGGGATGACATTGCTCTTTATTCCTTTCTTCCTTGACTTAGACTTCTTTCTTCTCATTTTGACATACTATTAGGCACCTTTTATTTACAGTCGCTTCCTTTTCTGGATTTTTCGTGTTCCATATGTCTTGTGTTTTCTCGTACAGGGAGCAGGCCCTGCTGACTGCGCGACGGGAGCCTGTATTCAGCAGAGAGAGAGTGTACGAACGCATTCGTTATCCCAATGTCTACGACAGCTACGAAGAGGCCACAAAGTCGCCTGCATTTGTTGGAGGAGCCAGAGTGAGTTCTGAGTGAAGAGTCCCCTTTTTCATTCTGCTTGCATTGTGTAATGTGCCTGATGCGTGGTTCAAACTAATCACAGTGCAGTTTCGAATTCAGTTCTGGTCCAGTATGCAGCTTGTACAGTGTGATGTAGAAACTTGAAGCCACCAGTGCACATCCACTGAGAATGGACTTTACAGTGAAGTAGGAGACATCTTGTGTCCAGCAGGAAAACTTTAGAAATGAACAACATTTGCATATTCAGAGATTCTGGAAA
>NW_023339807.1:1250064-1262814 GCF_004916995.1 Morone saxatilis
GAATTTATATATGAGGTAGAAGGATTTTAAGGATTTTAATGTTGGAAATTATAAAAATTATTGTTCAAGCAGATATTGTATATATGTCTTATACATGTCTGTAGGGGATCTTTAAATACTCTAGAGTTAATTTCTTCCAAAGTATACAAAAACATACTATGTTCACAAACAATTCTATACATAACCAGAGTACACCCAACTACAGTATGACAAAATGTACATGACAGAAGACAACCAACCATGCTGTTGAATCAACATTAAACTCTCACTTACATGCAGAATACTAATAACCAAAGGTTTGTCCAAAAAAAACAAATGTTTTATATATGTTTACATGTGATAAAACCACACTGATTAGAATCTACAAAAGTGTGGTTTTGATCTTGCTTCTGTGTTTTTCAAGGGTGCACTAAAGGACATGGAATTGAAAATGTAGTGAATTGTTTATAGTGTAATAGTCTATTTTGTGACCTTGATATATCCTTCAATTTCAGAGTATATTTTAAAATCTAGGCGTGTCTTTGAGGTCATTTGTGAGGTCTGGGAGTTTTCTTCATTTTTGTGTGTGTGACATTCAGATGACTAGCTACCCGAGGGATCACAGAGAGAACAATATAATGTACGGAAGAGGTGGAGACCCCAACGAACCATGGCTCTGCTTGAAAGAGAAGCTGTTACGCTCTGAATAGATGATGGTAGGAGCCATTGTGTACTTTGTCTGTGTTTGTACGCTAGGATTGGATTACGTTGTGTTTTGAAGACTGACAGTTCAAGACATTTCTGAAGTCAGGACGGGTTGGTCAAATCAAAATATGTTTTTATTGACTCTGCTTGACATACTGTGTTTAGAAAATGTTGTATTTATTACAGCTGTGACAAATATACAACATAGTGGAGCTATGTGGAAACGCTTCACACAGTGCATGTTCATGAACAATATTTCTGCGCATCAAGAAGTGCTCCAATCTGAAGTTAGGAGAAAGAGGAAAGAGGAAAGAAGAAGACCAAAAGAAAAAGAGAAAATTGTTGGAATCTTGAAGTCACGGTTGCCAAGCAACCACTGTGACTCCAGGAAGTCAAGGAATAGTTCCCAGCCAAGGAAATACATTGAGCAGCTTACTGGCATAAAAACACAGTGTTTTTATGTATATGTCTGTGTTGGATTAAACAACGACAAAAACGTGTTAATTAGTCAAATTTAGAGGTGTTGGTAGGATTAATTTTTAATATTTGGATCAGAAGCCAGCTAGCCGTGTCTTTATGCTGAGCCAAGTGTACCGATAATGGAGAGTGGGATACGATCTTAATCATTCTCAATCTTGGCAAGAAATTGGATTTAATTTCACAAAGGCCAAAATTATCTTGACAGAATATTAATGTTATATGCTTTCTGCAATCAGTATTTCATCAAAGATAATGTATTATTAATAGCCTTACTGAATGATCTGTACTGCAAGATTTTCCATGAGTTTCATCGTTCCTGTTCGTAATGTTAGAGCCATAACTCCAAATAGATGTACACATCTCTGATAGCTCTTTCCACAGTTCAGTTCAAGTCATTTTTGGTCTTTCAGGTTTTCTTTTGTCTGGAAAGGTTCCAGACAGCCTTTGGGAAAAATTGATGTTGCTCCATCAACGCACACAGCCCAGCCATGGGTAGTCCAGCAACATGTATATGTTATGTAATATGTATACTTGGATTACCAAGTTATGGCAAAATAAAAAAGGGGCAACTTATGTGGGGGCCACTTTGTGTGCATCTATAGTAGTCCATATCGTAGACCATGTGGGCTCCCTATGTGGTTTCTAGTTAGGAAATGAGAGCAAGGGTTAGAGCGTGAAATAATAAGTGGGGCCATTTTGGTTAGTTAAAATGGTCAATATTTGACCACCTAACACCCAGAGTAATCCGCATATAGGCCTATTTCTGCTCACCTAAGTACCAACATGGGGCCATACCAAACTTTGGGCTGGGAGTTGCCACTGCCTTTTGTGTCGAGTGATGATGATGATGATGCATGATGATGATGCTTTTTAGTTTTTCTGTACAGTTCCCAAGGCTGTGAATATTATTAAGGCATCCATTGTGAATCTCTCATGCCCCTTATACATCAACTTTGGTTTCCCACCATCAGCTTGAGAACTGTACAGTACATATATGGTGTTGATATGGTGAAATCTGATTTATATTGACGATAGGAGGAATGATCAGACGTTGGTTTTTCCTATACTGATTTTAAGGGTGATTTTAATTTACTAACTTACTAACAGAACTAAGTGGGGGGGTTGAAAAAGATGAGAAGATAGCTCTCTCAAACCAAACAAATTTTCCAACTGATACTTAAGTTTTTTAGTTTATAAAATTTCTTACAAATGTTGAAAGCTGAACCCAAATGTAAGTTCAGTTCAGTTTTTATTTATAAAGCACCTCATATCTATAGTATCTCAGGACACTTTTTTATATAAGAGCAGGTATAGACTGTACGCCTTATCTAAAATGAAATTATGAAATATTTACAGAGACCCAACAGGTTCCTACCAAGAGCAAGCACTGGGACGCGGCAAGGAAAAAACAATCTTTTTTTAGAGGCAGAAACCTCGGACAGACCCCGCTCTAGGTGGGCGGCCGTCTGCCTTCGACTGGTTGGGATTAGAGAGAGAGAGAGAGAGGGTGTAGAGAGGCGTGGGCGTGGGAGATGTACCGCAGCAATAGTTAGTAACAATAACAACAACTATAATAAAATTAATAATAATAATAATAAATAATAATAATAATAATAATTAATAATAATAATAGCAATACAATCATTAGTAATAATAATAATGGTTTCAATAAGTGGATTCCAGGCGGCTTTAGGTTTGAATAAAAGGACTCTTACCTAGCAGTGGATTATTTTCCCAGTATGGGCATACCAGTGAGGGGCATTTGAATTAACGGTCTGTATGGGACGACTTGTCCTGCATGTCAGCTGCCAGGGAGAGTTTTGCGGATGCCCTGGGTGTATATATGCTTCTGTTATCCTCCATCTCAGTGAACAGGAGAGGACTGTGGCTGTAATGGCCAGTGAGCTGATGTTCCTTCCTAATTGAAGTGCTGTAGCCCTCCAGCTGGCTGTCAGCCGACCACAATGACACCGTCAGTCTGACTGACAACTTGACTGAAAACCACACTTCATACTGGTACATACATTCCCCCTAGCCTCTGGCAGTGCTTTACCCAGCCATCACTGGGCCATATTAGAGGCAGCAGGGCTGAAAAAGCAGGAGCTGAAATCTGCTAAGCCCTTTGGGAAAGAGGTACAGCAGGAGGACGGAAAATTATGCCACAAACATTCATTGTCTATGAAAGGTTCTGCTCCCATCCTGTCTGCCTAAGTGGCTTGTCCAATCCATCATTACTGCAATCATAGTGAAAAAGATGCAACAGTGCGAAAGGTCAGCCTTTCGAATCTGGCCTTTTGTTGATGAAGCCTAAAGTATGATACCATAAAACCTCAGAAGATTTTTTGGTCACACTTCAGGAGACTTAGTGTAACTGCTCACCCTCTTAACCTTCCTGTCACTCATGCTAATGACTATCATAACAAACCAGCTCCAGCTTGGTGCAATGTTTGTGTGTGTGTATATATACACATATAATGTGTTAATTGACTTGGTTTGTGGATGGAAGTGCATGCGTGTGTGTTGTGCCATGACAAATTGGATAAACGAAAAAAGAGGTTTAATCACGTCTACGCTGTTGCTCTTGTGTTTTTCACAGTTCTGCGATTACTGGCTCAAGGTGTGTGTGTGTGTTGTGTGTGTGTGTGTGGTGTGCGGCGCAGTGTGTTTGCCACTGTGAGTACTGAAGGTCTCTTAATGCTTGTCAATTTCAATCCTCATCTCTTGACAATTAATCCTTCCATCAGTCACAGGGATGTGTCCACAGAGACTAACGTGTTGTACAATCAGCCAGAACAATGACTGTATTATAGCATGGCTAATGTATTAATTTTATGTTATAATAGGCCGTTAAGAACTTCAGATGTGTATAATTCTATTGAGCTCTTTGCTACGTCAATCTACTATTTAGATTGTTTAAGCTTAACATGCCTAAGTGCTGTTCCATAACTTAAATACGTCATAAAGCTCTCTAGTGTGAGAGTATTGAGATGATGACACATCTTTAAGACCAGCTTGAAGAAACACAACAACCTTGTTTGAAAAGAGGTTAGGTTTGCTTTTGTGTAGTGTACTAGTGAGTATCATCGAGCCTTAGATCAATCACTGGAGATTTAAAAGATCTAAAAGATCAAGCAGACTCCAGGTAGCGCAGAAATTTAAAAATAAAAATTGATCAATACCGAAACATGAAATAGCTAATCAAATGTTGGGTAGGAAGGAATAGATTATTACTATACAACTCTATACATAACACCACTTCATACACTAACACCCAAGCAAAAATGTGGGTGGGGTTATCCTACCTTTCTACGCTGCATAGACTGTAGCTGACATGAAGAAAAAACATATCCACAACAAATGTTATAATTTCAATAATTTAATTTAAAAAAACAAAAAAAAAAAAAATGGTTTCTGCTTGCTTCCTGTACACAGACTGGCCATCTCAGTTTCACTATTAAACATACAGACAGGGAGGCCAATGGATACGGACAACACCAGTGTCCAATTAGTGTGTTTTAAGTGGCTGGTGGATTGGCGGGATATTCCCAGTCCTCCCAGTTTGCCCATATGGCCGTAGGCTGTGTATCCGCTGTGTTAATGAGCCTGTCAGCTTCCATCCCACTCAGCGTTGGCCCAAGATTGGCACCGTCTTACGCACACGGTATGTACTGCTGAGGATGACTGCTTGCACTGTATAGACAGCATACAAAGCTAACTCAGTCTGCTGTCTGTATTTCTGTACACATCTGCTCCGTCTTTTACCAGGGATCGTTTATCCAGTATCTTCATAGCCCTGAAAATGTCGTCCAGCGAGTCCTGCAGGAGCCAGCTGGGTTTTAAAGATTGGTTCTGCCTCAGACTCAAACAGCTGCTCTCATTAGAAACTTTATTTAACCCTGCTGCTGAAAGGTTGAACACAGATGTGTATGGTCCTATATTAGCCAGCTGGGCTCTACAGAGCTTTTGTTCCATGTTTTTAAATGCTGGGGCCTTGCTATAAACTCTGGGATGATTTCAGCTCAATGTAGCCAGGAACGATGATGAGAATTGATTTGAAATAAAGCAGCAAGTTGGTTCTCATAACCGGTCCCATGTTTTAGTGTGCTTGGTGAGTGGCTTCAGAGATCTGATTGTAACAACACACTGAGCTATTGGAGTCGTAATACTTGAGTGCTGTATCTGGGGAAAAGAGAACAAATGAGCCTGTTGGCTCTGGATGTGTTTTCTTTGAATTTCTACTTGATAAAGTCTTCTAAACTCCTGTCAACTTAATTAACTTGGCATCTTGCCCGGTGATGTCAATTTGACTTTCTGGCTCAAAGTCTGCCTCCTGTTTGTATGTCTTAATGTGTTAGTGACAAGGGCTAGTCACTGACACACTGATTAATCAGCTCAGTAATGTGGTATAAACTTGACAGTTTAACGGCATAAAAGCTGAAAACATTTTAAAGTATTTTGACTTTAGTGTGCATACAGTGAGTGTTTTGGGCTGTAAAACAGAATAAGAGGAACACTTTATGATATAATGAAGTCTAATATGAGAACAACAGATAAACTGTACAACTGTACATACATAGTGGTTTGGATGAATTTTGAGCAGATTATTTCCTGTGAATATTACATTAGAGGTGAGTTTTCTGATGGTTATAGGAACTTTGTTTTTTAGCAAACATACATTCTATCTAAGCAAACAATTTCATTTAGTTTGCTTCACAGAATTAGACAGAATGCTGAGATATAAGGCTACTGTGTTTGCAAGTGCCTCGTTACTCAACCCCCAGGTTGGGAACCACTGGTCTAACTTGCCCTCTGGACATTGGTGAGCTGATAGATCACTTGTGATACTGATTATCAAGGTCTGTATGAGGCTACCAGTGGAGGTCGACTGATTGCTGATTGCTGATTAATTGGCCGATATCAACCCCCTAGAAAGAAAAATGGCACACTGTCAGAAATAAACAATCTTTGACATTATTAGAAGTCCCAGAATACTGGAGGCAGCAAAACAAACTATGGTCGTTTTGATAGTAGTCAGGCAATAATTGGCCTTTTTCCATCATCGGAGCAACCAAAGTTATTTCAGTGACACTGGTTACCTGGTTGAGAGGTGTGCAGCTTGTCACCTGCAGCTCTTTCCTCTAACAGCTCACTGTGACTGCTCCTTCTTGACCCCTCACTCTCTGACACAGTTACAACTGATCCACTGGCAAAAAGTTCCAAAAATGACCATCTTGTTTTGTTGACACTTTTCCGTTGAACCATAGTGGACAGTGACAAGCTTACTTCAAAATAAAAGTCAACTTGTGTTTAGCCAGTTAAATGCTTTTAAAGTGAAGCTGCAGCAGCCGGAAATGTTTGGTTTTTCGCAATAACTTAATACAGCATTGTGTTCGGGAATAAAAGTATCCTGGCTGAAGCTGCAGGATAGCTCCCCATAGTGAAACCAGAATATCTAGATCATCTCTGGTGGCTGGATGTTGGTTTAGGAAACGATTGATTTGATATGAAGCAGAGTTTTCTATGAGCCGAGCATGCATTTTAAATGTCAATATCGTAGACAATCATGTTAATTTAATTGTGGGAAGCCAAAATCGAATGTCGCAATTAATATTTGATAAATTGTGCAGCCAAGCAAGTATCACAAAGTGCTGAAAGACACCATGCTTTTGGCAGAGCAGTCTTCCATCTAATGCATTAATATATTATAAATTAATATAATATTAATATAAAGACAACAAACTTTATATATTTATTTTTAATTTATCAAAAGTTAATACATAACATAACATAATACACAACACCCCCTGTAGACGTCCGGCCAAGGACCTTTGTTGCTTGTCTGTCCCCATTTCTCTCTCCCATAAACATTGTACTTAACAAGCTATATTCAGTATCAACTGAACTGAATTCCATATATCAAACTAAAGTTGCAAGCAGCAATGATCGGGCCCTCACACTTTGCGTGTGTCATGCAGAAGCATAATGTGTAGACCACACTGTGAAAATTTCACATTAATCAGATCAGATAAGATATACCTTTATTAATCCCCCGTAGGAGAAATTCAAATTAGACACAGCAGCATTGGGGAATGTAGTGCAATAAAAAAAGGTACAGTGTACATACAATCTTATCACAAATAAGAATATTACAAAATATAATGGAAAATATAAAACTATAAATGAAAAATATATACACTATATGCAATGCAGTTCAATGGTGTGCAATTTAAAAAATATTTTACCAGCTTGACTAAAAAACTAAACTGTACATGTGCAATTTAAGATGAATAATATAAGTTTGGTTGAATTAAAACTAAAAGTCTTAGTGAGTGGAGGTTAGAGGAACCGGGTGTTGCGGTGATGATATGCCTGATTATAAAACATGACACACACTGCTACCATTTAATTTTGTGAAAAATTTGAGCATGTTGTGGCTGCCAAAATGTGATCCTTTTTGGCAAAAAAATTTTAATAATTCCTTGCATTTCAATAGGGTCCTCACAGCAGTTGCTGCTTGGGCCCTAATTAAAGCATACACAAAAACATTATCCAGACAGAAACAGACAGAAATACCTATATCAAAGGCTTATCCATTTTTGCTGTTTGCTTATTTTTAGCAAAAGTTCCCAGGTGCAAAAGGTTGTGTCCTGCTGCTAGAGGACACTGTTCAACAGAGTTTACTGTAAACAGGTTGCCAATTACAGCTAAGGATCTGCTTCCTTTTATCAGGACGAGAAAAATGGTGAAGGACATGCTCAGTGTGCTGCAGGTTAGCCAAAGTCCCTTCAAGTCATTTAAAGAAAACATGCTGCAGATGGTTTTTATAGTCTGATATTTTTTGTTTGATTCCCATTTGTTTTAATTTTTTAAGTACATATTGATGAATTCTTCTTTCCCTATAGTAAATACTGAAAATAATAAGCCCAACTTACTTGTATCATGTAGGAAGAGCTCCTTGGTCCACTGAAAAGCTGGACAGAATTAGCCTAGTTCTACCACGACATTGACTGACTCCTGAAATTCTTGATGAGCAAGGTTCTGGCAAAGCAGGGTTGGGCCTATATATTAACAGATGCATAATGTCCATAGCAGTACAGTAACTACCTCCCAGCACTGACATCACACCCTCGAGACAAGTTTTGGCAGGCACAGCTGGATCTGCAATTGGAAGATGTGTGTGCATACATTAACATAACAATGAAGCCAGAGAGGTTTTAAGGAGAGAATAAAAAAGCACTGAAGATTTCCAAAGATCATTAAATTATGGCAAATTTCTATTTACAACATGTATGCTTTACCTCAAGGTGAATACTGGGGCAGGAATATATTTGCATGAATTAGCATGTTTAAGGAGTGTGGGGACACTGGCTTTTCGTTACAAACCGACAAAGTCGATAAATCAAAATGAGGGGGCAGCCGCTCAAGTGATTGTTGTGCCTCTGTGGTCACCACAGAGACACAGGAATGAGTGTGCAGAAGCCTCGCAAAATAGGGTGAAGCTCAATGGTCCATAATTCAAAAATGAATATTTATAAGTAAGAGCCCAGTGGATTTGGCCTTAAGGGAAATAATTGGTTAGACAGGAGGAGACTGGAACCACCGTCCCCGTTCAGAGAGAGTAGAGGAAGCCCTGCAGTCATTATGAAGAGAATGTGCTTCAGTAAACTGTACCTTGTTTAGTCATGGAAGGAGTGGCCTTAGTGGCAGGCGTGTATGTGGAGTTTGAGATATAATGGCATTTATCAAAACTGAGCTTGGCTGTGATTTTTGTCCAGGTGTAGCTGGTGCACAAATATCCAAATACATAAGTTAAGTCAACTAATTGGGTGACATTAATCACACATACATAGAAAAAAGAAAATCAGATCTCTAGACTAACTTTTTTCCACTAGGAGGACCTGTCCATGTTTGGGAGTACAACTTAACTTTCCTTTCATTATAATATCTTGTCCACAAAAGGTATGTGAGCCATTTTTGTCTAAAAGAGTGACTCCTTGCCTTTTCATCAGCTTTTTTTCCAAACAAGTTTGCTGCTATGAGGCCTTTTGAGGCATATAAGAAAACGTACATATACACAGTAGGCCTATATCTCAGCGTTTGGTTGGCTTCTATAAAGAAAAGTAAATGTAAAATAAATTAAACAATGGTCAAGCACCAGGGACAAGAAAGGACTAAAATGGTTAAAAAAGAAGCATAGTAACTATGTGTGGTTGTTAAAAAATAATAAAAACATACATTATAGACATATAGACAGAATTATATAAAACATTCTCTGAACAAGAAATCTGCTCAGAGTTCATCCAAATCACACAAACATCTTGCAGTTACTTATTTCACTATTTCAGTTAATGGTAGAGTTTTGAAAATAATATAAAATATCGATAAAATATGTCACTGAGCCAGGGGTTGTTAGTTTACTAAATTATAGAAAAGTGGTCCCTTAAGAAAGACGGTTGGGATCCATTGTGGTATAGCATAGAGCATAAGTTATCTTTTCCTTACATTTTTTAAAATAATTGATTTGCTTCATTGTCCATGAAGGCAAGTGAGCCTAGACGATGGACAACCTTAGGAATGCTGTACAGGCACGGATGTTATGGTTTTTATATTGCTGTAAAATCCTCGTATTAGAATTAGAACAGAAATACGTATACAAAAATCTCTCCTCCCTGGTGATCTACATTTGAGAAGGATAAACCACTGGCATGGCACAGTTGCATTGTCTCCAAAAGTGATGACAAACTGCAACTTTAATAGTTGTGAGTCTGGAGCCCTGAAAATGAATTGAAATACCTCAGAGTTTACCAACAGCCTAAGTGATGGGTGGAATAGCTTTTTAGCCATAATTTCTGAGTTGTTTCATGTTGTGTCCTCTCAGATAATATTTGGACAGAACTGAAAGCATTGAATGGCTGTAATCAGCTTCTTGTCCATTTGCATTTGCCAGGTGGAGCTGTTGTCTAAGTGCGGATATCAGAATCCCATCCACAGCTCACATGCAAATGCAGCCAGTGTTTTGTTGACCATACACACATCAGTGGAGTTTTACCGTTGTTTCTGTGGCTCATAACTTCTTGGTTTTGTTACTGGGAGTTGGTATGGCTGATAATCAGCAGTCCATATGCATGATAGAACAGTTATCACATGTATACATCAGTGGCTGTGCCAAGCAGCTCCCCCACCCACCCCCATACGGCACCTAGCTGACCACAGCTGCCCCCCACTTCTTCCAGCTTAAGTGGACTCTGATAAAGTTGCTCTTTGATGCATTAATAACCTCTTCCTCTCTACTGGGCTGTGGGGGCCAACTTCCGAACAGCACCAAGCACATCCTTGCCTGACATGCACTCTTTAATTATTTCTTTCTATGAGTGTTGGAGCGAAACGAGGGGAAGAGGAAAGTGATGACATACTTCTAATGAATCCTTGAATAAATAATACTGCTGTCTAAGCTTAAGGCATCCTCAACCAGCCTCACTGGGAGAGAGTTGGAGTGCAGCGGAAGCAGAGAGAGTGTAAAATGATAGAGAAAAGAGAAATACGGAGGTAGGAAACTCACCTGGAACAACAGTGACCTCTATTGTAAGAGATTCCGCCGCAACCTGTTTCCATCACCAGCCCTTTGAATCTTCTAGCTCCATTCTCAGTGGTGATCCCGCTAGTTTTCCAGATGTTTGTAATGAAACACTATCAAACTATCACACTACCAACCTGCATGGTGGTAGATTCGTTACCACCAGCTCTATAATCAGCAACTTGGTTGCAGAGAATGGGACCAAGTCATTCTTTTGCGAGGCACAGCTAAGTCTCAAGTCTTTGCACTTAGGTCCCAAGTTAGCTCTTCAGGGTTCTCTCCTGCAACTTGATTGGATGCTGTCTGAGTTGCAAGTCATTTTTGATTTTGTCAAGTCTAAAGTCAGACATCAGAACCAGCAACCGATCTGTTACCCGCAATTATCTCCAAGTCAAATCCGGACCCGACCTGACCTGTTAATATAACACCTGCGATCTGACCCACGATCTGACCCGTGACCCTGTATGTTTCCTTAGAGGATGTGCAAGCTTGTAGCTTTCACAATAAAATAAAATACTGGTGTCTAAATAGGCTTAATAATATTTAACTGATTTAAATGTTGAAAAGACTGCACAGACACTTTCTAATTTCTTAAAAAAAACAAACACATTTTCTTTCTCACCTGCTGCCTGCCCGCATTTAGTATCTTTTTACCCGCACCCGCAAATTTATATAAATATATATAACCGGGTGCATGACTCCAGTACTTTAAATTGTTTTTAAAATCTGTTAAATCAGTATTATTATTCAAAATGTGGATGTTACTTTTTGAAAATCTCAAGATAGGGCCCTGAATATGCTCAAAGCTACTGTTGCTGTATTCTCCATCTATGCCATGAGCACAATTTAATTAGATTTTTATTTGGTCTTTAAATGCGTATTTGTTCTGTACATATTCTGTTCCAGAAAGAATGATTCACCTGTAGCAGCTGGATGTTTTCACTCTCCTGTATGTGTACAGTATGTCACCGTGTTTGAGAGAGAGTGTGTGTGTGGCTCCAACTGTCCTTCACAGTGGACATTTCTCCACTTATCAGAGGCAGTGTGAGATTGAGGGCCATCACCCACACTCTGTTGCCATAGTGAAGGCAGATGGAGGGCAGCTTGAGTGACAGCTGATCCCACCACACAGATTTTCTCCTCCTTTGTGCTTCTTGATGGCCCACTTTCTTACCTCTTACATG
Organism: Morone saxatilis; assembly: GCF_004916995.1. Taxonomy (NCBI): domain Eukaryota; kingdom Metazoa; phylum Chordata; class Actinopteri; family Moronidae; genus Morone; species Morone saxatilis. Next base: position 1,261,987 of record NW_023339807.1, read on the forward strand.
GCGGTTCAGTCACTGACACATGTAACTGATTGCCTGTGTATATTTCAGGTCAGCACACCGGGTAAAAGACTCTGCAGTATGGCTTTGTCAAAGAAAATCCACTCACCAATCGGCAGCTGCGCTAAATGGATGACACAGGCCCAAATCTGGTTGCCTAGGGCAACTGTTGAGCCCCCATTGATTCTGTCGAACTATTGATCGATTTACCAATAGTTCACAGCTGAGTTTCAAAACATGAGCAGTAGGGTCTTTTAAGTAACTGAAACACCAATGAGATGAGTATAATCATGTATTGATTGTGATGAAATAAGAACATTACAGTTACATCATTATGATAAGCAGATCACAATATGATTAGGGACAATAAGATAGATTGAGGAATGAATTAATGAAAATAAAATTAGAAATGAATAATTCATTGAAAATGGTACATGTATTCATTAATATCCTGTAGTTTTAATCTACTTTCCTTAAAGGTCCAGTGTGTAGCATTAAGCAGCCTTGTGGTGCAGTTGCAGATAGCAACTCTCTTGCTTCACCCTCCCAATTTATTAAAGCATTAAAGGACCAGTGTTTAGGATTTAGTGGCATCTAGTGGTGAAGTTGCAACCATTTAAATACAGCTTGCCTGCCAAGTATGTAGGAGAAACTGTTGTGGTCATGAAACATTCAAAAAACAGTCAGTGTTTGGTTTATCTTTACTGGGCTATTGTTATTGTACAAACATGGCGGTAGATAAAAACAGCTAATTTTGAGGTAACAAAAACACAACGATTCTTATTTTCAGGTGATTATACACTAATTAAAACATACCTACGAATATATATA
>NW_023339807.1:1262914-1265692 GCF_004916995.1 Morone saxatilis
CTGCCATTAGTGTGATAAGAGCATGTCTTATCCTTTAGTACAATCTTACATTGTGTTTACCTGTGTTGTGTCATACATTTCTACTATGTGTTTTATTTTTGGAAAAAGTGACAGTCCTAGTGTAGGGCCAGGTTTACATCGCTGTGTTTTGTGTGGGTGAATCGGCTTGAGACTGATGTGACCCTCGCTGTCCACCGTACTATTGTGACTTTCAGTAAATCAAATTAAAGCAACTTACTACTATTTTGTGCAGTCTAAACAATGTCTGTCTACATTTTTGGCTGGTAAATCTTCTCAGTTTATCATTTTTGGAGAGAAAGAGCAAAAACCCACAGTCTATAATCTATGATTCAAACATCAAAATGACACTAAAATAATACAGACACACACATACAATAGCATATAATCTAGACAACAACCTAAAGACATTCTGTACTTCAGCCAACTAGCATGATTAACACCTTCATTAGCAAAAGCTAATTACATTTGCTGGCAACACTTTCAACCTCATAGGCCATTGTTAATAATGCAGTATATAGTTAAAATCATGCACTCAAATCAGTTTTAATGTAAAAGTAATTAGTTGTTTAGGCTTAAATTACTGCTTGCCATTTTATCTAGGCTATTCTGATAAATTCACCATAAAAAAATATCTTAAAGACAGTTTTTCGCTTTTTCAAAATACTCATAACAGTCTTTTGAAAGAAACAGTCTTGTGTGGACATAGTTCATGGTTCTCTGTACCTCATCTGAGTAAACAAGTAAATCAGGATCTCAGAGAGTCACGGTTCATTCCCATTATTACAGACGGGGTAAAATGTTAGGGACATCTTATATTAGAGTGCAATCCAATACAACCTCACCACATATAAGAGGTAAAAAATTGTTCGATTTTAATCCACAACTCTCAGACATCCCACAGGCTACCACAGGGCCATTAGTGAGTCATTTCAATTTTTGGGGAAAGATATATTTGAATCTGAATATAAACATTTCTGATTATGAAAATAATGAGTGTGAATTAAGATCAGGCACCGACGTTTACAAATGAAGTAAAACACAATCTGTCTCATTTATTTTGAGGCTGACAGAAACATCTCTTTCAATGGCTAACAGACATTAGGTAGATTTTTCAGGTGATGTATTGTTGAGCCATTTGAGAGTTCTACCACTCCATCAGGCAGGATTGTAAAAGCCTTGAACCCTTGAATCCCTCAAAGAAGCCTCTAAGACACGAGGCTTCTGCTTAGCAAGTCTAAGCAAACACACAGAGCCACAGTTGTGTGCTGTGGGGAAACCACATCAAAACTGGATTAGGAAATGCAATCAAGGTGGATTAATTATGGATGGAGGGCTGTTCAGTTCTGCCTCATCTTTGCAGGCCTGTGCATAGACACTGGCTGCCTCCTGAGCAGGGAAGGAGAGGGCAAGCTGTCAACAGTCAGGAGAATCAAAGGATGCTGAGTGAGGGTGGAGATGGTGGAACATACTGGAATGACAACTGCTCACCTGTTACCATCACCTGTGACTGAACATATTAGACAGCAGACCTTAGTTTGACACCTTCGACTGCAACTTTACCACGTGTTTGGACTCATCAACCTCCTAATTTGAGTGGTGGTGATGGTAGATAAATGAATAAACCATCGTAACAATCCATGCAACCCATCCACCATAACTTCTCTGTGTAGTGTGGCACCTGCTGGTTGCTTGGTCAATATTTTGGTCAATGTGCTTTCATCCAACTAAATTCTCATTGGTCAGACATTCGCTGGTGTTACTTTAATAAGAAGAAATACGTTTCTCTATCTATTATTTTTGTTGGCGGGATGGACAAGGATGTATGTTGATGTATGCTAACNNATTATGTATTTTCTGGAGCTGCAGTGCTTTATACTGCGTTAGTTCTGTCTTTGTACGGAAGCCCGTTTTGCTCCGCGAACCTCGTAGGAATGTGCGTGTGCCACTATATGAAAATTTAGCTTGATGACCATGTTCTAAGAACAATGTTTGCTCAAATGAGAAAGAAAATGGTCAAAGCTGCAGAAATTTAATTTGGCAATGTTGGCGTAACTTTGATTAGCATCTCTACCAGGTAGAGAGCACTATGGTGGATAACATAAAAATAAAGAGCATACTATTTTTCCGATCAACCATTCCATTGGTCGAAGAGTAGGTTGATCATTATGCTGAATTTCCCATATGAGCCATTATAGCACAGGGAATGTCACCTCCCTGAATGTTTTAAATGTCCTTTATTAAGGACCCCCTTTATTTGTTTATGCTGGCTTTTAGTTGAGATTGAAGACTTTTGATTGCTTTTATTCAACAACTGACTCCATGTACAATGACTTTTATTTGACACCATAATTGTCTGGTTGAAGGATTGAACAACACAGAGCAGCAGAAAGATATACAGGACAAATTGGGAGGGAAGAGTCATTCATTACTTACTTACCCCCCACCCCCCCACCGAAACGCCCACTTTGGCTCTCCTGTAGCAGCGGTCCCCTACAGACTGTTTTCCTGCAGTGTATGTGTCGTTTCTCTGAATGTGTACGCAGCTTGAGTGAGTTCCTATCAATTAGTAGTTCATAGGAAGTGCAGTTGTGTGTGCCGTCAAGGCTTCTGTCTATATTTAAGTTCCAGTGTCCATCCTGCTGTCAGTATTATGCAGTGTAGTAGTAGTAGTGTACGGTTCTGTGCGTTTGGTCCATCAGTACTACTAGAGAGTGGTACTTGCTCTCACTCACAACACTCTGAGTAACATATTTATTC
>NW_023339807.1:1265714-1266398 GCF_004916995.1 Morone saxatilis
GATAAATTAGGAAGGCTTTTACCACAGTGCCAAGTGCAAGACGCCTAGACCCTGATTCATTAGTTAAAAAGCACCCTAATAAATTCCCCACTTTTAATGTTTCACAGAGCTATTAAAGGCGTACCAAAGCTCGAACAGCCCTGTTTCCCATTACAGCTTTCAATAAATGACAATCGGCACTCAGTGTAAACGGGAAGAGGAGGGGGGGAGCATCAGACTTTTCAGCCTGCCTTTCAAAGCCTTCCTAATAGCACGTAAAGACTTATTAGGCATTGTGCGCCGGTGCTTTAGAGGAGTGAGGCACTTTGTTCCAGAGTTGCCCAGGCTTAAGTTAATGAATAGAGCCGCTGCTTGACTGAGGCTAATTCACATCGCTCAGCAGAAGAGGTTCCATATCAATCTATATCAGTTACACAGGGACTTTCAAAGATGAAGGGAAAACTGCTAGTGAGCTAGGGAGAAACAGAGAAGAAAAAAAAAGTAAAAGAAGACAAAGATGCAGAGAATTTACTTCAGCTCCTATTCGGATTGTTTATGTTGAAGTCTTTGCAGCAGTAGCTAGGGCAGGATTTCAGTAATGACTGAATGTTTGATAGACAGCACAAGAAAAAACAGTCTATACGTCAGAATCCAAAACATCTTCCTTTGATATTGATAGTTTTCTTCCTAGGAAATTAGCTCCCT
>NW_023339807.1:1266418-1266856 GCF_004916995.1 Morone saxatilis
AGGTAGTTGCATCTCTTTAATCCATCCTGAATACTCCCAATTAATCGAAAACCAATCAATACCAATTGGTTCTGACAACTGATTCAACTGTATATTTATGTCAAAGATTCCTTAAAATTCTTCAACTGTCTTGTGATCCTGAATTGCCAACACTGCTCATTCGCATTCTTACAGATAGTAACCATAATGCTGTACTAAAGGTTGAGACCCAATACAGTAGATATAAGCAAAACACGCCAATTATGTTGTAATAAAATATGGCACAGTTTTACAGATCAATTCTGCTCTGCCTTGAGTTTCTTTGATCTGTAACCTTGATGATGAGTATCAAGGAATTTTGGCTGTGTTGTCTTGACAAACTAACCATGCGAGGCAGCTAGACTCACAAAATCCTAAAATCGTGCAGGAATCCACCTTGACAGGCTTCAAGCTATGTGC
>NW_023339807.1:1266862-1268924 GCF_004916995.1 Morone saxatilis
TGGTTCGGACCAATCAGCGTCCTTCGAGGAACTAATGACAGCTATGCGCTATAAGCTACGGGTGTAGTTTAACACTAGGTGTGCATGATAACGTCTGTGAGAAGCAACTGTTCATTCGAAAACAACAATGGTACTAAAGGGAAGTTTAGCATTCATGATGCTAGCATACAGGCTCTATCAGAACTTGGGGAGAGAATTTCTTCACTGAAAGAAGGACCAAAGAAAAAGCAACTGAAGCTTTTGATGGAAAAGATCTTTTGAGGATGCCAGGTTATTGACTGAGCAAAACTGGTCTGCCTGATGGTGAAATTATTATTCACATGTGTATAAACTATTAAGACATATCAGACTTTGAGGAAACAGCTGTAATGTTATATTAAGATAAAAAAGCTGGAATGTTCTCTGCTTGAAGGCAACCTACATCAAGTACAAGAATGTTTTCAGCAAGCAGAAAACATGGCTGTGATTCACATTTATTGGTGTCTCCTATTGTGGCTGATGTGTACATACATGGAGGAGGAGGGAGAAGCCTTAAACATGTTCCAGCTAACAGCTTCTAACCATTGATTCAGTTATTTTCACCTACGTCCAGATCAAGGCAGAAGCTTTTAAGTTCACACAGGTGGTGGAAGAAGAAAATAGCCTTGCTTTATTAGACTGTGCAGAATATAACAATGCATGTAGAAAGTCTGGAACTAAAGACTAAAGGAAACCCAACCACACTTGTCTGTACTGGATGTTTAACTCCCACTGGCCCACTAGAACACACGCCTGGGGTTAAAAGATCCTTTACTTCATACACTAGATCCAAAATGCGCCGATCAACACTGAGCCCAAAGACAAATACTGTAAAGCTTTTAAAGTATTGCATTATGCAGCGTCAGGAGAAAGTTAAAGAAACATTAAATGCCTGTGAGTTTCATGTCCCGAAACACACTAAAACAGTCACACACAAGAATTTACGTCAAAGCAACATGAAATGAACAAACACTGCCCGACCAAACGGTTGCTGAATAAGAGTGTGGTCCAACATACTAACTCCTCAAGACAAGGCTAGCTGTGTACCTCCATCCAAACAATATCCAGATTAATGTGAAACCAGTTTGAACATATTATTTTTATTTCTGCTCTGGCACTGTTTTATAGTATATTATTTATATACAAAACAATCCACAGAGAGAATGGGGTGAGAGTAGAGGTAACAATGTAGAGTTTAACCTATTAAGACCAAGTACAGTAACTGGCCATGTGTGTCAACAGGGGCTGCATATTTAACTTAGCTCATAAGCAGGTGTTGGTGGCAGTGAGAATGCAGTACTGTATTGGTAGCCAACTACCATAAACCATTTTTTTTGTTGTTTTAGCATTTTAGTTTTTTGACAACAATGTGAAAACTCTTCAGTTACACTTTTTCTCCAAACTTTCAACAAACAAATGGATATTTATGAGGTGGAGCATCCCTTATGCTACCCTAGGCTAAACAACCATTAAAAGATAAGATCCATAATAATATTTCACAAATAATAATTCACTGCAAATATGTAGCATGTTTGATGGGGACGGAACTTGTTCTGAATGCAGATGCAGACATTCTGACAGCAGGGTGTCAATGAGGACCTGCCAGATGTGTATGTGGACTATGGGACTGGCATAAAGCAGATGCATGTGTAAATGATTGGTCTTACCCTGACATGTGACAACAGCTTATTCACTTTAAGGCAGGGGTATTCAACTACATTTGTCCAAGGGCCAGAGTTTTTCTACGCAGACTCTGTGGGGGACGGACCTTCGGACCCAATTAGCCTATTATTAACCTAATATTTTTACACACACAAAATTAATGTTATTTTCTTAGCTGGTTGGAGTTTAGGATGCGTTTTCAAATGGAATTGCTTTGCATGCAATGCATGGAATAAAAAAAGATGATATCTCTGGGTCTGCGTTTCCATTTTCCATTATTCCAATTATAATCATAAATTACACCAATAATGCTTCTTTTTTGTCTGGTTTCTTCCCTAATGCATCACTATGATCCCCTTTTACCACATTTGCTCAGAATTTT
>NW_023339807.1:1269024-1273352 GCF_004916995.1 Morone saxatilis
ATTGAATTGATTATACACTAATGAAAACATACCTATGAATATTCCATTTCTGCCAGTAGATCCTCCTAAATGTTACAAACACTACATTATCCTACATAATTATTTAATGCAAATGAATTATAGATAAAATTGTTTGAATAAACATGGTTTTGTTTATGACAGAAGAACACAGCTTTGAGTTTGATGGAGATTTTTTGTTTGATGGTTTGTTTGGTACGGGTATGGTTGAGTGTTCAGGTGATGGGCAGAATGCTTATCACATATTTAGAGCCGAAACATATATATTTTATATTGATCTCCTGGAGCCCCTTTATTCATTCTTTTATTGTGAAATCCTAAATGTGTCATCATGTCTGAAGGCTCGGCTTGCTCGTCGTATCCCCCACAAAAAAAGTTAAGTTAAGTTTGGAAATACTTTGGATTCCAAACTGAAAAAGAATTAGTTGAAGTGTGTATCTGTGATACCGAACACATTCTTAAAAAAATTAAGGTAATTCCATTTCCAGTGTGTTTTTCATGTCATTTTAACATTTTTAAGCATATTTTGATGATTATTGTGTATCACAATTATGTTTGGCAGGAAAATCGTGATATGAAATTTTCCAATGCCTAGTTCTAGCCACTCAAATTTCCCAAACTCCCTGATTTTCTTTGTCAAAATTGAATATATTTTAATTTAGAAATGTCTTTAGAAGGGAATTTTTCCTTTCCTTTTTATATATTAAAAACTATATATATATATATATATATATTACTGATTTAAATGAAGTGATATTAAAAACTGATCATTATCTAGTCATTTGTTATTGTTAATAATTTAGAAAAAATGCCAAACCATCAAAATAATTAAGAACAAATAAAATAAAATAAAAAAAATGCATATTGACTTTCATTGTTATCCAATAATGGCCAACCAATACTCAGAAAAAGAAAGCACTGTCATTTGTTTTTATTTATTTTAACTATAAAAACTATTTATTTTATTGTATTTTACTTTATTCATTTTTGGGATCTTTATTCAAATGTGCATCATAATTCTTCCATAAAAACATTACATATTACTTATCCAAAACCTTTATTATTACAGGATAGTTCCTGCAGTTATTACAGATTTTTGTATGATGAGTATTTTGCAATGGGTTAACCCCTGTTTATCCTCCCCCTCCCTCATTTTGTTTGCTCAGATCGGGCAGCTGGTCTTCAAGGGGATGAAGCGTCTGAACAGGATCCAGTCCTTGGTGTTCGAGACGGCCTACAACACCAACGAAAACCTCCTCATCTGCGCTCCAACTGGTGCCGGCAAGACCAACATCGCCATGCTGACAGTCCTTCACGAGATCCGCCAGCATCTGCAGCCCGGCGGCGTCATCAAGAAGGATGAATTCAAGGTCTGATTCTGACACACACCAATTACAAAGTACAAAGACCCTTATTGCAGTTTGATTACACATTAGACTGCTTGTTTGTAGGAAGCCTTTTACCTGTACTCACTATAATGTGTTGGTCTAGTTGTCATGCAAGATCACAGTTGGAATTTAAAAGAATTTCTGTGTAATGTTCATGAATGTTTCCAGTGTCACTCCAGCACAGTCACTCAACATGCCTCATAGAGATCAAGTGTGCTCCTTGCTGAGACTCACACGCTCCATGCAGAGATTCAGATCTGATCCCTGGAGCCTTGGGTGTTTGTATTTCAGGCAGCATTTAAATGGCTTTCTGATAGTTTTGAGTCGAGGACTGCTGGATTTACTTGATTATGTTTCCTCCAAGAGGCTTTTGCTGATTTGTGCAGTGCTTTTTGCCATTTAACCTCAGAGGTGATCTGTACCAATATTTTTTATGTGACTATAAAATGATCTAAACTAAGCATTCAAACATTAGATAAAAATGCTAAACAGTAACTCCTTAAAGCTGCAGTAGGTAACTTTTATAAAAATAACTTTTTGCCATATTTGCTGAAACCTTCACTATATCCTGACAGTAGTACAGAAAATATGTGAAGAAATCTGGTTATTTGGAGGCTACTCACCTAAAAAAGTAAAGGTTTCCCACTACAAAGAGAAATAAAAGGTTTTCAATTATATAATCTACATAGGTCAAAGTGTTACCAATTTTTACCAATCTTTCTGCCTACCTTTATGCTCCTACCTAAAGTACAAACAGTATGTTCTTGCCTACAGTAATGGATGTCCTGTGCTGGCCAATCCTAGCATTAATGGCTCACCATTGACTAAGATAAAACTTGACCCATTCCTGATTTGTTGCAGTTACACCAGCTACGACGCATGCCTCTTAAAACACCAGAACTACTAAAATGCTGGAGTAGATATTAGATTCAGATTGAACATTACTGTGGAACTGTGACATTTTCTCACTTAATTCGACTCTAGTTGACTCTAATTGTTTTCTCACACAGTTAACCTCTAATTACTTTTTCACAGTTGTACTGTATGACTGAAGGATTTCCGTGCTTTTTTAAATTAGTAAATCACTTTGGGTCACCTTGTTACTGTGTTGTGTTGTTTAAGTAGGTCTGTAGGAGTGTTTTGAGATATATGTCATACTGTAGAGATAATGTGTTTACTGTTCTTATTATACTGTGCAGCCGGTACAGCTTAGAAATCACACATTAGAAGTCACACATTACACATCTCTTCTTGGAAAAAGTCACTGAAGTGGAATAAGGAACTGTTAAATCGATTTATTTGCATTACTTACAGAAATGTAACGTGTGTTGGAGCTTGTTCTCTGGTCAGAAATGTAAAGAAGTGTCGTTCTTGCACCATTACTGCTGAAGTCGTCTGCTGCGTTGGCTGGAGTTGTCTGTGTGACTGTGGGGAAAGACAGGTCTGCTCCACGTCACTGGCCTACTAGCTAGCTAGCTACTCCCCTAGGTGCTTGTAGAGCTTCTCAACTCTGGAAAGTTAGGGCTTATTTTTATTTCCCCATAATTTCTTTTCTAAAAATGCCAATATTCAAAATCTCGCAGTTGATTCTCGCTTCAAAAATGATCAGAAGTGAATTTAGTGATGAAAAAACTGATTGAGAAATGAAGTTTTGTAGGGCTTTGATGGAGAGCTGCTTTACCTGCAGTGCCTACATTTCACCCTGCCTCCCTCTATGACTACCCTCCTTCCACTCATGCTACAAATTCTGACTGATTTTACTTTGTGTGTCTGTCTTTTCATCAGGTTTATTTATGAATACTTGATTTAGAAAACTAGCTGATGAAAGTGGCCAAAATTAAATACAGCAACAATGGGAAAACAGAGTCTCAGATATATTCACAAAAAGTCAGCTATTGGCAGCTCAGTCTAAAAATATTGGTCCATGTCTTCATAAACCCATAGTGTCACACACACACTCGGATAAATAATTCAGACATCCAAAAGGCTTTGTTCTCTTTCATGAAGGCCTACACACACACTCTCTCTCGTGCAAACACACGGTGCCAGCCACTGAAGATAGACACTTTTCATACATCACCATTAAACTTTACCAATACAAGTAGCTGGCATCATATTTCTCAATAAATTGTGATTTGTGCTGGTTGCCAGGGAACAAATGATCCCGCCTCTGTTTGCTCATTTATCACCACAGTGTCCTTCCAGTCCCACTCTCCTGTACCCCCCCCCACAAACCCATCTTCTACCTTCCTCATTCAACCCCTATCTGTTCTCTATCCTATTCATTTCTATGTCTCCCTCTTTCTCTCTCTCTGTAGATTGTATATGTGGCTCCTATGAAGGCCCTGGCAGCTGAGATGACTAATTACTTCAGTAAGCGTTTGGAGCCACTGGGCATTGCTGTTAAAGAACTCACTGGAGACATGCAGCTAACCAAAGGAGAGATCCTGCGAACACAGGTACACACACACACACACACACACACACTATGAGTTCTATGTCACGTCTCCAAAAAATAGTTCAAACTAAGGGTACAAAAAGCAGTCCTTCCTCCATGTTCCCTCTACTACTCAGTTACAGTATGTTCTCTAGCACCCCCAAGTGGATTGGATTGTGACATTTATTGGAAGCCATTCCATCATTCTTTTTCCAGAATGCACCAGTCACAATTCTGCTAATTACTAGTTGCAAATGTAACTTAACTAGATGTCTAATTTAATTGTTATCAACTGTGAATGTACAGTTTCTTTTATAGAGAACAAATGCTGCTATAAACATTCCACTGTCTGCTGGTCCTGTTCTGGCTTCATAGGTGAAAGCTTGCTGTTCAAAAGACCACCATAAATGGAATTCCAGTGTCCTTGCTTAAACAATGGTTCAAGTCCACTTAAAATTGCACATATTAATGGTAAATGGACCTGT
>NW_023339807.1:1273452-1286639 GCF_004916995.1 Morone saxatilis
GCCTCTGCACCACAGCCGCCCCAACCTTTTTGGCTTTACCAAAAAATAATATACCGTTTATTCACAACCTCATATTTTAGTTTGTAAAATCTAATAGAAATACCTCCTTGACAATTAAAGATTTAAGTTGGCTTAAAAGAATTACTCAAATGAAATCTCATTTTTAAGATGCAACAATGTACAGTTATTCTACTACTGTGCCCTCCACCGTGCATTTGGGTCCAGAAATGTGCATAAAATATATTAAAGATAATTTTTAATTCATAAATACGCATAACATGTATAGCTGTTGTTAGAATAAAAAGGTGCTTTAGCTCAAATATGCATGCAAGTTATCAACAAACTGCAAATACATAACAGTCACATTAACAACAAAGGAAACAACATTGAGGCTTAGGTTGATTGGGTAAGTTTTCATCATCTTGACAACCTTTTAATCTCTGCTGGCTCTGCGTAGGATATGCACAGAAACAGACAGTTATTCAAAAGGATGTTTGTCCCCAAAAGGCAAAGATTTTCAGTTTACCATTTCATAAGACAAAGAAAAGAAGCAACTCCTGTTAATTAAGAAGCTGGAACCCCGGTATTGTTTCAGCACTAATATACAGCGATACACATGTACTGAGACAGCCCAATTAGCTACCAGTCAATCAAACTCCATTAGGTTATAGAGCCAGTGTTGATGTCAGCAGGTTTTTCACATGTTGCTCTGCTTTTGATGGTTGTGATCAAATCATGGACTTCTCTCAAAGAAGAACAGCCATGAGCCTCAGGAATTTTGCATTGTTCTGAAGTGAAAAATAAAATAAACTTACGGTAATATGTAACTGAACACATAGCAGCATGCCCCGCAATAGTACAAGTGGCTCATATAATGATAATTATAATAATGCAAGTACTTTCAAAGAGCAATTAACTTTTAATTCTTAAGCATTAAATGTAGATTCATCCGCCACTGAAAATAGTCCCCAACAAATGCACCATTTCCTCTTGTTTGAGTAACGTTTGCTAAAAACTACAGTGAGCAGCTGTTGAATTGAAATGACTGAGCCTTTTAATAAATGAAAGTATATATTTGTGAGCAAGATTTACTCCATGTCTTAAGTAGGAAGCAATGGGCTTGGACAGAGTAGGGCAGAGAGACGGAATAACACCTCCTTTCCTACAAATCAACAAGACGAAATGATCAACAAATGCAATGTGTTGTGGGTTTTAAAATACCATGCAGCAGACTACAAGTAAACCACAGATATCCAAAGGGTTTAGCAATGGTTAAAAAATAATTTAACAACCAGAAAAAATAAGTGGTGTCAAATGGTGCTCGCAGATCCAGCATGCTCAGGTAGAGTTACAAACACACTGTTCCTCAGGTTTGTATTTCTAGCTGACCACAGCAGATCATTATCTGGCTATGGTGCTCTGGTTTGTTGTGAGAAGACCTACAGAGTGGCTCTGCTAGCACCACAACACAGTCCAGATGCTAATGATAATCCAGGGACAGATACTGACAAATATTCAGTCACCCAGCCAGGGTCACAAAGGTTCAGGGGTCAGCTGTCAAATATTTCTCTAGTGACTTCTTTATTGGTGTGCTCGTGTCTGCAGCGTTGCACTGTTAGATTATTGAGCAAGGTGGTGCACTACGAGGAGTCATCTGTTTTCCCATGAAACCTCTTCTATTTCTTTCCCTCCACATACAGTATTTTGTCATATTCCTTCTTGTTATTGTTTCCTCAGTTTTCCTTTCCAGACAAATGGTATGTCCCCGAAGGCCCTGTTATTGTGGCTCCACATAATATTATGGATATAAGGCAGTTTAATTGATGAGAAATTAATTGCATGATCAATAATTCACTGGAAAACCTTTAAATTAATGTATTCATCTTGGTAGTCTGTTTCCTATTGTTGTTGTTTTCCAGCTTGCAGCTTTGTGCAGTGTTTCCTCTGAATGGAACCATGAGTTTTACCACACCCACCACCGAATCACAAATCCTAAAAATCCATCTTAAAATGTTTTTTATTTTAATTTATTTATAAAGTTGAAAGACTTTGAAAAAGTTTTCAGTCACAGGTATTTCTAAATATTGTGTTTTGACTAGTTTTGATCATTAATACTGTAATATGCTTTCTGACATAATTATAAACAGTTGAAAGCCACAAAAGCCATAAAAGCCATTAGAGTGATCCCTGTGAACTACAATCACCGCCAGCAACAATCCGCCTCATTGTCAACATCCGTTACCGTTCACTTCCGTTGTAGGTCACTTCCATTTTGACTTTTGTATTTGGCCTGACACCTCTGGGCCAGCGTAGAGCACATCCTCTCTACTATACTGAACCGCCATGTTTCTTCACTGCCCTGGCTCTGTCTGGGGTATGTTCGTCTCTCTTTTGTGTCCCATGGAAAGAGTTTCTGTTTGTGTTATTTGGTTGTGGTTTCTCTATTTGCAGTGTTTTTTTTCTAAATGCCTCTCATGTATTGCCAAATTGGAGAAGATGTTTTCTTAATTTGCTCGTGTTTTATCTATTTGCATGTGTTTTTTAAGCTGTAGTACATTGAGCTCTCAGGGACATTGTAAATGAACCTATAAAAAATAATTGAACAATTACATAAGGGATTTATTATACAATGATCCTACAGAAAGGATTCCACTATGTGAGCCAATACAGTTTTCAAAATATTTTTTATCTCTTAATCTCTTAATCTCTTAGACTTAGGAATTCCCTACCACTCTTTAACATCATACCCTTTTTGTTAAGGAGGCAAAGTGATGAGAATAATTTTGTCAATGAGAAAATTAGCCAATTATGTTCAGTTGTTGAGTTTAATTTGTCAGTCAATGAGATGTTTTATTTCTGAGTAATCAATGGCTCGTTCAAGTATTTAAGCACTGTGCAGCAGATGAAGTACATTTTAGTTTTTTTGTTGGGTTTTACTGATGGAACATTTGAAGTGAACCTCAGATATCCCCCTCATGCAGGAGTTTCCTTCTGTGTTGTAGAGAGAGGATGGATTTATTACAATGAGGCCAAAGAAAAGGGGATGAAAGCTGCGGGTTGAGCTTATATTTAGTGAGAGAACCTGGCTCCTCCAGCTCAGAGGGAAGCCGAGGTTGGTAGATCCAGCCTGAAAGACTGAACTATGAGACTGAGAAGGTTGGGAAAACATGCATATCTGTTAAATCCATAAGAGTTGAATTTGAGAGATTGCACTGCTTAGAGTTAAAGTTATAAGCCTTGCGGGACTTATGAATACAGAAAAGGTTGGGGTTTGGTGCGTGTAGGGGTGCTGGCGGTGGGAGGTGGGCTTTATTCCTATGAAATGAGGCCAATTCGAGTTAATCTGAAGGTGTATTAAAGTTGCATTTCTATCAGGTCATGTGAAAAGATTTCACAAAGAGAATGATTAGTCAGATTGACTACAGCTCTGCAGCACTCTCTCTTTCTCTGTCTCACTTAGCCTCATTCACTGTCTCTTTCCCATCCCTCCATTTGTGTCAGTGCATTTACACAAAGTGGCCGAGTGAAAAGGACTGTTCAAGTTTAACAGGCCGGAGTGATGCCACACACTGTAACCTTGGTTGTCTTCTGTCTCTTGTCAAAGTCATCAATGCTTCTTTCATCATGCCCTTTTGATGTAGATGTCTGAGTGGCGGTTCTGGCACGACGTTAACCACTTGCAACATGTACGAAGAAGGGAAAGTAGGCATAAATCATCAAAACTCGAGCAAAACTATGTAGAATTAAGAATGTATCTATTGTTAGACTGACATGTTTGGTGCTGCGGCCTTCATTAGGGTCCAGTGGCATCTAGTTTCCAAGATGTCCTTCCAAGTGTATAGGGGAAATTATGGTGGCTGTGAAAAACACAACCTTTTCTCCACACAGTGTTTGGTGTGTCCATTCTGTGATACTGTAGAAACATGGTGGTTAAACTTGGCAGCCATATCTATAAATATATTATTCTATTTCTGACAATAAAGCTCAACAGTTAGGTTGTGAATAAAAATTCCATTCATATTCTTAATAGAGGATTATGATTATTAGCCTTAATGTTGTAACCACCCAGCTAGACTTACCACAAGACCTTGTCCATGTGATAGCAACATGTGCAGTGTGTGTATTATATACACAGTGTTACAGTTACAGTTGTACAAATTGGCAATTTTTCTTTGTCAAATCCTTTTTCACTGAATAAATGTGGGGATTACACAAAATGCAAACTGACAAATTGTGTTAAGCTATTTATTCATGCAATGACAAGATTACTAATTGTTTCTAAGAGTCTCATTTTAAAAGAGTATGTTTGATTTGAATCACAGCTGATACGGGAGGCTAGAAGCTAAGCTAGCAGTTTATAAAAATGGGGTAGAGCAGTGAAAATAATCTAAATATAACATATACTTAAGCTGATATTATGTTTTTTTTAGTTTAGTTTAAGCCAGCTTTTTAGGTGGCTAAAATACATCTTTTTTCTGCCCAACTGCACAACAGAACATTGCTTAGCTTCCGTGCTTGTACTCTTGTCTGCTTCTCCAAACTGTGGGAGTGCCAGCTGCCATCGACTGCAGGTAATACACTGACTGTGGATAAGTACCTCATACAACCCCACTAGAAAAGATCCAAACTTACCTCCACCGAAAAGAAGAGAGGAGCAGGTCTCATTGCAGTGACATATTTTCTCATGTTTGCTATTTTTGAGTGGTATTTTCATGACTGAACATCAGGACACACACACTCTCTCTCTCTCACACACACACACAGAGTTGTACATGGCAGTGCTGCATTCAGAAGGTTTTCATTACACTTTACTTTGACAAGCCGTTAGTTGTTCACATATCGCAATCCAGTAAATGTCTTTCTCTAACGTCCCCACTCCATCTTCCTCCCACCTACCTCTTCCTCCCACATCCTCCTCTCTCCATGGCTGCGATAGTTACCATGGAAACAGAAAGGGTTTGGAGGGATGCTGCCATGTGGATGCCAGTGTGCGGGTGGGTGGCATCCTGGGACTTCCAGGCCCTTTTCCTTCTCTGTCCAGAAAAGAAATATCAGTTAATGACATCCACGAAGGAGGCGCCTCACAGCCAGACAGTTCTCTTGTGAAGGGAGGATGAGAGGAATGTGTCAGAATGTCCGTTATCTTGGTAAAGTCAAGCCACATGGAGAGAAAATGAAATAGCTGCTAATGGGTTTCAGCCAATTTTGCCCTCATAATATATAAAAAGGGACACTAAAGTACAAAACTGACAGAAAGTGTAAAGGCAAAACCCATAAAAGGCTACTCAAAAACAGTTATTTCAAGTCATTACTGAAATGTCAGGCTGTATTGAGTCATGGTACTTCTTGTAAAGATCCAGAATATTTTTTTAGTTGATCATTCGTCAGACAGACACACAGCAACACAAGTAATTAGTTATAAGTGCTGAAAGTTAGCGAGGTCTCTGTTGTGCCTGGCTGCTCACGTCCATGCTGACCCTACCACTGAGCAAAAAGCTCATCACTCCCACTGCACTCATTAAATTAACATAAAAAGTGTTCAACATAAAGAGATGTTTTTGCCATTGATGGAAATATTCAGTGCTTTATGTTTTAGAACCAAACAGTTCTCAAACATGCAGAACTCAACAGGTGTGATAGGAAAGAAAATGTTGCTCTCAAATGACTAAACTTGACTTACCTGAATTATTTTTGCACCTACACTAATAGTTGTGCACACAAATGAACAGAATCTTACTTATATTATTACATAATGTTGGTTAACGGGATAAGTATAAAGTACTGTATGTTCTATGAAAATCTTGTCGTATCAAAATTGCATTGAATCCAAATACGTCATTTAAATGAGATTCTTCATGGCCCTGACAACTTTGTACTGTTTGTAGCATTAGGAGGCGATCACACATGCATCACTACAGACGCAGCTGCTTTAAAAACAGCTGGTGTGCCTGTGGAACAAGGCAGCGTGCGCAACTGGGCGATCAAATATGATTACCGGGAAGATTCGAGCAGACGTCGAGCTCTAGATGAGTAAACTCTGGCTTCATTTCAAAGAGGAGGATAACCCTTTTACTTTTGACTTTTACCCCCCACTACACCCCTACTCTGTAGCTCTTTCACAGTCAAACAGCTAACTAGCTAGCTAGCTAGCTAGCTAATGTACTGGCATACTAAACAGCATCAGAACAGGAAGGAAGTGGTAAAGTAGTAAAGCCCACCTCTTGCTTGATGTGATTGGGCCAAGTGTGACACTGACAAGTGGTCTGACTCTGCGCTTTGTGCTGAAAAAAAATTGATAAACTTTTATGCGTGTCTTCAAAATGCTATAAAACTGGCGCGGGAGAGGAGTGATACGTTTGTAGCGTTACATTTCTGTGTAATCTGCCTCTTAAGCTTCTCTGGGAACCTGTATGTGCACATGACTGATAGCTAAAGATAGCCAGTATTGCTAATAATCTTGTGTCAATGATAAATGGACTTTTCTGTCCTGGACTGTCCTCTGGACTCCATAGAGGAAGTGGGTGAGAGGAGGATGTTAGTGAAGCTGACATCCATCATGGCAAGGCCTCTCACCCCTACATGAACTGTGGGGTCCCTAGTAGCTCCTTCCAGCAGCACACTGTTTCACACCGCATCGGTTCCCAGGTCTTCCCATCCCGCCGGCTGTCAGGCTCTACAATACCCGTCACACCACTGATCATGTTTAGTTTCTGTTTTTCGCTCTTTTTATCGTGATTGTATTTTTTTCATTCCAGTTACTACTTGCGCGTGAACGAGTGAATTTTCCCCCGTTGTGGGATGAATTTAAAGTAATAATCTAATCTAATCTAACTAGACTGGATAACCCAACAACATTGAAATGAATGGCAACTCAATACCGAAACACAGTCGCTAGGCTGCTCTAGCATTCTGGATGCCTTCCCTCGCTAAACTGACTGTAGTAGACCAACAATTTGTAACTTCACCTGCTGTTACAGAGCATGTAAGCTACTAAGTAACTTATATGAGCCTAAAGAAAAGTCATCTGAGACACAAATTTGGCCTTGAAAACGATATCCTGTTCAGAAATGGACTTTTTTACGAAAGTATCAACTGAGTAAAATGTTCAATATCCCATACTCGAAAATATGGCAACATTTATTAAAAAACAAAAAGATAGTATATGTATACTATATATATATAGACACATGTAGATAGTTTCTCTAACAAAAAAAACATTGCTTTGATGTCAGTTCTGTAAAAAATGTTTCTAAATGAAGTATACAACCCTTATGACCAATCCCATATAACATTCAAGGTTAAATTAGTAGACAGTTTAGGGTAGTCCTGTCCCACCCACTTCTGGTTTAAACACCACCCATGTCCAGTTTTAGCTCTGCTCACTTCAAATATGGACACAAATACAGATAATATAGTTGCTTGAACAGATACAGATTATGGCGTACTCAATCATCCCTACTGCATACAAATACACCCCATTTGTCAACATTTAGTCTACTAGTATCACAGTTGGACCAAGATCTTCCACTCACATGAAAAACATTTATTTCAAGTACACCGAATGACCATAAATATGACAAACTGGAATTTGTCATAAATGCCACACCTTAACATCCACCTTCATAAGATATCTAACTAATCATATTGTAACAAGCCTTCCTGTAAATGCTGCAGGAAATGTCACTGGTGTCTCCCATGTGGTGAGCATGTCTCAGCCAAAGAATTAACAAGGGGAAAAATAGACATTCATCTACATCTGCCAGGCAGTGGCAGTACTGTAAAACATACAAAAACATGTCAGACACAGCTATGTTGTTTTTTTTTTTTTTTTACAAAAACATCATAGGTAAGATCAAATATTTGACATTTTATAGAAAAGGAAATAAAAAAGAGGCTGGGTTACATTGAAGTGGCATGCTCTCTCTTGAAGGTAGTAGGTTGTAGTAGAGCACGCCATTTACAAGATGAAATAGTTTCTAGAGCAGTGTGTTTCCGCGTATTTAGTTTTTTAGTCCTCATGTCCTGGTAGCTTATTATAAACAGAGAACCAGTCGTCAGCAGCCATCAGCTTTTCCTCCGATTGGTGTAGGGTATTAAGTAGAAAACCGTTGTTCTTCCATTTCACAAGGAAATCAATAGAAACGTAATTAGTCGCTTTGTCTCGTCTGAAGATATTTAAAAAAAGTTGCATAAATAACCTTTCTCAACTAACCCACGCCATGCAGCTGAGTGACTTCTGAGTTGAGCTGTGATGCACCAGGATTACAACATTACTAATGGTAATGTGAGTGCAAGGCAGGACTGGTTGTGAAATTTTACTTCCAAGGTTTGAAAAGGACATTTGTAATAAAACTTATACTATACTAAAAATATATACTATCCTTTTCATGAGGACATAGTTTGTCAGTGGTTTTTGGCATCAGCACTCGATGTTTGGTCCATGAATGCACCACTAATAATATCTTTCAAAGCTTGCATGTGCAATCACACATGACATTAATGTACATTTGACCAGAAAAGATCTATCTCGGGCAATTATCCCTCACTGAGGTGTACAGTACTGTGCTCACAAGTAGGAAATCAATCCAAAACTTTTGGCATGCTTTAAAAGATAGCCACCATCCTGATTCCATAAAAACGTCCTGCACTCCTGTTCTCTTCATTTAAATATCCTGCTTCTACTAATCCTTGTGCCTCTTTAGTTTAGCAATGAATTAATAACAAGAGCAATTCTCACAGGATATTATGTTTTTGTACAGGTTTATGAACCTATTCTCTAATTAGATTGTTTAAGAAACATTACCATCTTCCATGAAATACCAAGAAAGAGTGGATTTAGATGATTGATTTCAGTCCTGCTGAGATCTATTGATAAGTAGGCTAAATAACACAGTTCAGCCAAACAATGCTTTACTTTCTCTGCACCAACTTGTGTGTATTTGTGAGGCAATTAAGAAAGCCCTTTGGCCTGTGCTCCATTTGCCAGAGCCTCCATTTAGATTAACCAGTAGCTCCAATTAGGAGCAGGCTCTTCCTTTTCTGTGAGCACGCCAGCCTCTAATGGCTGGATAGATTGATTTAAATGCAAACTAGAGAGGATTTAATGAACTGCTTTTACAGAAAGCGTTTAATAGGAATTTGCACACCCACGGACAGGTTGCCAAACAGTTCACACACCATTAATTATGCATTGTAGTGTTTTTCTTGAAAACAGAGACTATTGTTGCTCTGGAATTATTGGCACTAAGCAACACGCAAAGACAGTGTCTGCTGACATTTGATATAGCTGAGATGTGTTGATACTGTTGAATATAATTAGTGTAAGGAATGCCCAAGTAAACAGATAGAAGAACGTATGCTGACTGTTGATCATAGCCCTCAAAACTTGTGGATGTAGTGGATCATAGACTGACATTGACATACATCTGGTAAACACTGTAGAACTAATGTATCCTGGCGCAGAAGATGAGAGTAATGTTATACATCTGTTATATTGTGGAGTTATGATTTAGGTGCTTCTATCTGCATTGTAATGAGTGGAGATACGGGCAATTGGGCATTAATGAGCCGTGAATCTGACATAGTATTCTGGAGGGATTTTGGTTGTGTTGCTCTGGGTTTTACAGCGTGTGTCATTCAGTTAAGTGAGCGGGAAATTGAGGAGAACGTTTATCTCAACAATAATCTCAATATTCTCTGTGCATTCCATGAAAATTGTAGGACTGTATATATAAAGTACTGGCACCATTGCACAAAGAGTAGTGTGACTAGTTTTAATTTATTTTTGGACAACCTTTAAAAGGGTACTGAGGGAATTTAATATTGGACTTCCATAAACTCACAACAGACAGATGATATAAAAGGTCAAAGTCTGAGCAGCTGAGGCCTAGATGGGACATATCGTAACGTTTAGTCCTTAGTTTGGTTTAAAGGATAGGGTCAATACTCAATAAATACTCAAATGCCTATTTGTTGTAATTGTTTTCCCGGTTAATACAGACTGGAAATAAATTCCTTCTTTAAGCAATTTTAGTGTAAGAGAGGGACACATTACCATATGCCTTATTCTGTGCAAAAATGCATTCTTAAAGGTTATATATACAAAATCCACTTGCCACTAGATGTTGCACTAGAACACCAGCATCTCAGACTTATACGTAAAATATTTATTTCAGCATCCTTTGCACTCTGCACCATTGCACTACTGTCTACTGTCTACAAATGTTTGTTTATAGATATGTATAACTGTACATATAAGTTAATCTATGTTTGTACATTGAGAGCAACATAAGAGTCAAATTCCTTGTATGTGTACACATACTTGGCCAATAAAAGTGATTCTGATTCCAATTCAAAACAATGGATGCTACACCTGCAAAACCAGTAAATCATTATAAAACACTTGTCAAACTTGACAGAAACTAAATAAAACTCACCAAAACTGTCTTTGGCAAATGTATCTATTTAATTGTCCAATCTGACAACATTATTGAAAGAATCCCTATAGAGATCGACCTTTAGTTTAAGCAGAAACAGCCGTAATATTGCCATCGCTCACCACCAGACTCCATAAACAAAAGCAGTAATTTTACCTTGCATATTATAGTGACATCGTAACTCCATTCAGAGTGGACAGACACATTGTAACACTCCACCGAGCAGTCTTTATCAGTCTTTCACTCTGGCTTAGTCAAACTAAATCCCTAATTCACAGTTGTAGATGAGCAAAACAACAGTGTCAGTCACTCTACTCAGTTTGAAACAGAATGACTCTGGTGGCACACGCAGCCAGACCGGCCTTCATGATATTCTGCAACCAATCAATATGACAAATTATGTGAACATGACATTATCAAGGTGCATTGATGTTTTATTTTTGTTAGATCCACCTTAGTTAACAAATGCCAACATTCTTTAAACTCCACCCTGCCAGTTTGAAACACAGGTTTGAAGGAGCTTCTCTAGACAAAAGACATGATACAGTTCTTTTTATTTTGATCCAGATGTACAGTAGTGGAAGATTTGTTGTATTGTTAGTTGAGGCAGCTTTGTAAAATAAAGCAGTTGAACTGAAAGAAATTCATAGTGTTAATTGTATAATGGCAGAACATTGATTTAGCTTGTCAAGATAGACAGACAGATAGATGTAACAGGGGCAGTAGCTTGTGTAGGATTACTGGTCACAACTGTGATCAGAGTCAGACACACTGGCCTTGGTAAGTCCATTGTACAGGTACAGTCGTGGTCAAACGTTTTGGTTACAAGATCAGAAGCATTTCATCTGTGTCAACATTTTTTATTTACATTTACATTAAGTTTATGCAAAGAGTCAATCTTTACAGTGTTGACCCCTCTTTTTCAAAACCTCTGCAATTCGCCCTGGCATGCTGTCAATTAACTTCTGGGCCACATCCTGACTGATGGCAGCCCATTCATGCATAATCAATGCTTGGAGTTTGCCAGAATTTGTGGGTTTTTGTTTGTCCACCCGCCTCTTCAGGATTGTCCACAAGTTCTCAATGGGATTAAGGTCTGGGGAGTTTCAATTCAATTCAATTTTATTGATATTGTTTCCTGGCCATGCACCCAAAATGTTGATGTTTTGTTCCCCGAGCCATTTAGTTATCACTTTTTTCTTATGGCAAGGTGCTCCATCAAGCTGGAAAAGGCAATGTTCATCATTAAACTGTTGGTTGATGATGGTTGGGGGAAGTTATCCTCAGAGGACGTTCTGGTACCATTCTTTATTCATGGCTGTGTTTTTAGGCAAGATTGTGAGAGAGCCCACTCCCTTGACTGAGAAGCAACCCCACACATGAATGGTCTCAGGATGCTTTACTGATGTTAGCGCTCACATTTTCTTCTCCGGACAAGCTTTTTTCCAGATGCCCCAAACAATCGGAAAGGGGATTCATCAGAGAAAATGACTTTACCCCAGTCCTCAGCAGTCCAATCCCTGTACCTTTTGCAGAATATCAGTCTGTCCCTGATGTTTTTTCTGGAGAGAAGTGGCTTCTTTCCTGCCCTTCTTGACACCAGGCCTTCCTCCAAAAGTCTTCGCCTCACTGTGCGTGCAGATGCACTCACACCTGCCTGCTGCCATTCCTGAGCAAGCTCTGCACTGGTGGTGGCCCGATCCCGCAGCTGAAACAACTTTAGGAGACGGTCCTGGCGCTTGCTGGACTTTCTTGAAGCCTTCTTCACATGAAATGCAGTGGACACTTTTTGGGATTAAGTTCATTTTCATGGCAAAGAGAGACTTTGCAAATAATTGCAATTCATCTGATCACTCTTCATAACATTCTGGAGTATATGCAAATTGCCATCATAAAAACTGAGGCAGCAGACTTGTGAAAATTTATATTTGTGTCATTTTCAAAACTTTTGACCACGACTGTAAAAAGTGAAGTTCAATCAAAAAAAATACTTATAACACATAGTACAAATGTATGACAACACATAGGAAAACATATTGTAAAGACTAAAGGACAAGACATTCACTCTTACCGCACCAGTGGGCCGCATATCCTTGCTTATTAATCCTACGTTCTTATCGTTGATGGTGATTTCTCAGATGCTTTGGTGACACAGTTGTCTGCTCCGGAAGCTTTCCTCCATGCTTTGCTCCCTGCTGTCCACCATTTTCAAACATTTTGATTTGAAACAGGTCACACTTTGAAAATTAATGAAGTTCAAACTAACTAAACATTTTTTTTTTAAATTAGTTCTAATTAAAAAGTGATAAACTTAGTGCTGACTTTCAGCTTTATGTTTAAGAATGGTCACACCCATATTGGGGTAGTATCCACTTGTGGATACTTATTGCATGGTTTACTAAATGTGGATATAGAGTACAGAGCCTGCAGAAAACTGTACCAATATTTTTGGACAGCACTGTAGTTTTTAAACAAACTTGATCAAGTTTTATTTAGTTGCTTGCACAGTCAGCACCTGCCAATGTGGTTACGCCTTCACATGTAATCACAGGAAGCATTGAAGCATCACAAAAACTTAACACATTAATATTAGTTTACCATAACAAATTAATTTGGTTTCAGTGCCACATTGGTGCCTCTTTATCATTATGCCCATGAATAGTTTCTTTTTAGCAGGGTTTTTTAAAATCTTTTTTTCATATTCTCTGTTTAATCACTTAACCTTCTAGAGTGTATTGTATTGAATTGGAA
>NW_023339807.1:1286739-1296112 GCF_004916995.1 Morone saxatilis
CTGTATTGTGTTGAATTGGACCTGTATTGTGTTGAATTGGTGTTCCTAATGTCTTCATGTTTGTTTCCAGATGTTGGTGACAACTCCAGAGAAGTGGGATGTTGTGACCAGGAAGAGTGTCGGAGACGTGGCTCTGTCCCAAATTGTGCGTCTCCTAATCTTGGATGAAGTTCACCTTCTCCATGAAGACCGAGGCCCAGTACTGGAAAGCCTGGTGGCCAGGACCATCAGACAGGTTAGTCCCACTCCCTCTCTGCTTCTGAATGCCCCCTCAGCCCCCTTTGTCCTCAGTAGAAATAGTTTGAATTGGTGTCAGTTTTTGTTGATTCTACCTATGAAAAAGGCATTTTGTGTTGTGTACTTTCTAGAACTGCAAGGTTGCAACATTTTCGTAAATAACATTATCTTACTTTGTTGTCAAGGACATTTTAAACGATTGGCAATATTTTTGCATTCTGTTTGAGAAGGAGCTCCAAATAGTCTATACTAACCATAATACAATTTTGAGTAAAATGTGAATTCAGTTTTATCCGATAAGTATCAATACGTTCCAGCCTTTTGTGCCCATCAACACTAAAGGGGTCCAGATAAGGGGAGATGACACTGTTTTCTCTCTCACTCTTTCACAGGTCTTTTCTAGTGTCTCTATCAATTGGATCCATAATAATTAGAACACTTACACTAATTTGTTCATTGTTTATATGTTTCTGTTGCTGTGCAGATTAAACAAATGAGATACAACTTGTTAATTGGCGAGCTTGAGATTGTTGATTCAAAGAAACTGAATAAGCATACTGTCTGGAGTTGAATGTCCTGGGTAAATTAGCATTTCCCTCAGCTCTCTGTTTGCGGAAGTGGGCCATGTCTGATGAACTGCTGGCTATTTGGACTTGGATTTGTGATACGGTTGTATGCAATAGCCGGGTTTTGGCTACACATTTTTTTTCCATACTTCACTATTTTAATTTTTTTAGCAAAACAAGCCAATGTTGTCAGAACAACCAGCAAAGAGACTGAACATTTAGTTTCATTTCTACACAGTGTAACATCACACAGTCTCCTTGTTCAAAGCACAGAATAAATAACTTCCAACTTCATTGAAACAAATACTGGTAGACTTATTGATATGATGGATGATGCATACCGTCAACATTACAAATTAATTCGCTACAAACTTGTCAGAGTCCTGGTCGGAACCACTGTAAATCAGCTGGCCTCCATCAATCAGTCTTGCAGGTTGTGAGCCCGTTTCTGTTGCCTGGCTCCAGTGCCAGTGCTCATTCAAGCCCCGCTCCCTGTGGCATTCCCCCATGTCCTATGTTAGTAGTGAAAACAAACCAAACCCCCGTCCTCCAAACTCCCAGTCCAGGTATAGTCAGCTAATAGGACTGCTAAGTAGCTAATGGCAGCATCTAGTTAGCATATGCAGCAGTGCACTACTAAGTAAGTGACTCCCTGTGTTACAAGAGAAAAGGTCTGTGTTGAAACAATCCTCTGATACTTAAAAGAAATAAAAACAAGGATGCATATTTACATATGTGCACATGACCATATGTTTGCACTGCTTTCATATACTGTATTATACCTCACTCAAATCACTTAGTGCCTGATTGCTGCTTGCTTTGATGAGTTGAAACCTCACAACTCTGATACACATATTTTTAGATTCGGTGTGATTTACACATTCTGAGGACGTTATCTTCACTATCTACTACAGTAATCCAGTGATAGTTGTCTGTACATCCACAGATACACTGAAAAACGGGAACTGTGAACTTTTACTAGCTAATCTTTTTTTTCTTAAAGTATCTTTTAGGGCTTTTATTGCCTTTTAATTGAGATAGCTGAAGAGTGACAGGAAAGGGGGAGAGAGAGGGGATGAAACGCAGCAAAGGGCAGGTACATGGGGTGCAGCTCTACCAGATTAGCTACCAGGACACAAGTACACAAATAAATGATAAAGGAAAAAATGGCTCAAGCTGTAGCCGAGAGCTAAAAAAGTCTTACCATGGCAACATTATATTATTGAATGATATTCAGTTGTCTCGATTTGAAAAAAATGTGATGCTATCTTTTGGTATGTGACAGTTTTCCATACTTAGTACTACAGGTACTTTTCTATCAGTACTCAGAAGGTATTTAGGTTAAATACCTATCTCTACTCTACTTATGTGCTGATAATGCTTCTTTTTACCATCTAGTATATTTCTGCAAAAGTTGCACTTTTGCTTCACTTTCAGTTTGACAAATAACATTTCAAGCTCAACAAGCAAACAGAGAGAAAGTGGCTCACAGACAGCACCGTACCTCTCCCCGCCATCTCCCTATTGCAGCAGTGTACGTCATGCACCAGTCATTTTCCACATTTACCCGCATCACCCACAAAATCTCCCTATAGCCTCTGTTAAACACTCTACTGAGGGCTGCGAGGTGAGACACAAACGGAGAGAAGAGACAGGGGAGTCAGAGCAGAGAGAGAGTGTGTAAGTTTGAAGAGTCATTGGAGAGTGAGCAATTAGTTTAACTAGGGAGTTATATCTGTAGGTATTCTATGCTATGTGCACACTCTTCCAAAAAGGGGTCCTAATGACATGACATATATACAGCATGAGTCCTGCCTCTTGGCGCTATGCTGCTCCACAAAAAAAATCATCATGTCTGAGAAGCTAATTTCCCCTAATGATGATTGACAGGTGTTGGGGCAGGAATCAGTCAGGACATTTCAGACATTAGCGCTATTATGTGAATTCAGACAGGTAGGAGCCACAGTTTCCCGTATCCCATTCTGATGAGCCGCTGTCATTTGTCAGTCTGTGGAAAGAAATCAATGGAGAGGATGCAAAGAGATGTAAAGGGGTATTTTTAGAATGCATAGACCACTGCAGCTGACTCATCTAGGCGTCATGCTCTATGAATTTTGATCCTGAAAATATCTCTATAGATAAATGTCCATTTTGTCTGTCCCTGGCACTGATGACTGTGTGTACCCAGTTTATGAAAGTCTTTAGATGTGTATAGTGTCTATGTTGGATAAAGACTACACTTCTATGTATGGAAAAATACATAAATGCAACTACATACTTTTGGAGTCAGTTATATGCAAATACGTTTGGCTTCACCACTGATAACACGGCAATAAAAGGAACAGTAAAGATGAGGTGGAATTCCACAGATACGAATTCTCAGCAACCAGGCAACAGTAGCCATCCCTGTGCATGACATTCATGTAAATAGTACATGGTAAATGGACTGTATTTATATATGCCTTTCTAGTCTCCAGCTTTACACTACTGCCACACTTACCCATTCACACAGGCAAAGGCCATCACAAACAGAGTAATACTTATTCACACATGGCTGGTTCAGTATCTTGCTCAAGACACTTCAACATGCAGCAGGAGGAGCTGGGGATTGCCACTGGGGATACAGCAGTTAAAGAGTCACAAACCTTTTCACTGCCAGGGTTCCCACGTGTCCTGGAAAACCTGGAAAATTTAGAGACTAGTTTTCCAGTCATGATAAAAGAAATGGATTGACATGACCAAATACCCTAGACATGATCTATGCTGTCCTGAAAAACGTTTATTGTGTTTTAACTGCTCACTCAGGTCACCTACATAGCTGCATATTTAGTTTGAAACCTCGACAGTTGGTGACTGCGCTGGGTACGGTGAAGTAAAAACAGTTTTAACATTTCAGCCATGTCAATGTAGCTGTTCACACCAGACGCTGAGTGGAGCGGACCTGCAACAATCTTTTCTGCGTCATGATAAACCTGAGACACCCCGTCATTAAACAATGAGGAATAAACTGGAGTCAATTTTAACTTGAGTGTGACTGCAGTATGATGGGCCAACTCAAGTGCTCCTTATTATGAGAAATGTTGCAAATACAACAGTTGTATGCTAAAGGAGCAGAGTGAGGAGAGGAGAGTGAAACAGAGAGGCAGGGATGAGCTGCTGTGCTGTGCAGCGACAGAGACCTCCTGGCAGGGTTAACCGCAAGGTAATTGAAAACTGGTCCGTACATGTGACCGCTGTTTACTCGGTTCACAGCCCATTTATCTGCAGGTTTAGCTGATATTACTGAAGAAGGGCTGACTGGGCACTTTGTGCACCTTAACACCTCTAGAGGTTGTGCTGCAGTGATCAGGCTTGAAGCCTCTTGACTGTCTGTCTGTTTGCCAGCAGACTGCACTCGCTGTCAGTGCTTAGAACAAAGCTGTAGATCTCGACTCAACCATTAGCATGTCAATAAACACTGAGGCCTCAGTGCAAGCGCAGTACACAAAATCCATGGTTCAGCATTGGATAATTCCTGAATGACTGCAGCTTATGCTCCACCATGCAGCTACAGTTGACTTAAGGAACATTATGGCTGAGATAAATAAATTAGATAGATGTAAATTCACCCAACTTTAGTTAGATTAGTGGCCACACAATTCCCATTCCACTCTTTTCGGGATGCACCAGTACCACTTTTTTATTACAAGTATGTACATTTGGGTACTTGCTGAGACAGAGTACTGATATGAGTATTGAATATTACCACTGCAGGTCTAACAACGTGTTTCATATTCGTATGGAATGGGACTGGCAGCTGGAGAGGTGCCAATTCCACCTCCTGAGCACTGCTGAGGTGCCCTTAAGCAAGGCACTGAACCAACTGCTGCTATGTGGCAGCCCATCACTCCATCCTCTCTCCGCATTTGCATCTGTGCGTGTGATTTAACTTTGGGCTAATGTGTGTAAAAATTGGAGCGATACCATTAGGGATTAATAAAGTTAATCTTCTTCTTGATATAGTAGCTCTAACCTGTCTAGAATGGTATAGCTAACAGACAACAATGGGCCCACTGCCAAAGCTGTCCAGGTGGAAGTGTCTTTAGAATGGATGTTTCACAAGACATAAAGTGGATTTTACTGTGATTATTTATTTCACCGAATAATTTCATTGACCCTTAACTGAATATCCTGGACTGAATGGATCTGGACAAATACACATATCTTTAGACCCCTAGGTGTTTCAGTGTATCAAAAATAGGCACATTTGAAATCCTCACACAGCAGAGTGGAAACTAGAAGCTAAGCTGGAGCAGGATGAATACAATACTAATAGGAGGAAAACTATCAGCAGATGGACTCCACAATAACTCCTCTCCTCTCATTCTTCTTCAGTATTCTATGGTTTTCTGACTCTACAAATCCCAAGCCCAGGTAGGATATGTTGCTTAGCTTTTGCATTAAATTGCACTTCCTGTAGCTTTTTGAGGGAGTGCCTGTACCAGGGGAAAGCAGCTGCGGAAGTCTAGTTTTCCAGTCATGGAAACATCTGGAAACTGATTAAAATGACCAAATATCCTGGAAAGAATCAGTGCAGTCCTTGTATTTTAGCCCCTCACGCAGATCGCCTACATAAACCTGGGTGCGTATTTAGTTTGAAACCCAACTGTTGGATAAACTGTACGACCCTTTTTCCAGAGCTGCAAGTAAAAACAGCCTATTAATGATAAAATGTCTTGTTGCTGTGGTTGATAAATACATGCACAGTGGTGTTAACTAGGTAGGTGAATTTTCTGTAAAATAAAATCAATTCTACTTGATTTGAACTGTTACTTATGTAATCAGTTTGCCCAAAACTGCAGCTCATAAGGCTGTGCTGTTTTGTCAAGAAAATGTCCTGGAAAATGTCCTGGAAAATGTTCTGGAAAATGTTCTGGAAAATGTTCTGGAAAATGTTCTGGAAAACGTTTGGTTAAAAAGAGTGTGAACCCTCAGAATTTGTGCAGTGTCTCTTTCAGTGACTGAAGAGGTGAGTTGTGTCAGCAACAGAATGTGAAGGTAGAAAAGGAAAGTCATGGCTGCCTCTGGAGTGGGTCACTGGCTCTATGAGGGGAAACAAAAACAGGTTTAACCTCCATATGTGTGGGATAACAGGAGAACACCCAGTGTCTGTTCCTTATACTGCACATCTGATTTACCTCCTGTGAACCTGAAACAGACTGTCCCATTACATCAGACATGCACCACCAGTCAAAGTATTCAGACCATCATCTCCACTGGTCTGCAGCAATTGTTTTTACTTCATTTCATTAAAGGGTACGTCTGACTTGTCTGCGTTGGGAAGTAAACAGTCCTTCTCTCAGCTTGGCAGAGAATGCAAGTAGACTTGTGCTTTTTCTTTCACTGTAGCCTTGATCTTTGTCTCCGATGGATGGTGACAGCAAACACACTGCAGAGGTGTGAGGATGAGCAAAATGTTGCCTCTGCACTGCATGAAAAATCATATTGCATACAGTACATTCTGTCTGTTTAATCCTTTTCATTCATGGAAGGCTATTCTGTGCCTGGCTGCATACTGCTCTCACATTAATATCAAAGATAGTAAAATGCATCTTCTAAACATCAGCAACAGCATATTTATGAATTAGTTTTTTGTAAAGAATAAAAAGCTTTTGTATTTGAGTCGTCAACAGAAATTTTGCATATGTAAAAATAACTTACGAATATACAAAAATAAGAAGGATGGTACTCACAGACAAATGGTCAATAATAATAATATGGGATAAGATGAAACAGGTTGGATCCAGATTAGAAAGTCTATTTTCTGGGGAAAGTGTGGTTTCTGAGAGCAGAAGGATATTGCTCACAAAGTTGTAAACAGCAGCAGAAGGAGGGTGAACTGTGGGAAGAGAAGAAAGGGTGGTTTAAGGGAGGGGAGGAGAGAACGGCAGAGAAGTGGAGGTAGGAAGTGAAAGAAGGATTAGAGCATAAAGCAAGAGGAACAGAAAGAATGGAAAAAAAAGAAAGATGATAAGGTAGAAGTAATGTGAAAAAAGAAGAAGGTATAGTAAAAAGGAAGAATAAATAAGACAAAAACAAATTGGTGAATACATTTGGGGGCTGCAGCTAGGACCCAGCTCCGGTACATAGGGTGCCAGCTCTACCAGATGAGCTATCAGGACGCCCTGGCATTGCCTTTTTCAACATCCTTTTCATTTATTTTAAAAAAGTTGCTTGCCTTAACAAACTTAATTGTCAAATCTTAATTTGCTGCTTTATTTTTTCATAAAAAACGGCCACATATCTTTACCGGGTCCACACTGTGTCTGCGCTTGAGAGCGTCTGCCTCTGTGTTTCTCTGCAGATCAGCGTGACTGTCAGTAGACTGTACAGAAGAGGCAGAGTGGGAGATTGTCCACTAGTTAATTGATCTCAGATACTTACTTCATTACCTCATAGCGTCAAATACATACCTCATCAAATACACCCAGACCTGTGACTAGCAAACACAATGGTTTGGATTGTTTACCTAAGCAGTTCCATCCCTAATAAAAACACAAGATAAAGGGGTATTACAATAAAAGGAGAATAATATTATAAGGTATTATTATTTAAGAGGAAATAGTGGCTTTTTGGGGACTATATTAAGTGGCACATTAATCCACATTTGGTGCTTTAGTTTAGTTTGTTGCTGCAGGATGGTTTGTGTATAAACTACAGTGTGTGTGTTCATGGTAATGAAGGAACCCAGTACAGTGTGGCTGTTTAATAGTTTTTGGACAACAATGGAGCTTTATGGCACAGAAGAATAAGATAACAGGCTTTGTATACACACAAAAAAACATGTTAGGATAAATTCATCACAGGTTTGGCTCTGCACATAGGATTTGTTGACAAGAAGATAAATATAGAATATCACCAGACTTATACTCTAATGTGTACTGCCAGCATTTTGAAGGTGTTAGCCTGGACTGTAAAAGCAGGTATGAGAAAAAAAGGGAGCGCTATATTGCTCTTTTTAAGAAAAACAAGATAGTAAGCAAATACAGAATATTTTAACCTTTAATGCTGTTCCTGTTGCAGAGGCTGGAGAGGATTATGTCACTGAGTAGAACATGCAGGGCGACTCTTTTTGCTACTAATTATATCTACTTTACAGTATATGTGACTGGCACAGAAGCAGCATGTTCCTGTTTGTGTGAGAAGTTGTAAACAGCTCGTAGTCCACGCTCCAACAGAAGACGCTGGGTGCCAACAGCAGCACGCCTGGCACCCCCTCCCCCCACCCCCTTCATCTCTCTGTCCAATTACTGCCACACCTGACAGACTGCTATAATTGATTGTGCTGAAGGAATTAAGGCGACTGCCTCTGATGCGCTAGGTGCTTAAGTTCACGTCCTCAGATGCATTAATATGGAAATCCCCGTAAAGTAAATGATATTTGTCCTCCTTTTTATGCAAATGTTTCTGAACCGTGACAGTTATTACTTTGATGTTGTTGCTTGGAAGAGCTTTGGTTTGGACTATGCTTTCTTGGCCAGGTGTACTGCTACCAATTTTGCACTGCGTCCAAGATAAAGTCCCGCTAACCTTTATTACAGAGGCCTTTAATGTTGCTCTGTTGTAGGGCTTCTTCTTCATGGTTTGATATTTAAGGGGTGGTCTACCTAAGCTTACATAAAGCATGCCTTTTATAATTAGGTGCTTGAATATGATCATAATGTGCAGTTTTTATAGGGTTGTTGATGACAGCTACCACTGGAGATTTAAAGGTCCAGTGTGTAACATTTAGGAGGATCTATGGCTTTCACCATGTTGACCCACCGTGTTTCTACAGTAGCCCAGAATGGACAAACAAAACACTGGCACTAGATAGGGCTGAGTTTCAAAACCACCGTAGTCTTTCCTTTGTGCTTAGAAGGGGAGGGTAAAGCGAGGAAGTTGTATTCTGCAACTACACCACTAGATGTCACTTAATCCTACACACTGGACCTTTAAGGCAGTGGTGACATCTTATATGGATATTTCATATTATATTTAATGTATAACAATGACAGTAGACACAACTGATAACCTAACAGTACAATGAATCCAAACAGTGAAAACAGCTGCAGGAAGTTTATGGAAAACAAGCAAATGGGATAAAGTCTAGATTATTCCCTGTGAATATTGCATCAGAGACTTTTCCTGATATTTTAGGAACTTTTTATAAAATTCTCTGTCTTTATTGTTATTTTTTAAACAATCATACAGTACATACAACCTAAACTATCTAAACCTAAAGGAAAAAAAACAATGTACTTAAGCTTTCTTTACAGAAGTGAACCAAATGCTGAAATATATGCCTACTGTGCATATTTTTTAAGTTTTCTTACACCCCTTAAAATCAAGAAGGCCTTGTGGCCCCCCCGAACCTTTGGCAACTCCTAGTGGGGGTCCCATCCCCCAGGTTGCAAACCACTGCTCTGAGGCCCTGCCAAGCTGCCAGACATACCCTTCTTTAACGCTGCACTCATCATATTTTCTACCTGCAGTTCCCTTAGCTCAACATAGGGCTGTTACGTGAGGGAATTTCCGCTGCAGTGATTTAG
>NW_023339807.1:1296212-1299447 GCF_004916995.1 Morone saxatilis
TTTTGAAGCTGGGAGACGACAGTGTGGATCTGATCTGTAGCTGCAGCAGCGACGGCCGAGGGAGGGATGTACACAGTTACAGCAATAACATGTGAAAACTCTCTCGGAAGGTAGTACGGCCGCATGCTAACCGCTAACAGCTCCAAGTCTCTGGTGCAGAGTTGCTCCTTAACACTGATGTGTCCTGGGTGGCACCATCTTTCATTCACAACCGCTCTCCGTTGCTTTCCTGTCCGCCCGTACAACTTGAAATCCGTCCAGGGTGACCTGTGAGTCAGGAGAACGTTCACTCAGCCACGTGTCTGTGTAGAACATGAGGCTGCATTCCCGGTTCTCCCTCTGCAGCCGGGTTAGCGCCATTAGCTCTTCCATCTTGTTGGGGAGGGATCTTACGTTCCCCATGATGACAGACGGTAAACATGGTTTGTACCGTCTTTTCCACTGTCTGCGCTTTACTCCCGCTCTGCATCCTCTTCTCCTTCGTCGTATCTCCTCGGGGATCTCCAGCCGCTCCGCGCAGTGAAGGGGTGTGTGGCACAGGGCTAACAGCTCATTCCGGGTGTAAAGAATGGAGCCGTGGTTGAGTGGGTTTCCCGATCCCGCACCAAAAAGTTCAAAGAACAACAAGAGGCAAACTACGAATGTAACAATATGAATATCCATAGCTGCACACTTGCTTAAAGTGCCAAGAAGTTAAGAGCTGCTGTTACTAGCTACCACTCACGCGGCGCCAACAGCAGCACGATAACGCAGCAAGATAATGTCTTCTATGTGTGTGACTTCTTTCAGCTGGTGACTTTCAGCTGAAAAAAAGTCACCCTTTAGTTAACATGTTTGGCTGAAAGTCGCTTTTTAAGAGGGATACTCAATAATCCGAAACACTGACTAGTCATGGGTCCCATTTGCTGTGGCGAACTGACTGCTGGTGTTTCCAGTCAGGAGTTTTTCCAGAACGATTAAGGCTATGTGACTTTCTCCCGACTGGTATTATAATCCTGGACTGAGCGATGCTGAGTAGCACTGCGTCGAGTCTCTTCAGACTAGCTACTCCGGGATGCTTTTCCATCTTAAAAAAACCCAAATACTGGCTTGCCCTCCCCTGCGATTGGCTTGTCAATCCATTATTGTATTCCATTCCATTATTCCATTATTGGGGTTACCTCTGCAGACATTTTTAACCTCTTTTAGCTTATTGTTTTGGCCTTGAAACACCAGGTCTCATTATCCTTCTTTCCAGCATTTTCTGTCAGCTCTTCTGATAAATCTCTGATTAACCCACTGTACACTACCTTCTCAGCACCAAGCAGCAGACAGACACAGTTAGAGACTAGCTGGTGAACGTAGTGGAGCAATTAGCAGCAAGAGACAGATATTCTTGACAGGAGTTGGTGGAGACTAAAACACAGCTGTGCATATTGTACTTGAAACTTTAACTTGTTGGCGTCTTTAGGGGTTCAAAGGTCCAGTGTTTCATTGTCCATGCAAATCCACGATGAATACTGGTACTCCTTTTCTTTTGTTTGATGTTCGAACTACATAGATCACAGTGCAAAGCCACAGAGGACTTCACAGATCACCACACTGTCTAATTTTGTGACCTATTAATTTTGATTTTATCCAGCTCATTACTCCCTCTCCTTGGGGCAATTGTAAATTTAGCTCTTAATCACAAT
Organism: Morone saxatilis; assembly: GCF_004916995.1. NCBI lineage: Eukaryota > Metazoa > Chordata > Actinopteri > Moronidae > Morone > Morone saxatilis. The sequence continues at coordinate 1,297,886 of NW_023339807.1, forward strand.
TACCTTATGTTGTCATAAAATTTTATGATGCCACAAACGTAACTGAAACATGGATTCTTCATCTCTTGTACAGCAAAGCAGTTAAGCTCACAGTCGCATAAAGTAAAAGGATGTAAAAGAAAAAAGCCTGCAGACTGTTTGTAGGTGAACATGATGAACATCTGCAGTATGGACGTTGAGCAGCACCGGCGTGAATGTGTAGTGCAGGCCCAGTCCGCTGGCAGGGATTGGCTGGGTCTTATCTTGATAGGATGGTTTGACAGGTACTGCATCACATTAAAGGCCTTACCAATCTTTCCTGTCACATCCCGCAGGAGGCTCACAGATAGGGCAAACCCCCCTCTCCTCTAGCAACACCTCTAGTTTTCTCTCCTCTCGCCCACGTTGATGCACAACATATTGAATTTTTTCCAGGTTTCAAAGACAAAATAAAGACATAAAAGTACATGAGCAAGATCATTTACTTTGTCTCGAAGACAAAGTAAAGACAAAGATCCTGAAGCCACATACTGACTTTCTGTGCTTGTGTTTTCTGAATTTGAATCTCCTCTGCACCATAAATCCACAGAAATGTTGTCTTCTCTCAGCTTTTATTGACACATTTTCAAAGTTTTTCAAAGAACGGGGGGAAAAAGTTTTATAATTACCATGGGGATCATAAATGTGTACACCTTAGTACACGTGTAATTCAGGATAAATTAACAATTGCCATGCTTTTGTGTCTTAATGGTCTATAATGACTGGAGGTATTTCACTGTTTTACTTAGATCCTCTCAGATAATTTATGTTTAGTACTTTTCTTTTACCGCTGCACACGTTGCCTTTTCATATTTTCACATGAAAAAAATGATCATCAAGCTCATTTCAGGCAGATTCCCCAGTACTGCAGCTTGGTGCAGCTGTGACATTGTGTCATTGTCTGATTGTTAGGTGGAGTCCACCCAGAGTATGATCAGGATCCTGGGACTGTCAGCCACCCTGCCCAACTATCTGGATGTGGCTGCCTTCCTACACGTCAACCCCTACATTGGCCTCTTTTTCTTCGACAGTCGCTTCAGACCGGTGCCCCTTGGACAAACCTTTGTTGGAATTAAAACCACCAACAAGGTAAGCAAACGAAAATGATGTGAACGTATTTACATGCACAGGTAGTTTAGTTCTTCATGGTGATACATGTGTACAATATATGTGCAATATATTGCTTGCCTTTATAATATATTTGCAAGAATCCATCGGGCCTGGATGGAAACAACCAATCAGACCCAAGAAAGTTTCTTGAGTCTCATTCCTAGGTCACCAAATACTGACTTTTTGGGTTAGTGGCTTGAAGATAATTGATTGTTCAGTCTTAGTTATATTAGAGAGTTAAAAAATTGCAGTAAACGGTTAACTTCAGTTGTTTATTGTGACTTTGTGTCCTGTTCAGATCCAGCAGCTTCATGACATGGAGGAGGTTTGTTACAACAAAGTTCTGGAGCAGGTTAAAGCTGGTCATCAGGTAAGCACTGTTCTGCATTTTGTGTGTTTAGTGGCCAGTGTAGTTTCTCCCTCGTGGTTGGAAA
>NW_023339807.1:1299547-1299736 GCF_004916995.1 Morone saxatilis
TTTTTTTTTATGTAACCTGTAACCCCACAACATAATGTAGTTGGCTAATCGCACTTGCATTTGCTAGGTTACTACTGCGCTAGTTAGCTTACTGTGCCATAATTGGCTGCCATAATTGACAACAATAAATTATCCATATGATGTACACCTTGCCTAAAATGGTGGACATTGCAGCTCTGTTGTATGTTC
>NW_023339807.1:1299836-1300029 GCF_004916995.1 Morone saxatilis
CCACCAACCACCACCCTCGGCTCATTCTGCTTCCACTCTGCAGCCTCAGAAGGCCTATTGGGAACATGAGAGTTGTGAATTCAGACTTTACCGTTTAGCTCCCATCTGCTACAAGAGTTGAGCTCCCTATTGAGCACGGTTGTTATCCTATCTGCATCATTTTATTGCAAGTGTACACATACACACACACACA
>NW_023339807.1:1300186-1315160 GCF_004916995.1 Morone saxatilis
TTTTTTATTTTAATTCTGTGGCTCAAACGATACAATGGTCAAGTCCGGCTCGCAGGTTGAGGCCACTGAGGCCGCAGCTCAGCCGCCGACGGCTCCTCATTCTCCTCCTCGCTCAATATTAAATTGTCAAGAAGTGGCTGTGACATATATTAATTTCATCTGGGAGGATCTGATGGATGAAATTTCCTTTATGATTTTCCCACCGCCCTCCTGGCGAGAAGCATGCTGCCAGAAAGAAGTTTAATAAGCTGAGGAGCCGGCGGTTACTGCCGACAATGCTTCCACACAGCTCAGTGGTGCTGATAAAACACCTTCAACAAATAACATTTGCTGCAGCAGTCTCCTCGGACCTACTGTGTTTGGAGCTCACACACAGCTGGTTGCTGCATGTGTGTGCAGTCAGGCAATATTGTTTGGTCTAATAATATATTTCCCTACTAGAACGATGTCAACAGGGTCCTTCATGGCTATTTAAAGGTAAATTAAGGAATCGTTACACCAAAGTAGGGGCTTTTTAACATCATATTTTGTCAGTCTACACAATGTGTTTATATCACCCTATAAAGAATCAGAAAAGCTTACAGTCTGTTCAGTGTATTAAAGGACACTGTAGGTTCACATTGATTTCTCGAACTCAATCAAATTAAGATAAAATCTCAATATATTTTTGTTTGCGTGTTGAACTGCCATTTCTACAGTAGCCCAGAAAGGACAAATAAAACACTGGCTGTAGATAGAGGTGTTTTGTATGTGTTTTGCAGCCACTGTAGTTTCTCATACACGATTGGAAGGGCAGGGTGAAGCAAGGGAGTTGCAATCTGCAACTAGACGGCTAGAAATTAGAATAGAAGTTAGATAAACCACATTTTATATTCAGTATTCATATTTTCAATGCAAACCTGAACTTTCGCAGTATGTACAGCTGCAGTTGCCTACATGCCACAGAGAAAAAAGCCAGGGTTTCTGTGAGTGGAAATTATCATAAAGACTAATGCCATCTTAGTGTTGATGCATGATGACAAAAAATTGGTTTGTAAAGAATTTAGTGATGGATTCTAATTTTGAAATGAAGCATTTAAGTGTTATACTTAAAACATCTGACACCGGTGTCATTTGCTGTATTGTATCTCTTCCTATTGAGCAGAACCACTGCTTTAACGGACCAGTGTGTAGTATTTAGTGGCATCTAGCAGGGAAGTTGCAGATTGCAACTAACTTAATAGCCCTTGCCTTCTAAGCGTGTATAGTAACTATAGTGGCTGCGAAACTCACTAAAAAAGGTCCTATCTAGAGCCAGTGTTTGGTTTGTCCGTTTTGGGCTACTGTAGAAACATGGCTGACTTCATAGAGGAGGACACACTCCCTCTGTAGATAAAAGCAGCCCATTCTAGATAACAAGATAACAAAAATGCAAAGGTAGGTGATTATACACTAATGAAAACACACACATAAATATTATATTACGTTTTTGCCAATGATGTTTTTAACCTCTTTACCTCTTATCACTGTGTGTCTCAGGTGATGGTCTTTGTCCACGCTCGTAATGCCACAGTGAGGACGGCCATGGGGCTGATCGAGATGGCAAAGAACCATGGAGAAATAAGCTTCTTTCAACCAGACCAAGGCCCCGACTACGGCCAGTGTGAGAAACAGGTAGAAAAAGCTCTCAGCGATCTGTGTTTAAATTCCTTTTAAAAGTCGAAAAGTCATCAATATCTTATTTCAGATTCAGTGTTTAGCCAGATAAGTCTTCTATACTCATCTAGAACATTAGATTGGAATACTGATGAAATTCTTTATTCTGTCGGTGATAGTTAGACGTTGTTTTATGGTATGCTTGAAACTCAGGTCTGTATATATGATTTAAAAACACTCAAAATTCAAGTGCTAGGGCAAAACTTATCAGAGGCTATGGTGCAGGATGCTGGTTGCCAAACTGTGATTAGAGAAAAATATTATGTGTCCCCAACAGGCTAGTGGTTTAGTGGATTTTATGATTATTTCATATTATATTCAACATGCATAACAATTACAGTAGAAAACAATTGTAAAACTGTACAATGAACACCAACAGTGAAAACAATGACTGCAGGAAATTTGTGTCAAATAAGCGGTTTGGATGAATTTTGTGCAGATTATGAATATGATCCTGTGAATATTACATTAGTTTAATTTAATACTTTTATTACTATTCTATGTCTGTGTTGTGTATTTCTTGTAAATCTTTAACAATCATACAGACTTAATAGGCTTCTCATTGTTCCGTTAGCTCTTTGGTTGTTTTAATTCTAATGCATTACGAGGCTGTTTAGCAGAGAGTGAAGGCTCTGTGACTTTAGCTTGTGTTTAGGTCTTCACCATATCCATGTTTATATCATAAATAATTATCTTAAAAATAACTATTTCATTTAGTTGTCTTAACAGAAATTCATTAAATGCTGAGATACAGGCCTACTGTATCTGTATATATTTTTATTTATTTTTTCTTACAACCCCTAAAATCAAGAAGACCTCGCAACTGATTGTGGTTGCTTTGGCGACCCCTAGTGAGGGTCTGGATCCCCAGTTTTGGTAACACCTATTTTTTGAGGTTGTGTGGGTTAAGTTTGCTGTGCTGCTTTTTGGCAGTTTGTAATTTCCCCATTACATCCTGTATACAGCATAGAATTTTGACACACCAGCACAACCAGAGGTAGAGTCACAGATGCCCACAACCACAAAATGAAAAACTATTTTTTGGTAAAGCTAAAGAGAACAGATCTGACAACATAAAAGGGAGCATTGGGTTTCCCGATTCACAGCTCGCCATTACTGTAACTCCATACAACCCAGGTTTGCTGCTATATTGTATGTGTGGGCAGGCATGAGAGCAGAACAGTGATTGTACGTGCACGCGTGCGCACGTGTAATTAATGGTGTCTGTGCTGCGATAGTACACAGAGGTGGAGCTATATTCTCCCTCAGAGGATGGTCAGTCAGACTCCAACTCCCATATTTAAATCTCCTGCAACAGAAGGCAGAGTGATAAATTTAGTAACCTTTTCCTTCGTTCCCTGGGGCCGAGCCAAGATTGATGCGCCTCTAATCTTCTCGCTTTTTAAATAGGATATGTATACAAATCAGATCACTTTTTATGCTTTCTAAAACTGGAAATAGAGACGAGATTATGTGGGGTACTAAAAATGGTGCGTTGTGGCCAGGTTAGTCTTTGAAACAGTACTTTAAAAGCAATTGTGCTACTGTTCCTACAGTATATGTACATTAATTAATCATGTTGTGTATGCACTAACTGTGCATTAATTCACTCCTAGCTCTTCTGCCTGCCTGTGTCCCAAAATAATGAGCATTATTCACTCCATTAGTCCGTCTTTGAGTGTTTGTCGGTCCGGCCTGCTCTGGCGAAGGAAAAGGCATCGGGCTGATTCCACTCTAAGCCCACACACAGATAATGCACTGTCTATTTGCACTCTGGAAATTGCCCCACATTAATATTTATAGGTGTTTTTTAATCTCTAATATGCATATGCAGTGAAATAAAGCACCTCTGAGGTCAGTCATATAATTTAGCGTTTATTTATCCAGCTTTAAAAGTCAGAAGTGATTCCACTATATTTTTCTCTCTCCTAATGTTATTTAATTGGCTTAATCTCATGGGGTTGGAGAGGCTGTCAATCAAGCTTAGATATCTTAATGCACCCACTCGAATCAATTCTTGTTAAATACAGTTTTTGGTGTGCCAACGATTATAAAGTGCAGCTGAGTAAAATAATGAAAACAGAAAACACTCTCCAAAATGGCTTTTTACACAACAGTCTTACAGCCCTGCCTTTTGATCAGATGTGTGCACATTTAAAGGAGAGCTATTGTGCTTTTCCATAGTTGCTGTAATGTAACAATGTGGGATGTTGACATTAAACGAGGCCAAAGTAAATTACACATTTCATGGCTTTTCCTCTGACGTTGTTCAGCTTGTCTGCCTCACATCTCAGGGAACTCAAGTTTACTGATGGACATTTGCTTGATGCTATTAGTTAACTGCTAACAGACAGGGAGCTCGAGGCCCTGGTGGTCTGAAAGCTCCCGTACTAGAGATGTAACTTTAAACACAGACACCTCCTCCGGTGCTCTGAGCTCCTAGTCTGGACAGAGTCACATAATAAGATGTCTAAATTAGCTACACTGCTAACAGCAGCAGCTAAAGGAGCTAACAGCGAACAACAAGTAGCTGAGGTTATATATCCATACAGGACTAAAAGTTCCCTCTGGGCTCTCTGGGGTAATCTAGTCCAGATTTGACAGGTTTGGGTAAAGTGGTTTGGATCTGGACCTGGTCCAGTATGGTCTATATGTGGGGAAAAAACTGTAAAATGTCATCTTTTGGTATTTCGACAAGTAGAATGAAGTTTTGACATATTTGCCGGTGGGTTTTAGACAGTGTTAAGACTCCTGTTAAGAGGAGCAAAAGGATTATCAGTCGCTCAGCAGTGTTAGTTAAGTTTCTCTTAAGTTTCCCCTTAACTACCAAAGCTGTCGGAAGCCAGTGTTTTTATTTCCATCAGGAAACTCTGTAAATTGCTGAAAGTTGAAGCAGAGCAGCAGGAGGACATCAGAGGATGGACCAGAAAATATTTTCTCCATAAAATATGATCCAGTTTTACTAAAATCAGTGGATAAAGTTATAAAGTTGTGCTTTTGTACAGTAATCAATGATGCCCGGCCCCCAGAAACACTCCGATGGGTGCTTCCGGGCTTTATGGCAGGGGAAAATGTGCATAAATTTTGTATAATAAATAAAACTGTGTGAACATTTTTTAAAAAGGATTCTTTGACAGTGCCCTTAGTTCTTGCATTGTAACACATCTGTCACATACAATTAACATCAGAACACAGAGGGAGTACAGCTCAGAGTATTGCTGGTAATTGATTAATTAGATGTGCACTAACATAGCTCATTGCCTTATTTAAGCTTCATAACTTTGTGGGAGAGAATTGCAACACTGAACGCTCACACAGGGAAGTTTACTTCTCATGGACAATAACGTTGTTTTAATTATAACAAGAGGGCCTGCTCATTGTAACACAACCGGGTGCAGTGCATGTACAGCTGATTATTAGCAAATTTGTTTAGTAAGAAACATAAAGCCACCCAGATTCTGTCTTTATAAACATAATGAGGAAATTCTGTTTAAATTCCAATGTAATGAGAATAAAACGACATTTCCAGTAATTCCAGTGTGTTTACTGAAAATGAACCAGTAGCGCATTACACTGCTTCCCCAGTGGGAGCCAATAGTGTTTGTGGTGCATGTTGAATTGCGCATTAAAATGTTAAATTTTTGCCTCATGCTCAAAAACGTGAATGCTTGAATTTAAACAAACAAACAAACAAAACAATTTCAACAAATAAACAAAGAAAGCACAAATGTACCCCAAGCAGATATGGCTACAACTATCTGTTGTTTTCATTATTGATTGAGCAAATATTTTCTCGATTAATTGTTTGGTCATTAAAATGTCTAGAGAATGGTGAAATTCTTCAATATAGATAAAAAGGAGATTTTGCTGCACATGATTCAGTGAACAAATTCGGACTTTTTAAGGATATATCCAGCTTTACAGCAGGCATTGATCCTGCTAACAAATATTATCTTTATAGTTGAAGCCTGATATAACTTATTCATCTGTGCCGCGAAGGAACGTGTCAGCCAATGCAACAGTGTGGCCTTTAATAGTTTTGGACAATAATGGAGCTCTATGACCCAGAGGAAGAATATGTATCAGGCTTTGATGCACACACAATACTTAATGTGAATGATGAAAGGATGTAGTAGATGTGGTTGTTTGTGGCTTTTGATACCCGGCTCTTGTTAGCATTAAAGAGGTATTAGAACAGCTAAAGCTATAGATGTGAATCAGAATAAACATTGATCTAAGGCTACAAATGTTAATGATGTGTTCTTGCAAATGTGAAGTAGTAGCCCGTTTGCTGGGAACCTGTATCTATCTAGTATCGTATTCCACAGCCTGTTTTACTTTCATTTGCTCCAACTCTGCCTCTACCTTCCCTTCACCTTCCCCCCTTGTCTCCCTCATTTTTTAATATCCCGTTCTCAGAGATGAAACCATGTGACTGGTTCCAGATGAGAAGGGAAGTCTACAGTGGAGGTTAAGAGACACCTTGTGGTCCCATGAGTCCATTACACAGAAGATATTACAGAGATATCATGTGTTGTTGAGGGCTATGAAGCAAGACCTTTAGCACTGACGTACGGCTGCATGAATGTATATTTCTTAAGAAGGGAGTGTTAAATAAGTGATGGTGTACTGTAAAGGTAGAGGTAGACAGTATAGATGTCCTGATACACCTTGACTTTTCTTGTGAGGACGTCTTTCTCTTCCCACTCTCCATCTCTGGTCTTTAGATGTGTAGATTTTATGTCATTTTGTTTGACAAGACACACTGATGCCTGCGAGTGTGAAGCCTCCAGGGATTCCACAGCAACACCACAGTAGGCTCATTAATGTCTCTGTTTGCTTTCATTGGTGCTATTTTTACAAGTCTAGTCCATTTCATTGTGTCAGATCCGTGACAACCTGTCACTGTGCCAAACCAGCTCCCTAGTACGCCGATCAAAAACAATGAGCCACAACTCAAAGGCTGGACGAAAACAGGAATGACACAGTGGAGTGACAAACACGCTTCACAGAAATGGCTGCCTTAAATAGAAACATGGCTTTGTAAAATAGTGGGACAGCATGAGGAAAACTGGGTAGCTCACCATCCAGTCTGACTATTGTGATATTACAGCTCATCTGCAGTCCCATAGCCTCAGGGAGCGGCCTTGCATGTTATCATGGTAGTGCATAGCAAGTCCATTTTTCTCTTTAATTGCTTCTTCATCAGCATTAAAACGGCTGCCTGGAATGTTAACTGTTCTGGTGTGCCACCCACTATGATCAAGAACAAAGGACTGGTATCACACACTCGATTTTTCTGTCCGCACAAACAGAAAAACAGCTCATCAACAAACACACTCACGCAAACAAATATGACCTCCATTACTACCGTGTTCTATTCTGTTTTCATCCCGGCTCCTTCATGTCTGTCGCAGTTTCAGTGTCCTCTGGAAGCTTTTCAAAAGTAGAAACATTTTAATTTTTGTGCTTAACAAACAAGTTTGGAGCTGATTTCTGATTTATCTGATAACAGATGCTTTGTGGCTGTACTGTACATTGTACATTGCACACTGTCTTGACTTTATTTTCTACCTGTAATTTCTGAAATTAGCTTGAGAAACCCATTGCATCCCCTCTCCTGTTTCACAGACTGTAGGATGAGTAACATAAGCAAAGAGAAACTAACCTATATTGGTAAGTCCAAGTCAATAAAAATATCAAAAGCATCACTAAATATTTAATATTTCATTTAAGTTTTCAATAAATCCAAGCATTTACGTGTATTTACAAGTGAATTTCAGGCTTCAGAGGCTCAAGATAAGTAGACTTGCCATGTACAAATAAATGATTAGATAGAAGAGCCGCAGGTGAGACAGCTTTCTTACATTTCCTGTGGACACTGGGACTTCAGTGGCAGTGGATCATATCTGGCAGGTGTGACAGAGCCAGGAGCATCTTATAGATATTGAGGTTAGGGGATATTTGTGGTTCTTAAAGTGTGTAACATTTAGGAGGATCTGTTGGCAGAAGTGGAAATGTAATATTTATAGGTATGTTTTGATTTGTGTATATACACCAAAAATTGTTGTGTTTTCGTTACCTTTGAATGAGAACTATGTATCAATCTACAGACGCTGTGGGACACCATCTGTTAAGGTTGCTATGTTGACAAACCAAACACTGGCTGCAGATAGGACCTGTCACGTTGTTCAAGAGTTTCGAGGGCAGTATTCAGTTGGTTGCAATTCGCAACTACACCACTAGATGGCACTGAATTGGACACAGTGGAACTTTAACTTTAACCACTCGTCTTTATCTTGAGCTGACAACATAAGAGAATTTAACTAATGTTTCCTCATTTTTAGTGGGCAACGTTTAGAATGCACAATTGCAGGAGCAGAGAACAATACATTTTTTCTTTCATAAATTTTCGGAAATGTGCAAAAAGTGGAGCTCAATGCAAACCTGAATAACTACAACTGAGCTCATTTACAACAATCTACTAAAATGTGATTTTGTGAAATGTTGCACTGCTGACAAAGATCTGCAGTTGGTTTAGTAAATATCCCCCCTAGGTGGAGCTAAAAGAGTGTTGAGAGATAGAGGCAGATCGTGATAGAAAAGAGGAGTAGAGTGGGTGTGAGTGGAAACTTGTCCTCCCACTCCCTCCTACCTATCCAGCTTTAAGAGCCAGTCTCTCTGAGCACCAAACATTATGACTATCAAGGGCCACTAAATTAAATCAACAATCAGCCACCCTCCTTCTGTTTAATAAAGTAAATGAATAGTTTTGGTGCTCATGAGAGTCAACATCAGTGGTGGTGCCATCGACTGCGTCCGCCACTCATTTGCCACGTTTTCAGTGTGATTTTACACTTTGAAATCTCAGCTTTGAAGCTGTAATTTGCTGCACAAAAATACTGATGCTTCCACATTTTTAAAAACGATTCTGCTTCTCTCCTGCATACTATTACTGAAAGGATCAGGAATCGTAAGCGATGTAAAACTAGTTAGTTACACCTACCTCTATTTAGTGGCCCTTAGAGAAGGTTTGACAGTCTCTTGAATAGTTTATTTCGCTCCGGTGTAAGCTGATTCAGAGTTCTTTACATAGTCACAACAATGATAGATGGTGAGTGGAGCTGGCAGCTGGCTGTCTGAGGACAGAGTGAGCTCTGCAGCAGAGGCAGCAGTAGGCAGCAGGACCTAATGGGACCTGATCAGGAGCTTAGGTCACTGCCATCTCAAATACAGCCATGGCACAGCAGACATCAGCGCTACCTCACCTTAGATTAGATGCTGGAAGCATGGCTGTAACACACTCTGACACCTCAAAGCAAAGCCTCAGCCATAGCATTTCAATTACCCTCCTTCCCCAGCTCCCCATGGATCTCAGCAGCACGCTGCACTACCTGAGGACTCCAACCAGGCCAAAGTTTGCCCTGTTCATCCTGGACTGGATAGGTGGATTGCTTTTTGTTCTATTGCGTCATTCTGTATGGGGTTGATATCTGATAAAAATCACTGCACCGAGGATAGAACTAGTAGCAGCATAACAAATACACTGCCACATCAGTGGGAATGGGAATGTGCTAGACTTGGGTAGTATCTATTTCCTTCATACCTACCTGACATTTCACTGGGCTATATGACTGTAAAACCAACAGAAAAACAAAAAAGCTGGTTACAGAAGTGTGTTGCACTGCCATCACTACAACAAAGCATAGGTTTAGTAGAAAGAGGAGCATCTGTATTTTTGACTGTATTGAAAATCATATCTTCTGAGACTCCTAAAAACCATGGTATACTTGATACCGCCCAAGCCTATGCTAGACTTGGGTAGAAAGTACCAAATAATCTACACGTGAACTATTTATCTCTGGTGTGCTTCAAACAAATTAGGTACTGTACGTCACATTGTGACATCATGTCATTGTCATTGTCTGTCTGTCTGTCATCGCATGTACGGGCTAAAGCGTTTTTACATACCTGTCCCCACTCAAAGTTAAGGCAGGGCCCTTCATAGAGAGGGAGAGACGAGATGAATCGTACATGCAGTCATATATTGCCCGAGGCATTTATTCATTCGAGTTGAACCAATTCAGTCAGGCCTGTTGCTATAGCTAAAAGTTTCAATTTGCTAAATCTGCTTAGCTTAGCGGTGTGTTGTCAACAAAGGGTGGCATCATGTCTCTAGCAGAGCTGAGCACCTCTATGTGTGCAACTTGTTACATTATGGGACATGTACGTAAAGAGGACGTATGGTCCTGTCATCCTGTTCACTCAGTGAGGCGTGTGATGAGGTGACTTTAACCTGGGGGTCAGGAACACCGCTAGGGGTCGCCGAAGCTTCACAGGGGGTTGCTAGGCTGATAGAATAATGGCCAAGCATCAGGGAGGAAAAAAACACAAAATTTGTCAAAAAAAAGAAGTCTATTAAGTATAGTGTATGACTGCATGAAAACTAATTAAAAATGCTAATAGAGACAGAATTCTCTCACAAGTTCCTAAAAATATCAGGAAAACTATCTGATGAAATATTCACAGGAAATAATCTGCTCAAAATTCATCCAAATCACCTGTTTTACATAAACTTTCTACAGTTATTGGGTTCACTGTTTGGGTTCACTGTACAGTTTATCAGTTGTTCTCTAGTTATTGTTATGCAGTTAATATAATTTTAAATATTCATAAAATCTGTCACTTAGTCAGTTTACTCAATGATAAAAAAGTAGTCTCTTAAGGAAAAAGGTTGGGAACCACTGGACTATACTGTAGATTAACAGCGAAGAGTGCAAAACCTGTGAACAGAATACTCATTATTATACATGCTCTCATTTGCTTAACTCTTGTCAATGAAATAAAATATTACCCAGGTTGAGAATCACTGACTTAGAGGTCTTTGATTTTAAATTTAAGATGTCCTGTAAAATATAGTGTGTACTACAAGACATAACAGAAAAGTGTAAGTAGCTATTATAGCAACTTGTTCGGTTGAAATTATTTATGAAACAATCTCATGTTTCGTGGATGTTTTTTCACAGTATTGTTTCCACACTGGAAGCAAACCTGTACTTTTCCCCTCCCTGCTGCATTGCTGGGTAAAGTCTCAGTCATCCACCTATAATCCACAAGGTTTGCATACAAATCCAGACATTCACTGCAACCCAAACACTGTGTGTGTTTGTTTATGTATGTGTGTGTGTTTCTGTCTGTCTGTGTGTGAGAGAGAGAGGGGTGGTGTGAGGCAGACAGCTGCTGGCTGTAATGGGCTTTCTAGAGGTGCTGGGTGCTGACCTCTATTTAGATGCCCAGAGAAAGAGATAAAGCCCTGTGATGAGGACTCCCCTCATGCCCGGCCAGTTCACAGCCCTACTGTCAGTCACCAACACACATTTCAATCTGTGTGTGTGTGTGTGGTTGTGTGTGTGGTCTCTGAGCTGCAGATACTCTTTGGCTCTACAGTGACGCCTGTGCATTTAACAACAGTTCACCCTAATGCCCTGGTAATGGTAGTGTAGGACTTCGTCAGGGAGGTGCTGAGTCAGCGATACTTTCTGAGCCACTTGCACATTGTCATGTTCCTGTAGCAGAGTGCATTTTATTCTGCACTGTTCCTGTTATTGTCGCTGTGTTTCTTGGAAAAATAACAGCAACAATTATGACTCAAAGTCCTCTTTTTTTCTCACAGTCCAACGTGATATTGGATCTTAACAAAAAACAATGCTAGTTGCTTTTCCTCTCATACCCTGAAGCTATTTTCTTTCCTTCTTTTTTAAACTAACCTCTCTTGCCCCGTCTTTTAGATCCAACGCTCCAGAAACAAGCAGATGAAGGAGATGTTCCCAGAAGGCTTTGGAATCCACCATGCTGGCATGCTGCGGTCTGACCGCAGCCTGATGGAGAGCATGTTCTCCAAAGGCTACCTTAAGGTGCTGGTCTGTACTGCCACCCTGGCCTGGGGAGTGAACCTGCCAGCCCATGCAGTCATCATCAAGGTTCTACTATTTGACTTTTTTTCCTTCTTTTTTCTGTCTTCTTTCTTTCTTTGTTGCTTGTATTTCCTGTAAGCAAGGCCGGATTACCGGCCAGGCAAAGTAAGTAACTGCCCTGGGGTCTGAGACCTTCGGGACCCCAAGGGCCCCAATTAATTGGTGGAGATTTCATTAGTTGCAAGTTTGTTTGGTAAAATAAATAGTAAATAGCTATAGGGCGCCCAGTAAATGGACAATTTTTATAGCACTTATTGAAAGGATAATATGCCTTGGATTTTCTTAAGTAGAAGAAGCAGGATTGGACCACTTTCCTTATGTGACACTCAAAGCTCATGTGTTGGTCAAATAAAACACTTTTCCAGACATTCTGTCCAGGCCTATGGCATACAGTTACACTAGCATTAGTTAGAAGGTTAGAATGTCTCAGTTTCTAATATTTAGAAAGATATTTGTAAAATCAATGAACATTATTCCTCAAGATTGTCTATAGCAGGGTGTCCAGGGGGTCCTAAAAAGTCTAAAATCCAAGCCTTAATATGTCTTAAATATGACTTTGATTATGATTATGATCTTAAAAATGTATCGGACTAATAAAGTTAAAGTTGCATTTTTCAGTCAGTGTTTTTGGGAAAAATCTGTAACGATCATGCTGTAAACATGTAACACTACAAAACCAAACTAACGTGGAACCAATACTGATTTTCCTTCATATGCTTTGTCAGTAGGTACATTCATAATGACCTTTAAAAGTCTTAAATTGAGCCTGTTCAACATACACCAATCAGCCATAGCATTGTGAGCACTGACAGGTGAAGTGAATAACACTGATTATCTGGTTACCATGGCTCCTGTCAGTGGGATATATTAGGCAGCAAGAGAACCACGATGATTAAAACCTGCAGAAACCTTGTATAAATAATTTACAGTATTAAATATTTATTTTACCTCTTGTTGATGTTTGATTATAGGGGAAATTCCATTTTTAAATAAGATGCTTTAACTTCTACCTAATGATATGTTGAGAGATATAAATTGCACATGTTTCCAGTCCTCTGAAGCCAACCCTGTCTCTTGTGTTTATAACAGGGTACTCAAATCTACGACGCCAAGCGCGGCACCCTGGTGGATCTGGGAATCCTGGATGTCATGCAGATTTTCGGGCGTGCAGGTCGTCCCCAGTTTGACAAGTACGGTGAGGGCACCATCATCACGACCCACGACAAGCTGAGCCACTACCTAACCCTGCTCACCCAGCAGAACCCCATCGAGAGTCAGTTCCTGGACAGCCTGGCCGACAACCTCAACGCTGAGGTTGGTCTCCTTCAGCCCTGTTTGGACTGATGTGAATGTTTTCTTAATTTTTCCAATTCTGAATTGATTTCTTTCCTTTCTGAAAAGGCAGGCAGTGATTTAATGTATTTCTAGGTGAAACTAAGTTTTGCTGCATCAGGAAGGAATAAGAAAATCTGTAAAATTTTGACTGAATTACCTGGAGCAAGTTTCAGCAGGTGTCATCATCCTGTATGATGCTGGGGGGAATTTAAGTACATGAGGTCCCTGTGTAATATAGACCTGTGTGGGTGACAACATTCTGCATCAGCTCCAGAATGGTTACTGTTAATTTCCCAAGACAAATCAAGGTAAAAAAAAGTGTCTCTCTTATGTGTTAAAAAATAATAGATAATTTTTGACTGTATTCTGTTGACGAATTTCAGCATGAATATTATAGTGGCAGTGTTAACAGCCAGATTAACAGCATTAGCTAAAACCAGAAAATCATCAAAAAGTCTATCTTTATGGATTATACTGATGCCAAATTGACAGTCAGACTATGGACATACGATGCACTTTCTATCCACTTACTTGTGTTGCTAGAGTTCTGTGTTCTTACGGACACGCAAGTAATTGTTAAAATGTTATAATTCTTAAAGGGAGTTTGGACCATATATTCCCAGAAGTACAGAACATATATTATATATATAACATATGTATTATATTGATATATATAAAACTATAGCTTTATTGGTAATGATTAAAATAAAAAACATGTATGACATATGGTAATTGGTAAATGGACCTGTACTTGTATAGCGCCTTTCTAGTCTTCTGACCACTCAAAGCGCTTTTACACTACGTGCCACATTCACCCATTCGGAATCAATTTGGGATTCAGTATCTTAGTTATCATGTGGGATATATCAGGCAGCAAGTCAAGTGACATTTTGTCCTCAAAGTTTGATGTGTTAGAAGCAGGAAAAATGGGCCAGGTGAAGGATTTTGAGCGACTTTGCCAAATTGTGATGGACAACTGGGTCAGAGCATCTCCAACCTGCAGCTCTTGTGGGGTGTTCCTGGTCTGCAGAAGGTAGGTACCATCAAAAGTGCTCCAAGGAAGAAAACAGAAACCGGGAACAGGGTCATGGGGCCAGGATCATTGAGCCTGTGGGGAGGTGAAGGATGACGCGTGTGGTCTGATCAACAGACGAGCTATCTGCAGCTCAAACTGCTGAAACAGTTAATGTGGTTTTGATAGAAAGGTGTCAGAACACAAAGTGCAGAGCAGTCTGTTGTTGGTATCCTGCAGAACATTATGACCACCAGGGTGCTCGGGTGGCTCACAATGTTATGCTGATATATTCACATTACATGCTTTCCTTTCATCACAGTCAAAACACCAAAGGATACCTCTGCTCTGCTATGATAATAAAATACACTGTGGGTTCACCAACCTGATAAGCCTTGTGGATTGATACCGTTATGCCAGTGGTTGGCCTCATGCGAACATAGAGGTAGTATAAACTGAGCCACTTCACGCCTCCTCCACGTTGGTGACTGACCCCAGAGCCCACCTGAATCCAGGAGAGAGGGGAGAGGAGAGATTCACTAACAATGCTGGTCTCTGTCACCATCTAGCGGACACCTCAGGAAACTGCAGTTTCAACAAATGAGGCTTTTCTCATTTCCCAATTTATGGTATCCTCGGGCCTCCTTTCTCGGCACCTCAGTCCCTCCACAGAGATGCGACAGAGGAAGGGAGACACAGAGAGGAGACACAGGAGGGGGAGACCACAGAGAGAAAACACAGGAGGGAGACACAGAGGGAGACACAGGAGAGAGACACAGAGGAGAGACACAGAGGGATCGAGCGTAACAGACGTTTAACAAAATGAGACGTCCTTGCTTCAGAGTCAACTGCACAGCTGCCATCATCTGTATTTTCTTATAGACTACTGCCTTGCTATTTTTATTATTCTCTGTCAGCATGAGCATGACAGTGTTCAGACAAACTATGATATACACCG
>NW_023339807.1:1315185-1320592 GCF_004916995.1 Morone saxatilis
ATATATATATATATATGAAAGTTATCCACTATAAACTCCATTATAATATGAAATATGCATGTTGGCAGGTCCGTGATGAGGAGCTGGAGGAGCTGGATCAGATGTTGTGTAACTACTGCGAGCTGCCGGCTGCGGGCGGGGTGGAGAACAGCTACGGCAAGATCAACATTCTGCTTCAGACGTACATCAGCCGGGGAGAGGTGGACAGCTTCTCCCTCATCTCAGACCTGTCGTATGTGGCACAGGTGGGGGAAAGGAACACACACATTCACACACACTACAAAATAAAGCAATATATCAATAGAGTAAACTCTCAAATGACAGAACTAGCAAGCTCTGGTAATAGACCCAGGGAACAGGGTGTAGATCTTTGTATTAATTACAGTTTTATTAAGTTTTTTAGAGATATACTTTGGCTGTTAAACATAACATTGTGTTTAGTGCTACAACTAATTATTATTGCTATTACTGATTAATATGGCAATTATTTGTTCAGTTAATCAAGTACACATTTGTTTTATAAAATAAAAAATAGTTGAGTCATAATAGCTTAAAGCCAATGTTGACATATTCCAGCAGCTGTTTGGTCTGACCAACAGACAGCCATAAAGTATTCAATTTACTCAGTGCCTGAATTGGACCAAAAAAGGTGCCATAACATACATAACACTAGAATATAATGTTTATCTATACTTCCTTCATTCTTCCCCTCACTGCTTACTTCATCCGTTTTTCCCAAATTTCCCACAGTAACTGACTCCATGTGGCTGAATACTTGGAATAGTTCATGCAGATGAACTATTCCTCTATCCCTCTTTGGGATAATAAGACTGATGTGTGTCTGCTGGCAACTATAGTGGAGCAATGAGGATTTAAAGTCAGGTCCAGAGTCCCGCTCTGTTACAACCACGCAGTGACACACATTCTCATTGAGGCTCAGTGAGTAGCTGTGCAGCTATAACAGTTGACAGAATTATTTCCAAATTCAAAATGCGTTTGGTAATTTAAGAAAAGTTGATTAAAGCTGCAGTAAGTAACATTTAGAAAGATATTTTTTGTCGTATTTGCTGAAAATTTCACTATATCCTGACAGTAGTACATGAGACAGATAATCTGTGAAAAGATCAGGTTCCTGGTTCCTCTAGTGCTCCCAGTGCCACTAGTCCTAAGTCCACTAGGCCTAAACAAAAACAACCAATCAGAGCAGAGAAAGAGGGAAGAGTTTCAACTCAACTATCTTTCTCGGCCTCCAAACCAAAGCATCTTTATATGTTTATCTGTTCCATATTATAGCTTTGTTGTGGGACATTTGATGGTGTAAAAATCAACTTGTCAGTGCTCTCTGGTGGACAACGTATGTAACAAAGACACTGTTTTACCCAGGGTTCAATTTAACGTTACAGTTTTTCCAATAGCAGTATCGGAAATTTCCTCCGATACTGAGTGTCCTACTCTGACTACTCTGAGTGTGACATAGAGATAAACCAGAGCCAGAGCATGCAACGCTGATAGTAATTATACGTGCTTAGAAGTATGTTTTACGTATTTTTTTTTCAACGCACATGTATCAGATTGGTACTCTAGTTAATGTTTTTTCACGTGTGGTCAGGCAAATTTACTTGGCCAAAGTAATTTTTTACTTGCCCCTTTACAATATTTTTTTTTATTAGTGGTTTTCAAACAACAGCACAGAGAGCACATACAGCACTTAGCTGGAAGTGACATGCTGTCGGTTATGCCACTCCAGCAATGCTTTTCAGAAACTTGACCCTGTTTTCTAACTGGCAGCAAACTTTGAAATGCATAGTTGGAGTTTCGCCCACATCCTCACTTGCCACCAGGATAACTGAAATGTTCACCTACATGTCAGCTCATAAACTTTGTCTTTACCTGCCTACATTTCGCCCGATTGGTATGTGTATGTGCTGTCTCAACAGAGAGTTGATCGGGTAAGTGACTCACCAGATTTAGTGGCATTTTACTTTCCCAGGGCAAGCAGGCAATCCTTACTGTTTTACCTCAAACAAGCTGTCATTTCTGTACCACCACCCCACTCTACCTAATGAGGAGCTGGAGGATGTCTGGATTAGCTGTAGAAGGAAAATGAATGAGAAAGTGCTAGGGAAGTTGGTTGTAGTTATTTTTGTATTGAAATTGGAAACGACAAAGTGGTATGTTTTTACTATGAAGAACATAGCTGGTACATTGAATATGAAGTGTACTAAAGGTAATAGTGAAGTTTTTAGTTGATTTTACAGTGTTGAAAACACAGTACTATTAATAGTTTTGCTGTTGAAATCAGAGAAAATGGTGGTAGTCCAAAGCAGCTGGAACTTGATACAAGTGTTTGACAGATGGGCACCAGTAGTGCTTGGTAGTACAGTGCTAGTAGTCACTGGCACTGCAGTGGGAGGCAGTATTGTAATATAGAGCAGCAGAGTGTGAACAAGGATTCACAGGATTCTTTTTTAGTGCGTCCGTCCAGCAGAGCTCTCAGTCTCACCCAGATATCAAACAGATATATAAATAATCTGGAGTGCATTCAGGCCTCACCAGACAATCCGATCACATTAACACCTGACCGAATCAATCACAGCCTGAGCAGACTTGAGCAGTCTATCAGCGAGCAACACTGCCACCTGACCTCTCCTCCAGATCTGACACGAGCAATCCGTCAGTGCACAGCTGTGGCCAACCTGGACTTCTGATCCCAGCCAGACCTCCTACTGATCACACATGATTAATCACCAGTATACAGCATGACGCACCATACAGCTGCTGCAAGCGACTTCTGCTGCACTACAAATGTGTTTCATTTCTTTATATTACAGCTTTAAAGTTAAGTGTTAAAACTGAAAAAGGGAAGTAATCTGTCTACAGATGCAGCAGTAATACGTGTTCTTCTGGGGTCCACATTTCAGGTTTTTCTTCTACCCCCCCTCCTGTTATTGTCACTTCTCACAGAATGCTGCTCGGATCATCAGGGCTTTGTTCGAGATCGCTCTGAGGAAGCGGTGGCCAGCCATGACCTACCGGCTGCTCACCCTCTGTAAGGTGATCGACAAGCGGCTGTGGGGCTTTGCCCACCCTCTCCGCCAGTTCCCCAACCTGAGCCATGTTGTCCTGAACCGCCTGGAGGAGAAGAAGCTCACTGTGGACAAACTGAAGGAAATGAGGAAAGATGAGATTGGTAAAAAGTACTGAATCTTAGTTTCATAGGTGTATATATATGCAGACTGTTTAAATGACTCTAAACCACACTGAAATACAGACAGAAAGCACCCAAATGTCAGATGTAAATATGCAATAAATTCTCAAATAGTGGGGGCTGGGGCCTTTGTTTACCACAACTGTAGGATGAACCAGGCCTTTATTTGAGGAAATGTTAGGGCAGGGCAGGAATTAGAACACAGCCAAACGGCCAGTGCCCAGGGGCGCACCACCTTGTGGCTGTAATGCCCCTTCTACAATTAACCACCCACGGCCAGTTTGGCATTGCTCTGTTTTGAAATGGCTGAAGAGTGCCTTTAAAATAAAGGTTGCGGATTTCCTCATCTCAAACTGATGCAGCACATAAATAAAGTCACATTTCCCAGTGTCGGTCATCACACTGGACATCTACAGTGATTTCTCCCACAAATATATTTGTAACCAGAGACGGTTCAAAAACCGTGTAGTTACTTTACTTTAGTCCGCCATAAAGTGTTGCAGAATAATGGTTAACTCCTCCAGCAGACTGTGAAAAGCTAACGCTAGTTGGTTAGAAGCTATGAGTCAGGCTAAAGACAATTCAAATAGCCTAAAGCTGGAAGTCACCCAAATAGATTTTGGAGCTGTAGAGCTGGAAGTCACTGGTCAAACAGAAGAGAAAGAGACAATAGAGAAAACTGATTTATTTCCTCAACGGTGAAAGAAAATCACAAGAGAAAATGCAATGACTATTAGCATTTAACTAGGCAACACACAGGTGCAGTTAGGCTGTGGGTGTAATAACCAGAGGTCCAGTAACTAAGTACAAGTGCCAACACCAACCCCACTGTGAAATACTTCACTACAAAGTTCTGCATTCTAAACCTTACTAGGTAAGGTAAAAAGTATTCTAGCAAAATGTACTTAAAGAAGCCATTGTGCAGTAAAATGCTGTTAAAAAGTGAAACTCAGAGTAGCAGAGTGGTAAGCAGGACACACAAAATGTATGTTGTGCTGAATTTAGCCGACACAGCTATTGAAAACTGGCTTTTATTTACATTGTTTCCAGGTCACATGCTTCACCACGTCAATGTCGGGTTAACAGTCAAACAGTGTGTCCACCAGATCCCTTCCATCACAATGGAGGCCAGCATCCAGCCAATCACACGCACCGTCCTCCGCGTTCGTCTCATCGTCACGCCCGACTTTCGCTGGAATGACCAGGTAAATGTGGATGACACAAACATGTGACATGTGACTGTACTGCTGCTGTTACCCGCTTCTCTTGATGCCTTCGCCTTATCTAACTCCCCCTGTGTGATGGGTACCAGTCTGATATAAATGTTAGATGTATACATACCTCCAATAATAGAATTTTTTTTATTATTATTATTATTATGTCATTAATTTTTTTAATCAAAGGTCCTTTCTCCTCCAGTGTATCGAGTGGTTGCAGATATCTCACAGACTTATATCTCAAAACCCGATGACCAGATTAAACCAAAGCTATCTGGGTACCTCGATACCACTAGTCTTTTGTGACATAAGTAACCGTTCCATGAGTAGTATTCATACCTTTTGTGTGAGAACAAAGCAAAAAGAACTAAGGTACCCATCACACATCGGGGTTAGATGAGGTGAAGAGATTTTGAATATAGTCAAGTAGGTACGGCCACAGTGGAGATCATTGGTTTTCCATGGCCTGATGGCATCCGAGGCGCTAAATAAAAACTCTACGAGCGCAGTGTAGTGACCCTGCATAAATAGGCCACAGTAATAGAATAAGCCTGAGTAACTAATTGTCTACTCCAAATAAAATACAGACAATAAATGTATACATCCAATGGTTCACAAGAACATAAAATATAGTTTAAAAAACAGCAACGTAATCTCTGCGATGTCATAGGTTTCTGAAGAGCTGTTATGAAGCTCAGTGTGGTTGGCCCTGGCCATTACTATCTTGGCAGTGTGTGACTCCGCCGGTTACTAGTAATCCAAACATCGGCAAAGACATGGAGCTGACATGGCACTAATGGATCATCTACCCACCTGTCACTCACAGTGGCCACACTTTTAATTATGCATAACTTTAAGCCTTGATATAATTAATGAGTGAGTTATATAAAATTCACCCCCCTGTACAGTTTTTTTTTTTTTTTCAGGAAATTAGCTATAGAGACTAAAAGTGTTCTTTGTACCAGGTTGTAAACATGTTTAT
>NW_023339807.1:1320597-1330069 GCF_004916995.1 Morone saxatilis
GGCATTTTAATATGGGGCCTTATTTCTGAAGCCAGCCTCAAGTGGCAGTTTTTGGCATAATTTTTCAGCCAGTGATTGAGACTTGGTCAAAATGATCAAAAACCCACTGAAAACTCCTGCAGTATAACCCACTGCTTTAAACACAACATAGCCAGATACCACTTCAACTCACAACAGCCCCAACATACAAAGCACAATTACTTACTGACTCACCCTGTGTGTAGTCATGGTCACATTTTCACAATAGAGGGAGGAAGAGCTGTTCCTCCTACCTTGTTATTCTTACAGCCATGGAATCTCCATCTGTCCTTGAGAGCCAGAATGCCTCCAGGCCTCGCCAGCATGTCCCACCTCAGTGGGCAGACAGGCCAGAGGGGATCATGAAAAGCTTAGTCCGGAGTTTGTCATGGAATCTGAGCGGAATAGGAAGCTCATTGTAGCAGGGCTGAATATGAAGATGAATGTTTATGTCCGATTAGCGATGCATGCTCCAATCATGGGAGAGTGGTAATGGAAGACAGGCTGGCTTAGCCCTGATCCGGCTGCAGAGCCAGGACACATGTACCGACACATGAGCCGCCTCCCCGATGGCACCCAGGAAACAGACCACACTGACACATCATGATATGTACTGCCATAATATTCCACGATTAAACTGGCAGTGGCAAAACGAACTGATGGTGCAGTGGTTTTTAAAGGCTGATATTTTGTTTATTGTATTGGAAATGCTCAGTTCTACTATTTTGTAGGAGTATTTGACATTTAAAGTCCCCAAATTCCAAATATTCCCCTCAGATTGTATTCTTAACAAGGTGGGAAACAGCATGTAGACTGTAATTCCAAACTGCACACATACACCCCGACTCACAGAAAGCCAAAAACAGTAACCTGACTGCACCAGAACCATGTAGGAAGGCGTCGTTGGAAACCTTTTGGAAAAGTTCCTCATAGGAGGCTGATTGGTCTGAACCACTGTGGTTGGACAAAATTGCAAGGTTGCCTTTATAAGACAGGGTCTCAAGATTATGAAATAAATGCAAAATGCACAGCACTTTGTTGTCTGTTTTTATTGTCTTCACAATTGCAATGAATCATATTTCAGTAATTATAGAGGGCCTTTGGGGTCACTGAGGGTCTGTGGCCTTAGGGCAGTTGCCCCCTTTCGACTGGTTTATAATCCAGCTTTGAACCAGACCATCATGAACCAGCATTTGTGAACTCATTTATTGTATACATTTATCATGATGTGGTTTACATTTATCTGTGGCATTTTTTTTTTCTGAGCCCTTCAGATAAAGTGCTCCATACCATGAGGACAAAATAATATGAATGCCTAAAAATGACTTTGACAATGATATACATATATATAGTATATATCATTGTCAAACTCATTATAAAAGTGTTGATCCAAGTCTGTGGTTATTTTAGTGTGTGTTGTTGTACTGGATTGCAATGTATTGTTAGGTATCCATGTTATTTTCTCCTCACAGTATGTTATTAGAGACCTTTAATCTAAAGGGCTCCAAAATAAAACTCCACAAAAAAATGTAAACCACATCATAGATCATAGATGTCAGCTGATAAATGTATATACTCTATACACATACATACATACACACATAATTACATATATATGAGGTATTTTGTGTTTTTTGTTTTGTTTGTTTGTTTGTGAATGTCTGATTGAAATCTTCTTTCCCCCAATGATTCAGGTCCACGGGTCAGTGGGTGAGCCGTGGTGGTTGTGGGTGGAGGATCCCATCAATGATCACATCTATCACTCAGAGTACTTGCTCCTGCAGAAGAAACAGGTTCTTTTTGTTTGTTTTTTTATCTCAGACTTCCGTTGACATGAGGACAGTGTTCCTATAAGAGTACATGATAATAACTGATGTTTGTTCTTGGTTCCTGTGCCTTTATGAGTGCGTGTGTTCCTTCCTCCAGGTGGTAACAGGAGAGCCTCAGCACATAGTGTTCACCATCCCTATCTTTGAGCCGTTGCCCTCACAGTACTACATCAAGGCGGTGTCTGACCGCTGGCTTGGGGCCGAGGCCGTCTGCATCATTAACTTCCAGAACCTCATCTTACCCGAGAGACACCCCCCACACACTGGTACACACACTCAAACACATTTATGACGTGACAACAGGGACTTGAATTTAAAATACTGATACTAAGTCTGTTAGTCTGTTATCATACCACCAGCACTGTTTGAATGTTTCCAGCTGTTAGATTCCAGTTGTTGCAGTCCATTGTTAAGACCCAGACTGAGTACTGCCTACTCTCGTCCAGTGGTGGAAGAACTAGTCAGACCCTTTACTTAAGTAAAAATAGCAGTATCACACTGTAAAAATGCTCCATTACAAGTAAAGAGCCCTGCATTTAAAATCATCCTACTTAAAAGTATAGAAATATATCTCAAAAGTGAACGTACTTGCAGTAAAATGTCTCCTGTGACTCATTTATTTATTTACCATTATATATGATATTATTAAGTTGTTAATACTGATGCATCAATGTGAAAACAGCATTTTAGTGTTAAAGCTGTTTGAGGTGGAGCTAGATTTAACTACTTTTATATAGTTAGCTAGTTTTGGCCAGTGGCTCCCAAACCTAGGGGTCAGGGTCACCAGATAAATCTGAGTGGTTGTGAGTTGATTAATGGGAGAGGAGAGAAGGAAAACAAAGTTCTGATATACAAATCTGTTTTCTTTTTGTGTAATATATTTAAAATATATTTTTTAGAGAAAGGTTTGAGGGAAAATCTTTAAGGGTTTGTATGTAAAATTTTAATCAGGAAACTAACTAAACCTATCTACCTAAAATTACAACCTTTCCCTCTGAAGTATAAAGTAACAAAAAATGTTTTATTTAATCTGAATACTTTTGGATTACTATAATATTTCACTTTATACTCAAAAAATGGAGGCAGCCGCAAAAATCCCCAAATATTCTTTTGTTTGTTTAAACATCTCAAAACATTTTCAAAGCAAATAAAATGAATTTTGTATATTCAGCATTTACAGTTGGTCAAAGCAATCAATCAATCAATCAAACCATTGTTGTTAGCCATCCACTGGCAATCCTATTATGTTTTGGGTTGACCAATGAGAGGCTGTGTTCCTGACTTGTCGACCAATCAGACCCTATTAAGCTCTTTAGAGCACAGAGGGCTCACAGAGCATTGGTATTAAGATTTAGCATTTCCCTATTTTGACAGAGACATTATCAAAAAAAAGTCATCTGTGACAATGTAACTATATTCCAATAGTGTATGTAAATGCAATCTGGGTTGCTATAGTAATGTGCTGTTACTGAACTGTCAATACAAACGGATGTGTGTTTGTTGCATGAGACATTTTTATTGTAGTATTAATTAGCCATAAATTGTTGGATTAAACTTGGGCAGTCACACGTTCCCATATACTGATGGCTGAAGCATGTTTGACATAGTGAAAGAAACCTAAACTTTTACTAAACCAAAACTGACATAATAAGAGAGAGGATATTTTCTCCAAATACTCCAACCATAACTTAAGTCAGCTTAAAACAGCAGCTCAGTCACCACCACAAAATGGCATAGCTGCTTGGAAGGTTGCACGGAGACATCAAAATCCCATCTAGACTGGAGAACAAAAGCATGTAATCCTCCCATCCTCCACTCATTCACTCCTCCATTCTATAAGAAAGAAACCAGCATATTATTTCTGACCACATTCCCCCTCAGTACACACAATTACAGCAGCTATCAGGGAAAAACCCACAGCACAGAGGAGATCATATCACAGGCTGATGGAAGGGCCCTGTTTGACCAACATCTCCAGCCTTTCATTAACAAAAAGTCTCAGACTGTCATGTTCTGTTATACATATGTAACAAAAATAAATCTGATGTTAAATGGAGACACGTAAAGAACATGAGATCACAGGCCGTTGCTAGTCCATAAAAAAAAAAAGATTTACACCGATCAGCCATAACATTCTGACTACCTGGGCGCCCATGACTCTGGTTTACCGCTTTTCCTTCGTTGGAGCACTTTTAATAGGTACTGACCACTGCAGACAGACACCCCACAAGAGCTGCAGTTCTGAAGATGCTCTGACCCAGTCGTCTAACCATCACAATGGGGCCCTTATCAAAGTCACTCAAATCCTCACGCTCATACTGTTACGGCTGATTGGTGTATAGCTGGTTATTGATCCAGCAACTGTCACTGTACATTTAATAGAGGTTCCAATTTCCCATTTAATTTCTGTGGATGTTAAAAGAGAAAAACTAATTAATGTTTTTATATGGCCAACAGTAATGTGAATAGGTTACACTGTAAAAACTGCCCTTCTAGACACAAGGCAAATATTGTTAAATATATTCAAATTTTCTTGTATTGAACAAATAAAATCTGCCAATTGGGGAAAGACAGTTTTGCTCGGTTAGTATTCTTAAAACTAATATAAAAATATACCCACTGAAAGACTGTAATGGGCTTTAAAATTAGAAAAAAACTAATGTAAGCAAGTTGTGCTTATTACAATCAATGAAATTTAAAAATGTGTACCTTAATCTAAGATTAGGGCGCCCAGATAGCTCGGTAGAGCTGGAGACCCATGTACGGAGTTGTTGCAGCGGCCTGGGTTCTAATCCGACCTGCGGCCCTTTGCTNNTCATCCCCTCTCTCTCTACCCCCCTTTCCTGTCTATCTTCAGCTGTCACTATAAATAAAGGCAATAAAAGGCCAAAACAAAAAAAAATTAAATCTAAGATTAATAATTAGAGTAAGTGACTTGGAACCAGAAGCATTCTTCTTTTTTAGAATTTTTTATTAAAACATTGGAAAACTAAACAGCTGCTTTATTTACAACACTGGGACAAGACAATAGAAAATAATCTTGTTCCTCTGCTAGGGTACTGCAACTTTAGCTGTAATATCAAGTATAAAATATTTCTTTAAAACCGGAATACTTTTCTAATGCAAAACATGTTTGACAAGATTTTTTTTTCTTTGTAGACAGAAAAGAGGCTAATTTCCCAGAAACAAGGCCTTTTTACCTTCTTGAGATTCATTTTTTGCAGTATAGCTCCTAGTGACAGACCCACAGAAAATGATGCCTTGTTCATGTCATACTGGAGTTACAGTTTCTGCCTCATAAACAGGAGACATGTCAACATGAATACCTCATGTCAGTCAAAGTCTGATATTAAATAGATTAATGAAACCCAAATTTGATTTTTAGTATAATTTTTAATGTGCAGTTTTTAACCCTTACACAATCAACTGCAGACATACGACTATTGTCGACTATTGACTATTTTCTGTTACTGCCGCATGTGTAAATGGCAACAACTGCATTGTTTTTAAAGTTTGTGCTGCTCCACCAAAAAGTGGCCCTGCAACAAAAATGACTATTTGAAGCAGTGTTTCTCAAACTTTTCATACAGCGTACCACCTCAGAAAATATTAGGCTATCCAAGTGCCACCATTATCTCAGACGTTAAAATAAGATTATTTAATGTTGGCTAACAGCGCTAACTTGGTGGAAAATGGGTCCTCCTGGTCCACACTTGTCTTACCAATAGTTCCCATTTGGAGCCACAAACCATTATTTTTATCGCAGCTTACTATTTTGCTATGACATTTTAGCTCGTAAATAATCCCGGATGTAATAATTTTGTGTGTGAATGTGACTACGTACCACCAGTGGTACACATGCCACTGATTTAAAGGAAAGCATTATTCTGAGCAATAATTGTTCCGGTATCAAACTGAATCTGAATACATTCAGAGTGACATGTCCTTGTGTACTTTCATCCTGTAGCAACTTGTATGCAGCAATCAAAAACCACCTTGGAAAAGTTACTTAGATTTGTTTCTGTACACGTAAATAGAAGTGTGTTCTTTGGGTTAAACTTGAAGAAGATCAAGGGCCGTTAAATAGTTTTAATGGTTCTGAGCCTTTATTCTCATTTCCTTTGCTTAGATCTGCACTGGCTGACACATAAACAACTGGGCGTCATTCTCGTGCATATATATTCATCTTCATAGTTTAATTGCAGTAGACACAATTAATAATCATCAGTCACTAATTAATCTCGGCTGCATGCTGTAGTCCATATGTTTCCTATATATGTTGAACAACACTGTCTCAGTGCTTGTTACTTAAACAATTATCTTTAATTAATGATATTTTGCATTTCTGGATCTAGATAAGCAATAACAGTAGAATTTTTCTAATAAAGAAAGATAGTTTAAATCTGATTCCTGACCTTTAATACTGCTGAAATAGATAAAAAAAAATTATTAATTAATTTCCATAATTATTTTTTTCTTTTTTTTCAGTGTACAGGAAGTGTCACCTTCAGTTAATGTTCTTGGCATACATACTTACATACTGTATACTTTATTTTTTATGTACCCCTCTTGTTGCTACCATAAAGGTAATCTGATGAAAACAATCAGTTTCATCTTCCTCCATTTATTCTTTCCCTCTCAGAGCTGCTGGACCTGCAGCCGTTGCCGGTGACAGCCCTGGCTAACCGGGAGTATGAGTGCCTGTACAAGTTCACTCACTTCAACCCCATCCAGACTCAGATCTTCCACACGTTGTATCACACCGACACCAACGTCCTGCTGGGGGCCCCAACAGGCTCTGGCAAAACCATTGCGGCGGAGATGGCCATGTTCCGGGTCTTCAACAAGTATCCAACCTCTAAGGTTTGTCCAGCTGCCTCCGTGTTACTGTTGAATTCAAAGGGATGTTTGTTTACGCAATGTACTGACTTGTTGCAGTCTTTTCTATTGGTTAACATTGGTACTGCGCACTGTTTACATACAAAACTAAGGACCAGTTTGCAAAGTCAGCTGATCATTGTCTCAGAACCCTCATCAAAAAAGAGAAAAATGGATCAGGAGAACAGTCAAATGTAGTCAAGTATCAGTGGCTTTTTGGCTATGAGCGACCTTAACTTTGTATTTACACTGGTACATGTTTTACACTGGTACTCTGATGGTTGAATTTCCCAACGTCACATAAAATCTACTGTGTAATTGCTGTTTGGAAGTAATTTATGTCATATGGCTAGCTCAGCAGTATTACACTGCAGGATAATCTGCTATGGGAAACTAACTGGTTTAAGCTTTCTGCCTATGAAAACAACACAGAATCTGCAAAAATAAAGTGTGTTCAGTTCATTCCTATTGTGCTTTAATAATGTCCAAATATGTAACAAGAGACTGAAAAACCAAACAAAATTAAATGTTCAGATTTCAAATTTACAGCCAACCCAGGGAAAACCTGGCTGCGTTTCTTTTCATTAAATGTTTTTTATTTGTTGCTGTGTGTTCAGGTGGTGTACATCGCCCCCTTGAAAGCCCTGGTCAGAGAGAGAATAGAAGACTGGAAGATCAGGATTGAGGAGAAACTGGGGAAGAAGTAGGTGGAAACAGAGACACCAAGCGGATCCCACAGTGGCAGAATGCATATATGGATGGGGGTCAGCTGTTAGTTGGCATGAACAGTCTTGTGTGTATTCATGTCTTATTTTATGCCATATGTCAGTGGTTCCCAACCTGTGGGTCAGGATCGCGAAGACCTGGCCAATGATATTGTAAAATATCATTACAATTTTGAATACAACTTAAAAAAATGCTATGTAAGTTTAGGAATAAAGACAGAACTGAGCAGGCTGAAGTGTTTCCTCGTTCTTATCTGTGTGTAGAGTGGTGGAACTGACAGGCGACGTGACTCCAGACATGAGAGCTATAGCGCAGGCTGACCTCATTGTCACCACGCCAGAGAAGTGGGATGGAGTGAGCAGAAGCTGGCAGAACCGAAGTTACGTGCAGAAAGTCGCCATTCTCATCATTGATGAGATCCACCTGCTGGGTAAGTCCCCAGAAAACCTGCACAGGTCTGTATGAACAGGTGACATTCTGTAAGTCGTACACTACGTGGTCAACATTATTGTCATATCTCTGGCACTAAAAGTAAGTTAAGCTGATTAAATTTCATTTTTTTAAAGTGATAGTAACAGTGGTTGTAACTAGTGTAGCAGCGCTGGATAGGGTTGGTCTGCAGATAAAGTAAGAACCTAATTAACAGTTGATCTACAGTAGAGGTTTTATACTTTACCATCACAATTTGAGCATTTCCATAACATTCATTTCCTTATACAAAATATATCCAAAATACGTAAAATACAAAATGTTATGCATGTTACTGTCTATCAGAGGCTAATATTAACGTATCTGAAAATCCATACCAGTGTGAAGGAACCCTAGCAGAGGAACTGTTTGTTACATCAACATTCTGAGTGGACTGTGCCATTGTGTCTGTTTCCAGGTGAGGACAGGGGTCCAGTGTTGGAGGTCCTTGTGTCCAGGACCAACTTCATCTCCTCTCACACTTCTAAGAGCGTCAGAGTAGTCGGCCTGTCCACGGCTCTGGCCAACGCTCGAGACCTGGCTGACTGGCTGGGAATCGGACAGGTCAGACATCCGCCATGGCACCAAAACACACAGCAGTACTCATCTTTTAACATAAATATCAGAACATGGCTTGAAAACGCTTTGTCAGTGTGTTCCCGTTACCTTCTGACCCCTTGTTCTTCGGTCAGATTGAGGGATCTTCTTCATAAGCTGACTTGTTTCAGGAATTGGCTTTGTGTACGGAGAACTGCTGCAGTGAAGCCAGCCAGAAACCACACTCTTTGTCTAGCTGCATGTTTTTATATGGTTCATTTGTTGCCTGCCTCTTCATATCTGATTGAATGTATATAATAATAGCAATTAAGATAAACAGATACTTTTGGCCTGTTGTAGTTTATCTCTATAATGGTCTGCAGTCTGTGCCTGGATGCCATGCTTAAGTTGTAATCATCGGGAATGACTGCAGGGATGCGGATGGATGAGCTGGCCTGTCAGCTTGAAGCAGAGAGGAGCATTGGAACGAGACAAAGAAGACTTATTGAGATGATTTGACCAATACGTTTTTATATTGAATGTCAGTACACCGACTCCATAAAGGCTCATGTCAAGCTGTAAAAATGCATCAAAGCAGAATATATTGTTACATTCTTATTTATTGTCCATTCTTACCATCATAATGCTTTCTGGTTCCAAGAACACTCTTATTAGTTTATTATTTCTATCTTAGGATTGGAACTTTCTGTATTCACTGTTTAATATCTGAACATTTCCAGGCCCAGACAGATGTTAAATGATGTTGGGTTAAAGATTTGTTTCTTTTTATCATATATATGGGGTGGCTGTGGCTCAGAGGCGGAGTGGGTCGACCACTTATCGGAAGGTTGTTGGTTCGATCACCAGCTCCTCCAACCACGTGTTGAAGTGTCCTTGAGCAAGATACTGAACCCCAAATTGCTCCTGATGCTGTGCATCGGTGTGTGAATGTGTATGAATGAGTTAGTTTCTGTTCGATGGACTTTGCCATCACTGAGTGAATGTATGTGAAAGGG
>NW_023339807.1:1330169-1331100 GCF_004916995.1 Morone saxatilis
AAACCAATTGGTGTTGTCATAAAAGTGCACGTAGATTGTAGAACATAAAATTCAGGGACTTTGCTATAGCTATATAGAAAGCTGATGCAGTTGGTGCAGATATTATCAGATGTATCCGTCACTCTCATGTATTTCCTTCACTTCTGCCCACTTCTCTTTTGCTCTCCCTCCTCCTCTTGCTGAATTGTGCTGATGCTCCATTTCTCTGTATAAGCGCTGGTTTAAGTGTAATTACAGATGGAATTCAACCCAAGTTGTGCCGGAAAAGTCTGTGTCATCCTCCATTATATTGTCTGTGCATACCTAAGGATCAGTTCAAGATGGGAGCAAATGACTCCTCTGGGATCACATTTGTGCTAATATTATTACAACAGCAGGCCTGATAGAGCATGGGGGGGTGGCTATCAAATGGTTTTACTATAACATGTTTTTTTTAAAAGTTGTGTAATTATTAAAGGGATTAAAAATTGAGCAGGATCATGTCTGTCAGATACATACATATTTCAACCACCTAGTCATTTAGAGTATAATCTGCATTAAATATTGTTATTCTTGTCTACCTTTACATCATTATTCTAGATTTGGCCAGTTAGCAGCAGTGCCTAACCTGCTGTTCACACATGCGCAATCAAAGCAACCGGATCCCAGTCAGTGTAAATTGACCCCAAATACACATGCTGGCTCCATCTGCCAGGACCACTGGTGTGGCGCTTGAGAGTTGCAAGACCAAGTCTATAATTTTCATGTCCTCTGATGTGTGGGGGCCATAACAAATAGTGCTTATCTTGAGCCTGCAAAATAGGATACAGCCATGTCACATGACACTTGAACCAAGAGCTCATAACTGCCGGATCAATGGTGCTGGTTTTATGTCATTGTTAAAGTGTCATAGTGTCATATGTGTTTCTTTGTCACTGGGGGGGGGGGGGGT
>NW_023339807.1:1331149-1347716 GCF_004916995.1 Morone saxatilis
TCTGCCTGTGTTGCTATCACAGCCTCTGTGTGGTTTGTGTCCATAGCCGGTCTGCTCCAAGAAAAGCAACTGAAACTGCTGTTTTTATCATCTACGTGGGTAAATTAAGGATTTATTTAAACAAAACCGGAGATGGTGATTGTTGGAACAGTGGAAAGACTAGCAAAGATAGTTTTGGTGAATTGTATTTTGTTTCTGTGCAGAGTGAAGTTACGATGATCTGTTAGGTAAAATTTCTATTTTTATCTGTGGAGTCTGGTGGAGAGTAATAGCAATATTACGGCTGTTTCTGGTTAAAGGTCTGTCTCTGTAGGGATCTTTTCCATAATGTTGTCAAAATTTTAGAATAACAATCTGTCAGTTGCAAAAACAACAACTTTTAGTGGACTGACTCTGATGGCGATTCCTGACGTTTCCATTAATATTTCCACACCTAGCTCTGTGAATTAAGGGTTTATTTTGACCAAACCAGTATCGGTGATTGTTAGAAAGACTGACAAAAATATGGTTTTGGTGAGTTTTATTTTGTTTCTGTCCCATTGTTTAGGTCTGAGATGCTGGTGCTCTAGTACAATATGTAGTCGCAAGTGAATTTCATATATATATATATATAACATAACCGTTAAGATACAACCTCAAAAACATTTAAATGTGCTACCTGGAGATTTAGAATGTATAATCAGTGTTTTTGAGACATAGGAACACTGCGGCTGCAATTTGCATAAACAAAGTGTCTCAAATATCATCTCTGAGCTTTCAGCCACTAAATCTTCTGTATTGCTCTGTGGCACAAAGGGCCATTGTTTTATAGCTCCATACAGCTTGAGAGCTGATCTTCTAGAGGAAATAATGCCAAATTTTTGCTGTAATTTGGCAAAAATAGAAAAAAGGCAAATGGAAAAATCACTTCCTGACAATCATTTCAATCATCACCTTCTCTGTTTACTATAAGTCTACCTGGAGCAGCATTATTAATTCAACCATGATACGTTCAAGTTTTAAAATGATACATATGGAAGCGTTACACAGTCCTGAATTTGCTTTCCTGAACCCTGCAGATACCTCGTCTCAATGCAAATATGCACTGTCTTATAACATAGGCCTAGGTTCTATATGTGTGCGCACAGCATCCCCGGCCTTCGTGTGTGTTCTGCTGATATATGCCGCTGCCTGCTGCTGCTCTGCGCTGGCCCATGTAGCAGCTCAGCTCCCCGCTGTTTGACTGACAGGCTTCTGGCGATAACTGCTTAACTCTCACCGGGGGTCACCCACTGCCCCAAATCCCCTCTCTGACCTGACAGCTCTTTCTTCCCTCTGCTGCTGCCTGAAACCTCCGGCTCCTTCTCTCAGGGCTGGATTTTCACTCTCCCTCTTCCATTCTTGTACTTATTATTACCTTGGATCCTATTTTTGAATTGATTTGTTCACATATTTGAAATCTAAACTGCTTGACTCTATTGAGATACATCCAATTTTAAAAGGTGGTGGCTATTTTCTTTGTATAATAAGGATACTTTTCTTTAGGCATAATTAAATTAATTAAATTCATTGAAAACACAGATTTTATTGATGATTTTGTGTCTTTTGTGTCCACTATTAGGTAAATTTCTTGTTTTTACTGGTACATATGCTGTCCTGTCTTCCCATTCTTTAGAAGCTCTGTTTACTCCAGCAGCTCTGCTCCACTGACTATCTCTGTTTACTCTGGCAAAGCACAGGTTACACTTTTTCTTCCTTCAACCCAGAAGCTGTTTGTGTTGGCTGGAAGACATAGATATGTATAGTGCAAGGCAAGATGCCCCCATCCTACTGGAACTAGAGGAGAGCCATGCAAATGAGCCACGTCTGCAGCTGAATAACTGCCACTGTGGAGTTCTCTGTTCATGATCTGTCTACAGGGTGTCAAAAAGCTCTTCAGACAGTAACGGCTTTAAAGGAAAGTTAGATGTTTGGGGAAATATACTTATTTGCTTTCTTTCCCAGAGTTAGATGGGAATATTATCATACTGGTTTTATATAGTGATCAGTTAACTGAGTGAGTGATCAAAGGGAAGTGAATGCCTTTTGCTTTGGCAGGACCCCATCTTATTATGCAGACAACAGCAGAGTACCTTAACTTCCAAATAAGGGTCAAAGGTCAACATGGAAGACGTTTTCATTCTCTCCTCCAGTTTTGCATCTTTCTGCCAGCGCATACTGTATCCCTGTGTCTGGTCTAGTATACGTTGTCACGGTGCCATTGTCAGTCACTCAGTCAGTTTGTGTGATTGATCTATCACTGTCTGTGTCTGTGTTTGTCTGTAGATAGAGGATATCATCGCCACAGTAAGGGATTCCAACCTGAAGCTGACCCTGGCCTTTGGGATCGGCATGCATCATGCTGGCCTGCACGAGAGAGACAGGAAGACAGTGGAGGAGCTGTTTGTCAACTGTAAGATCCAGGTAAGACCTCATCCTGTACTGATTATTCAAACCCAAAACCCAAACACTGATCTGCAACTGCTACTAACCACTAGATGCTACTAAATCGTACCCACTGAACCTTAAATGTTAGTTGATTTAGGAAATAAAGGGGGGAAAGTTTTTAAATGACATACTTTTAACGTTTGGGCTTGGGAAGTTCTCAAGCATTTTCACTTTTCCAAGTGAAGTCACAAATCTTTGGTTTGAAAGTCCAAGTGGAGTTGCAAGTCTTTTTTGATTTTGTCAAGTTGAGTCTAAAGTCATCAAATTTATGACTGGAGTCTAAATCAAGTCCAAGTCATGTGACTTGAGTCCACGTCTGTGGTGTTCATACGAGAAGTAAGAGTTAAACGAATGAAATCCTCAGGATCCAGGGAACACCAATCATTTTTATTAAATCATGTTATGGTCAAATTTTACTTTACTTCTTTCTGGGCAGGTGAGCTACACAGTCAATAAAATAGAAGCTTTTTTTATTACCCTGTGTATTTCTTTAACCACCTTGTCATTGACCGAGATCATATTGTTAAAACTGAAAGAAAAACACGTCAGCTCTGTGTGTATCTGCTTGAAAAACTTGCATGATCAGGCCTTATGCAGACAGTAACATACACACTGCAAAGTACAGCAGAATGTAGATTGAACCATTATAGATGTGATATATGCACTGCATGAAAATTGCTATTTCACCTATATTCCCTGGTTTTCCTCAGCATTTACATTCCTGATATTATTGATATTATCCTGTTATTTTTCACTTATTTTCATTCTGTATATAATTTCTTGTATAGTTTAGGTTTGCTCCTATGTTGTATTATTCCAGTGAGTTCCTGTCTCTTCTCTCAGGTATTGATTGCCACCAGTACTCTGGCCTGGGGGGTGAACTTCCCCGCTCATCTGGTGGTCGTCAAGGGAACGGAATACTATGATGGCAAGTCCAGGCGCTACGTGGACTACCCCATTACAGGTACACAGTCCTGTCCATCGGGTGTATTCTCATTGAACATACAGTCCATTTTGTTTTAATCAACCACAACAGTATACAAGTTTACATTATGTTTGTAAGCAATGAAATCTGATTATTTAATGAATTATCCCTTATGAAACTTTGAGGGATGATTCCTATTTCTTCTATAATGACAGCTGATCCTTCCCAAGTCCCGCCCCTTCTTGGTCTGTGCTTCAATAACAGTTGAGCAAGTCTTGGTCACAACCTCAGTCAAACTTTCCTGTACTTAAATATGTTAGTCCATGCTAAACCCGGAAAAGCCCTGGAATAGACCAAGTGTCACTTTTCATTGTAGAATATTCAAAGAACAGTGGAATACAGGGTGGAAAAGCAGTCTTTTTTAATGTACAGTGTGCCCTGTGTGTGTGTGTAGATGTTCTGCAGATGATGGGGCGAGCAGGTCGCCCTCAATTCGACGACCAGGGCAAAGCAGTTATCCTTGTCCACGACATCAAGAAGGATTTCTACAAGAAGTTCCTCTACGAGCCTTTCCCTGTTGAGTCCAGGTAACAGTCACATGTCTGTTGGCATAGTTATTAAGATTTCTCCCATAATTAGGCCTAAAGAGAAAACATAAGAGAAGTCAGCTCCAGATGCACCAAACGTTCTTAATGTAGAGAGCAGTGTGTAAGCCATTCAGAAGTGTTTTTATTGGTTCAATAGAGATCAATGGAGTATTAGTGTTTCTTTAGCCCACAAATTTAATAATCCCATCACTATAATTACTCTAAAACACATAATCTAATTATGTGATATTAGACATAGATAGATAGATTATATAATATTCATGCTTTTTTTTATGTTCCTCAAATTTAAAACATTTGTTTCTTTTTTTTGTTTGTGTATAGCATTGTGCATGAGGCCTGTTGTCTGGGATGGCAAAGACTAGGGTCTTAATTTACCAGACTGTCCATTGAACAAGTCTAAAGCTGTGCATATATACTTCTTCTATGAGCAAGATATTATTCATCAAACATGTGTACATCCACCTGTGGAGTTCACAAAAAGCCCCCTTAAATTGCTGTATACAATAAACAACATCCATTAACAAGACCTAGTAACCCAAATCCACTATAAAAGTGGGAAATATATGTATATAACCCTAACCCACTCACACACACCATTAAATGACCTGTGTGTCTCACATATTCTTAAACAGACATAGCATAGGCACAGCAGGCAGGTGACATTTGTAGGGAATACTGTTATCCATAATAAGAGCTGTGGCATGGTGAAGAAATGGCTTGTCTTTAAAGTGACAGGAAAAACATAGTTGTTGCACACAATAGAGCCATCAGTACCACAGGAGGGGGACAAAGTCCCAGTTTAGCATCATTCATAGGTGACCAAATTGCAGCTGTTATTGGTGAGATGTCCCTGAAAGGCATCATCCATCCATAGTAAAACCAAGAGGAGACTGGACCACAACAAACTGGGAAGTAGGTAGTGTAGCTGTTGCAGCATAACAAATGAATGACCTGTCAGATTAATGAGAAAGAATGGTACAGGAACCCAACAGGTCACTATTAATGCAGAATGGTTCAAACTAATTGTCTCTAACAGGATTTGTCAGGCCCTGCACCACGAGATGTGCTGGCTCAGAGATCTGTGGTGCGTTTAGGTGTTTAGTGATGCATTACTAGAGAAATAGAATAGAACAGAAATTTAGAATGTATAAGTATAATGATAACATAATAATAATGTAATAAAATTTAATGAAGAATTAAATTCCCACTTCAGAGAACAGATTTCCTTTTTCACAAAATTGTCTGTAACCTTGTAACAGATTTCATTTCAGAAGAGTAGCTAGTTCTAAATTAAACTCACCTGAAAATGTTTGACTAATTTACACTGTGAAGAGGGTCAAACATGTCTTCAGACTCCTTTGTGGGTTAGTCTATCCATTCACAGGTTTCATAATAATGTTTTGTATGTAAATTAGTTCACCTGACTCAAAACTGATACCAAACCAGTCTTTTTTCATATCTTACTTAGAGACCAAACAAAATAAAGTAAACTTCCAAATGTTAAGTGTTGTCTAAACATAAGCATCCGTGCAAGAACTTTCCCTAATTATGGCAGCATTTGGATTTAATTCAGGATCTATCTAGAATAGGAGAACAGGTTTAAGATTCTGACCACACATTTGATGCCAGAAGTCCTAACAGTTTGTTGCTGGGGCTGCAACAATCAATTAATCTGCCAATTATTCTCTCATTTAATGGATCATTTAATCATTTTGTCAGTCAAATGTACAATGTGTAACAATGTAAATCACAATCCACGATGGTGTTTTGTTTTCTCCAACCAACAGTCCAAAACCCAAGGATATTCATTTTACAGTAGAATAATTAATTGATAATCAGACCTTTTGGCAAAGAATGTGCTGTTGATCAGCTAAGCGATTAAGGAATTACAGCTACAGACTTATTCAGTCCCTCCAGGATTTCTTTTTGAGGATTGTTGCAGCCTATAAAATGTCTGATTTCACAGCAGCTTTTCTAAAGAATTGTGAAGCATGTTGCAATGTTTTTAGACATTATTTTGCATTGAAATTGCTAGAGAAAATTGCAAAAATTGTTTTTACAATTGCTAGTAGTTTAGTGACTTTATGCTCAGAGGACTGGGCAAATAAGGGGATAAGTTGCCGTGTTTGGACAAAAAGTGCAAGGTTACGCAGGATTCAAAAGGGAATCAGACTCTATTGATCCCCAGGGGGAAATTGGTTGCGTTACAGTTGCTCAAGTTGTTAAACAAGACATTATTAGAAATAGAAATATGTGCATTCAATTACAATATATAACAATAATATATAAAAAATATATAAACTAAGAGGGTGTAAAATATGTCCATTGTATTACAGTATATAACAATATATAGAAAATAAGACATTCAAATATGTATAGTACAGTATATAACAGAAGAGTAATGAATGAATACTAATAATGAGTATTAATAATGCTAATAATTGTTATAAGATCACATCTTTCCCCACTGTGGGACAAATAAAGGTTTTCTTATCTTATCTTATCTTCCTGGTAATCTTCAATGCAAATATTCAAATTATAAATCTGTCTGTAAGTAATCTTTCTGTGATTGTGTGTTGTGTCCCCAGCCTCCTCGATGTGCTGTCAGACCATCTGAATGCTGAGATTGCTGCAGGAACCATCGCATCCAAACAGGATGCAATGGACTACATCACCTGGACCTACTTCTTCAGACGGCTGGTGATGAACCCCAGGTTAGGAACCCCTGCTCATACCACATATCATTACCAACAGCCTAGTTCAAAACTGAGGAAAGCACACATGCACACATTCTTGGCCTACTATCACAACCTGGTTAGAGGAGTGCCGTGTTCTTCTGTCAAACATCTGCTTTGTAGACAGAGACCATTCCAGAACATTCCAGCCTGCTGGTATTTGCACGGCTGTCAGCCCACATTTACCATTCAGGCCCTTACTGAGGCCGAGCAGTAGAATTGTAGCACCAACACAGCTCTGTAAAAAACAGAAATTCTTTTGGATTCAAGCAGGGATTTTGTGTCAATATTCAGTGTCTGGCAATTTTTTAGCAAAACGATGACATGGATTTAGTGCTCCTTCAGGATTGCATTGGTGGAATAGCTCAGATGGTATTTATGGTCATATTCTGGCTGGTATGGACCATGTAAACACAACATCCTGGTTTTAAATATACACTAGGGCCTTTGATATCATTCCACTACTCTCTATAGTTTACTGTCTCTCACCATGAGTTGAAATAACAAAAAGCCTCAAAAATAGTTTAAAACTCACTAATGCTCCTGAGACCCAGGATAGAAATACTACTGCGCTCCAAGTTCTTGATTCAGGTGGTCTACGAGGTCTTTCCCAGCCCATTCAACCTGCTCACATGGGGCAAAGTGGAAACACCTGCATGCTGTGTTCCAATAAAGGGCAAGGGTCAACTACATCCTGAGCAGGTTCTCCAAAGCACTGGGCGGAGGGACTTTTATATCTGGAGACAAGACCCGGTCCTAAGTCCCTTACCGAGGCAATCATCAGGGGGATCAATGACAGCCAATACACCCACACTACAGCCCAGATGGATGAGTTTGTCAGGAGGGAGAGCAGCCACAGAAAAAGCCCAAGAACTGCTCTGTTGGTTTGCTTTCCACGGCACAAAACTGGCAATGTCAGTTGACCTGGAGAGGCAGCTGAAAATCCCACCACACATCACCCAGTCCTTGTTAAGATCAGACATCATCTTGATCTCTGAAGCCACAAGAAAGCTTGTCTTGCTGGAGCTAACTGCAGGAGGAGAGGATGGAGGAGGCGCACGAGAGGAAGAGGACAGAGTAGAGAGGAGGTACTCTGTCATGTGCATAAGCATCACATCCTTTGGATTTCCTGATCCAAAACCTTACATAGAAATCAGTCCACAAGCTGTCATAGGCAACAGAGAAAGTCAGGCAAGGTCTCATTTTGGAGGGAATTTGATACTGGATCCAGATTCTGTAAAATTCTATTGATCTTCTACCCAGAGTGACTGTATCAATACATAGTGTTTTTGACACATTCTATAGATTCTTTAAGAGTTGATGTTAAAATTAAATACACATGTCAAAGAAAGAAAAAAGTACTATACTGCATATGGGTGTAGCAACATTCTGTGAATGTGCAAAATACTGCAATGATGGTGAGTGGTGCCAATGATGGCCGAACCCCTAACCATGAACTTGCATTTAACCCAAGTTCTGACCACAGGCATTCCAGTAAATCAAAACAGAATTTGGTTTTAATGTGACAAACATATTTTTCCTTTATTGCGTGCTCTTTAATCAACAGTTGTATATCTGCACCTTTAAATTCAGATTCATGCTACATGAGATTACATTTGATGTCTTTGAAATTTTGTCTCTGAATGTGCAGATACCCTGATGCCATTATCGCTACGCAGCTGTGTTTTATATCTGAACCGCTAATCTATCACCACTGATTTCATGCTTTGACTCCCACAACACACACACAGATACACACCAACAGAGAGTCCCATGGGTATCGTAAACGTCCGCAGTCCGACTCCCTGTGCCATCAGGCGCCTAATGGTGATGATGCTAATGGCCATGACTTAATCAGGCAGGCCCCACCGCCGGTAAAGACCTGTGAAATGTGTGGGGTAATAAACACATTCAGCGCTCAGAACTGCGTGCTGTTAACATGTGGAGCGATGGGAATGAAAGAAATACTTAACATTAAACACGCATTAAATATGGCCATCACCCGTCTCAACTGCTGCTTCCAGCCCACAGTTGCTGTGATTTTTCCTCCCGGCTCCCAGCTGCACAATAAATGATTTTGTATAACGATCATGAAGATATCATTTGTTTTAATGTAATATGAGAAGTGGGCGATTTGTCAGAGTTGGCCCTGGTTTGTATGCATTATGCAGACAACTGCAAAATTACCTTGATCTAATATTCCTCCTCCACCTGTTAACTGACGTATTGGTATTCATCCTTGTTATGATTAATTTTTTCATTTTTTTTAATACAACTTTAAGCTCCTCTTTGGTAGTTTTTTTATTTGTTTCCAACATTTCTGTCTATGTTATTGGCAAAGTCCATTTTCATTTTCACATTCAAAACAGAAAAGAACATATTTTACTCCCATATCGTATTATTATTATATTAGCCACAAAGCAAAAGAAGAGGGACCCAATGAAAAAACCCTGAGAAAACAGTTTAACAAAACATAATATTCTTAGTAAACTAACTAAACTTAGTTTATTACAATAAAGACTATGGGAGGTCACCAAAATACATGCTAAGGTTGGGCAATTCTGAAACTCATGGATGGTTGGCACCGGAGTGTGAATCACTTTGGATAAACCTCTAATTCTGAGGCTGTTGGAAAATAGTGGATTGCTGTCCCAAGTAAAGTCTTGTTCATAAGGTAGGTTGCAGCACAAGATCAACTGTGAGGTGGGTGCGGCCAAGCACAGGCATAGTGCCAGACTAATGTTTTGAGTCTGAAGGCAAAGCTCTCAAGTTTGGAAGATAATGACGTCGCAGATACAAACGGTTGAAATTAGTTTCCTCCCCAAAGTGGCTAGGCTCAACCTTAGAGAGAGGCTATGGTCATCCGAGTGGAGCTCTGAGTAAAACCGTTGCTCCTTCACATTGAAAGGAGTCAGTTAGGTTGTTTGTAGAACCCTGCGCAGGACTGTTTTCTTGACACTGCTCCCAGCAATGAGTGTGTTCCAGACCACTTCCTCCTGTGGGACCCAGCAACGCCAATGAACGTGCTGATTCAGTCTAGTTCAGTCATGTAAGAGGACTTCTTTAATGTCCGATCTGTTCACGTGGTGATTATTTTTAACAAATCAGCAGTTATTTCAAGACAGTGTGATTGACTCACACATTAAGGAACTTATGTCTATAATTGTAATCCCGCAAAAACCCTGCAGTTTATTTTTTGACTGCCTGCTCCCACCCACAGAAAAGTTCAAACTGCCTGCTCCCACAAGATTTGTGTTGGGTCCTGTGAATCTCAATCCCAATGCAGTCCTCATCCCCATGAAGTATTCCATCTAACTGGGAGGAGATTACACAGCCGCCCCAGAGCAGACTGATGGACTGTACATCTGATCAGACCACGGATCATCTAGGGATCCCCCTGGAGAAACTGGAGGATGTGGCTGTGGAAAAGGACTTCTGGGCTACCTTGCTTAGCTTGCTGCCACGTTTTGGACCATAATAAGTAGTGTAAAGATAGAAGTGTGTTGTTTTGGCCACTTCTGGCACACTGCAGGACATATATTAGAGTATTACACTTCGTAGAGTAAAATAGTTAATTATCTTATATTGCGTTTTTGTCATTTATCTGATGTAGAGATATTTTTGGTGTGTTATACAAAACTTTGCACCAACTTTGGTTATCAGGTGAACACAATATTTATTTTGGTCTCATCATTTATGGCCAGTAGGTCATACACAGTACGAATTTAATGAATACATGTCTGTCACTTTAATAGTATTCAAACAATAGATCAATAAATAGATAGATTGATAGATGGCTAGGTAGATGGTAATACAAGTGTGTTTAAGGAATATGCCACTCTCCCTTTAATTGTTGAAAGGTTTTAATGCATCAACTACATACATACAATATTTCGACTTTTAGCAATGTCAGCAGCCATTCCTCGAACCCCACATCTGTGTGTGTTTTCAGAGTCAGAATTATTGGCAACAGGGCCTAAAAAGGAATACTGGCCACTAAGTATTCATGGATACAGTATAAAGACTTGCATAATTTTCTAAAAGCTGATTTGTATTTCATGTAAGCTTGCAACATTCTAAAACAAACAAAAGGAAGGTTTCATGTAGACTTTTTTGCAATGTACACTTGATACAATTTCCAAATGATTACTTATCATCCCATTTGTGACTCTCCATTGGGAAGCCCAGTTATAATTCTTAACTTCTTGTA
This sequence comes from Morone saxatilis, assembly GCF_004916995.1. NCBI lineage: Eukaryota > Metazoa > Chordata > Actinopteri > Moronidae > Morone > Morone saxatilis. Next base: position 1,342,094 of record NW_023339807.1, read on the forward strand.
TTCATTTTTATATGAAAGCATGAAATATGGTCATTAATTGACACTACAGAACAACCAGATGGTACTTAAAGCACAAAAACCACCAGTAATGAACAACTCCCCACCTTAACCAAGACATATTTTACATTACTAAACAGGTTTTTTCCACCCTTGCAAACATACCTTTAGGGTTTTTAGCATCTGTTTCTACCAGCTTTAATGAAACCATGCCTGGTTTCTCTGCACTTTTATTTGACTTGCACACACCATGCACAAATATTGGCATTATGAGCTAATGAAGATTGTCTTTGATTACACTTCTGCTGAGCCTCATGTGGTAGCTCTTACTTAGCAGAGCTGAGCATGGAACCCATTTTGGCCACTGGTTGTCTTATTTCAGCTAATAGCCGTCTAACCTGGGAATCATTTGCTGGCAAGGGCTGGCCATTTTTCTTTCAACTGGGGCTTTTCTTCACAAAACAACAGTGTGTACACGACTTTAACCAGAAAAAGTGTGTAGATACAGTAGTGGCAAGCCATTTTACCACTGTTATTTTGGTATTCCATTAGGCCCTAATGAGGTTTCATCATCAGTAAGGTTCCATCATGGCTATTACATAATTGAGGAGACAAAACCTAAGTCAAGGATACTCCAGTCAAGTCTGGCATCCCAGTTCTAAGACTTATCCTGGTTTTTATCATATGATGTTTACATGGAACATAGAGAAAGCTGGTTGTGCTCCTTGTGTACATGTTGGTAACATTATCCAGACAGTTTGCAGTGGTGTATGCATGCCTTCGACTACTTCACATCAGCCAATCTGTAATATCAGTACAGACTGAGTTACTTCAACAGTTGAGGACAAACCCAGTTTTGGTTTATCCTTAAAGCAGTAGTTAGATTAGTTCAGTTTACTGTGTAAATCATAATAAAACTGTATCATGACAGTATTACTGAATACCATACATAACGTGAATTGATACACATCTGGTTAACTCAACACGTTAATTGATATTAATTTAAAAAATAATATGTCAAAAATTTGAACTTAACACATATACTTTAATGATCTGTCATGGCCACAAGTTCAATGAAAAAAGACATGCATTTGGAGAAATCTCTGAACATTTGGAAATAAAACAGTTTATTGATTCCTAATGCCAGCTTTAGATATTTCTTTTCAGTGTTTTACTAATGTGCCACAATAATGTTTTGGAGCTTACATATCTTCATTTCTTTTCCAAGCAAATGTTGATATATGTGATTATCTGTGGTTAAATCAGCATGTCTCTGTGCCACCCCATGAGTATTTCTCCAGATTTGCCACTGCTCCAGTTGTTCGTTCCCTCAAAGGTCAGCAATGTCAAGACAGTACTGCAAACTCAAAATTCACCACAATCACAAATCTCTCACGCCTTGCAAAAGATTTGCCCAGATTTGCCCTTGATTGAGCTGCTTAAATGCCCTGAATAAGAGCAACTATGAAGCGAGTAAAACAATAAAAGTTCTCAGTTTAACAGAACAATATACAGTATGGCAAACAGACTTCCTTCTGCATTTTTACATAATGGTCACTGATGTTTCGTTTTTGTATGTCTTGTGTTGTTTAGTTATTACAGCCTAGAGGACATCAGCCACGAGTCCATTAACAAATACCTGTCCAACCTGGTGGAGAGAAGCCTGCGGGACCTGGAGTGCTCTTACTGCATAGAGATAAAAGAGGTGCGTGTATCATTTTTAAAGTAGGTTTGTAGTCTGAATGATGAAATGAGCCAAATTTGTTTAATATGAGATCAAGTTTGTGAAATGTTTGTTTCCATTAATTCTCCAGGATGATCTGACCATTGAGCCAATGACTTACGGTCGTATCGCCTCCTATTACTACCTGAAGCATCAGACCGTCCGCATGTTTAAAGAACGACTAAAGCCTGACCTCCCCATCCACGAGCTGCTTTCCATTCTGTCGGTGAGTTTCTGTTTTCATCTTATCAGTGCCACCACTTTTATGTATGTATCTGTCCTTTCACACTAAAACCTACCCAAAAGATATATGTGTGCGCACGTGTGTCCAGGACAGAACCTGGTTCTGTTGGAAGATTAGAGCCTACCTTAATTTCCAGAGGTATGGATTTGGATTTGAGTCAGACTTGAGTCAGAAATTTGATGACTTTACACTCGATTTAACAAAATCAAAAAGGACTTGCAACTCGACTTGGAATTTAAGGCATGGGAACCTATTCTATTAGACCCCCATATCAAAATATGAAACTGAAGCATAAGAGCATAATATAGCCTCTATAATATATTACTCTAATAATATTTTCAATTATATTTGGTGAATGCGTTATGACTTGTTTAGGACTTGAGTGCAAAGACTCAAGACTTATTTGTGACTTGCAAAACAATGACTCAGTCCTACCTCTATTAATTTCTATGAAATACATTGAGTTAGGGCAGGACTCTCCATACTGTACCTCTGTATGCACAGTCGGGGCTGGAAACATTTTTGTTCATGGTGTCATTAAACTTTGGACTTTGGGCACATGTGCATTTGTGCTAAGAGAGAGTCAAGCAATTAAATAGATGTTTCTCACTAACTATTTTCCAATTAAATGTAAGAAAAACATGAGTTGCAAGTGCAAATGAAAAAAACATGACTGCACTTATTTTTAGTTCAATACTCTAAATATTGAATTTGTTGGATATAAACAAGATTTCAGTGTTAATTGTTCCATTACACACTTTGGCAATGCTTCCGTTTGTTTTTGTCTTTCTTTTTTGTTGCACGCCAGTCATATCCGCGTATCCTTGCAGCTCTGCCTTTGGCAGCGTGTACGTAAAAAGACCTGACAGCAGCGCATTTGTAACTTTTTAGAAACTCCACACTTCACTGAATCTGTGATCAGTGAAAGAAGACATACCTTGTTATATTCTTCTCTTTTTGGTTTTTGCCAATACAGGATACATCAGAGAATGTTCTTGCCCACACACACACACACACACATACTTTACTCCCTCCCATCAAATTAGCACCTTTATCTGAGCTTCATTAACGTTCCTCATTCCGCAGCCTTGGGGGCAAGGTCATCCACACTCTGGCTTCTGATTGGTGGGGTCAACACAAGACATGGTGGTTTCACACCTTCACTGAGGAGGGTTGATGACATACTCCTTTATGCCACTGCTTCTAACGGGCTCATATATCTATTTGTAATTATTCATAGTGGATTCACTGTAAAACTTTTTTTTTAAATCATATTTTAAGGCTACCATTGAAAATATTTCTTACGAACTGTAAGAAGTAAGAAAAAAACTTGTTTGAAATATTTTCAAGAATCAAGAGTCTTGTTTTTTTGGTAAAAATGCAGTGATCTGCCCGTTTTGTCTTGTTTCAACATACTGACACTAATTACTTCTGAAGATGCATGTGTCCTCTATGGGCAAGATATCTAATAAAAACTAAAATATTTGAATAAATTAGTGTAAAATTAGGCCATATACCAAGAAATAAGTGATTATTTTTCTATGTTGTTGATCCAGCAATTTAACAAACAAATTCAGTGAACTCCCACGGTGCACTTTGAATTGAATTACACTTTGAATGGCTGATTTAAAAGTACAAAAATGTATCTAAGTAAGATAGATTTAGAGCAGTCTTTGTGGAGTTCTGAGCTCTTTAGATTCTAGAAGGATTGGGCAGGTGTTATTTTGTGTTGTATAGTATCAGCAAATCCCATGAAAAGACCACAACCAACAATGTTTCTCAATATTTTCTGACCTCCCTACACTGTCTGTGGCTCTCAGCTCCAAGTCCAGTGGTTTCTACTGAAGACATACATCTTTAAAAACAGCTCACAATTATATCGTTTTTATATTTTGCTACATTGTTAGCAAACATTATTCAAACATCAGGAAAAGGTTCATATGTTTAGGACTATCAGCAGCAGATCAATACACATATGGTGCTATGGTTAGTATTTCTGACAGCAGGGTGGTTTTAATTGTTTTTGGACAGTGGAGCTGGATAGTGGAGCTCTTTGGTACAGAAGAATGATATGTATCAGGCTTTGGATACACATACTACATCCATTGTTGGTTTGCGCATGGGATTGATTGTCAATATGAAAAATATAACACAAATATTTCCTGTAGAGTGCAGTGGGCCACCCAAAAAATAAGCCACACAAGGTTGACTAATTTGTCAAGACACAAGTTCTTTTTGGTGGCCAAAAACCTTTAATTTGACACTAGAGATTTATTGATTACTTGTGTCTTCTCAGATCAGCTTTTATTCTTGGATTATACTTTTACCATACGGCCAAGTAGTAAAGTCCATTCAGTGGGTTCAGTGTTTGAACCTGACTTCAATAATGATGCTAACATATGGAGGGGAGGCTACTCTGAGACAGTTAACATCACTCCCCTTTGCACACATGTAGTGAGAAGCGGACCAAAGCATGCCATGCCTGGCTGCCTCCCTCCCCGACAAGCTGCAATACAATAGGCCAGTCACCCCACCGCCCCTTCGACTCCCCCTCTGTTAGCTACAAAACACTGGCATGCTCCTCCAGTTCCCCCTAATTGCTGCAGCGTGGCCACTAATGAGCAACACCCACATTTCGCCACCACCCCACCCCCTCCTCACACACTCTCTTGAGCGCTACCACTCTGCCTGTCTTTGTCTCTGTTTTCTCTCCCGCTGTATTTGTCCTCTGCTTCCTAAGATGGCAGTGTTCTCAGTAAAGTCAAACATCCGATATAAACTTTGACAAACACGAAGACAGTCAATCGTGTTGACATATACAAATATGCATACCAGATCAATGAGGGAAACCTGACATAATGTTGACATAGAAAATCAACAACTGCTGTGGTCAAAGAGTTAAGAGGCATCTCAGACAATCCAATCATTTCTATCAGTAATGCTGTAATAAGGTTGTACCCACCAAGTTAAACGCAGAGATCAGACGGGTTGGACCCCACTAGTTAAAAAATCCATTACAAACCCCTGTCCTGATCCAACACTGACCTGCTCTACTTGCCATAACCATGCACACACACATACAATTTACCTGTGTTCAGTGCCTGAATTAGACCAAAAAAGGCCAGTAATCTAATTCACCACAACCTTAACCCTGATTCTTTTGCCGTTTTTTTTATCCTTTTTAAAAAGTACATGTTCAGTGCTGTTTTTTAGTGTTAAGCTAGCAACATGTTAACACTGAGATGCAGTTACGCAGTGGTTTATTAGTACTTCCCCAGCATTGCTTACGCAGGGTTTTAAAAATACAGAGGTCTAAAAACTGAACTTGTTAGTGGGGTTTGGGTCCTGCGTCAAAGCATCAGAGCGAGTTATTTTTAGACTTCTTTCATGACTTTTATTGTATACCCCTTGGAAAAAATATTGGTGACTTAATAGTGAGTATAGCCATCCTCACCAGAGCTATTTCAGGCACTGCCTATGGCCTGATAATCAGACTGAATTGCCATTTCATTTAACTTCATGTTTGCCACATGAATTGAAGTATGGTAAATGGTAAATGGATTGTACTTATATAGTGCCTTTCCACTCTTTCAACCACTCAATGCACTGTACACTACATGCCACACTCACCCCATTAACACACATTCATACACTGATGG
>NW_023339807.1:1347816-1353732 GCF_004916995.1 Morone saxatilis
CCATTAAGTCTGCTATGTTGAACCGCCATGTTTCTACAGTAGCCCAGAACGGACAAACCAAACACTGGCTTTAAATAGGGCCTTTAGCGAGTTTCACTTCCACAGTAGTTTCTATACACGCTTGGAAGGCTGAGCTGTATTCAAATGGTTGCAATATGCAACTGCTAGTTGCCACTAAATGAAGAAGCTTTTCTAAAATACAACACAAAAAATTATGTGATATTATGGACAAACTGTGGACAACACAAGTAGCAGCTGGCATTTCAAGAAATAAACTAGTTTGAACAGTTCATGAAGCCTGTATTCCCTCTCTTTTTTCAAAAGCATATAATATAAAACTTGTAAAAGTATATTTTTGTAGCAGTTGTATTGTGGACCTGCCACCCACAATGGCTCTATACCTCTGTCTTTTTGTTTGCCTAGCTCACCTTTCTGTTTTCTCTTTATAATAACTGCTTTACTTTTTCCCTTCTGTGTCTCTTTAAATGTTACTATGAGTGAGTGTGAGGTGGTATGGAGTTGCTGGTTATGATGTCTGCTTAAAGATCTATGGTTCTTCCCTCCAGCACATCCATATGCAGACACAACGGCACTGAGAGATAAATTATTCAAAGATGGTTCCTATTCCTATCCCTCATCCCAACCCCCCACCCCGTGCAGGTCCTTTTTCAGGTCCTAGCTTTTGAAACACTGGCTTCGGTCAATGATGGATGGAGCCTTAACAGTCCAGGCTGGGGGTAGGGTGTGACAAATGCCTCCAGCACAGCCTGTTGATGGGACTACATTAGCCAAAGTTGAACTGGAGTGAATTAGAGGAGAGGAGCCATGCGTGTCTGCGCATCTCTCTGTATAACCACGACAAACAAGGTCCAACACACAGCCTCAGCACAAAGAGGAGATTGATGGACCATCATCGTCAGTTTATGTACCCAGTGACCCACTACACTTCACGTGACTTTGTCATTAAGTGTTAAGCATTCTCAGAAATTTACTTCAAAGAATCTGAAGAATTAAAATCACAACCGTTGATAGATTTTTATAAGTAGTTGTGCAGGATTCTTGGTTTATCATGTCTGGTGAAAAGATTTCCCTGTAGTCTTTGTGGGGAAGGAGCAGCAGGGAAAAACCAGGATGGGGGGGTAAATGCAGCTGTTAGAGTACAGATTCTCGGATTAAAAAGGTCTGATCGCAGCATGCTTTAGACTTCCTGTTTCACTTTTGATCTCTGTCTCTCAGGAAGCAGAGGAGTATGCAGAGCTGCCCGTCAGACACAACGAAGACCAGCTGAACAGCCAGCTGGCTCAGCAGCTCCCCCTGCAGGTCAACCCCCACTCCTACGACAGTGCCCACACCAAGACTCACCTGCTGCTGCAGGCCCACTTCAGCCACGCCCAGCTGCCATGCAGCGACTACAACACCGATACCAAGACAGTGCTGGACAACACTATCCGAATCTGTCAGGTACGATTCACTGGGTAGCTGCTACCAATTACTAATGTCATTCATGAATCTTAGTTACCACTTTATCAAAACAAGACAACAATCGATCATGATTCAGGCTTTAAGAACATTTGTACAAGAGTGGTGGATAAAAAAAGGTAGTTTCAGGGGGTAGGTGTACCATTTTCCACTATCACGCTTTATCCACACCATGGAGTGCCATGAGCATTTGTCCTGCGCCTTGGCAGGAGGGAATACCTGTGTTGATGATACTTTGATTTTGCCTGTGAGCAAGTGCATGTGAGAGAATGCAACTGTTGTGTTAAGATATTCAGAGATCCTTGCAAATCAGTATGGCAATATGAAAATGTTTTATTGATTTCTGTGTTCTGCAATCCAGGTTGGTAAAATACCTGCATATGGTGCAATGTACAAAACATTCACATAGCAGGCTTCTGGCTTTTAGCCAGCTGAACGGCACTATCTGCAGTTAAAATAACAATCTTTACTGGGTTAACGCCATTGTATAAAGTTAAATTTTTTTGTCTCTTTTAAATGTGTTTTTGGTAAATTTTTTTATTGATCATGCAGTATAACTACCAAATGAAACTGAAATGGAACCAATGCTGATTTTCCCTCATATCCTTCATACTTTCGATGTAAAATGGGTCTTAAATTGCATTCATATTGCTCTTAAAATAGTCTTAGAATGTCTCAAATTTTTGCCGTTGAAATCATAGATCGTGACATCATAGGTTTAGGACAACATAGGTTTCTGAAGAGCTGTTGTGAAGCTCAGTGTGGTCGGTTCTGGACGCTCCCAGCTAATCCAAAATAGGGCAAAGAGGTGGAGCTGAGGCGGGCTGAATGAAGTCTATCACTCAAAGCGGCCACACCCTTAATTAATACAAAACTTTAAGCCTTAAAATAATTTAAAAAGGTGCATTATATAAAAATTCACCCCCTGTAAAGTTGTCATGAATGGGGAAATTAGCTATAGAGACCAAAAGTGTTCTTGGTACCAGGCTGTACACTTTTTTTGTACACAATTTCTGCTGTAAAGTTGTGCATTTTAATATGGGGCCTTATGGAGATTGACTCAACTGCTGGAGCCGCCTCAAGGGCCTGTTAGAGGAACTGCAGTTTGCAGAAACCCTGCGTGTGTGTTTTTACAGTTTAAAAACCAGACACAGGGATGAGTCAAAAAATCTCCCAGTCAAACTGTCATTTGTATCGAATCAAGAATTTGCTGCTGTGGCTCAGAGGAAGAGCGGGTCATCCACTAAATCGGAAGGTTGTTGGTTCGATCCCCGGCTCCTCCCTGCCACATGTTGAAGTGTCCTTGAGCAAGATACTGAACCCAAATTGCCTCCTGATGCTGCGTCATCACTGAGTGAATGTGTGTGAAAGGCAAATGTGGCAGCGTAAGTGTAAAAGTGCTTTGAGTAGTTGGAAGACTAGAAAGGAGCTATACAAGTACAGTCCATTCGCCATTCACCATTTACCATAATTTAGGCTTATGAACTTGATAGTTCTGAGTCTGTACTTTGAGTATTTAAAGCAACTAAGCAAGCTATATTGTTATTTTAGTGTGTCAGATCAATATTTAATGATTTTGATTAGACTGTTTAGATTAGTTTTGATTCTTAATAATGGTAATAATGGTATTATGTAATAATGGCAGTTGATTAATGTACTGCACATGAAAAGAGAGCACATCTTGGGACATGGTGCTGTAGATGCAGCAGAGAACAAGGGGAATGTTAAACATTAGTTGGTGATTTGTAGTTGAACTTGCTGATCTATCTCATAAATAACATGATGCTCCGAGGTTAGATCTAACACCCGGGCTTCTTCTCATTGTCTGGCAGCCACAATGAGTCTGCTACTCAGTGTTCATATGGAAAGTGGCTGGAGACAGGGTTTTGAACAACAGAGTGCTCAGCACCAAGTTATCAGAGTCAGTATCATTGATAACAACCCCATAACTTTATCGATCAAAGACTGACACAGCTTGTTTTGCATTTTAGGTGTGATGTGCTGGCTGGTGCTCATTCAGTTTCTTTGTATGTACTGTTTGAAGTTAGGACCATGTCTTAACGTCTGTAAGCCATTGTCCACAGCTCGGGATGGGTGTTTGTGTGTGTGCATATGTACATGTGCTTGTGATTTTCCATGCTGTGTATCTGGCAGTGATATTGCATGGCTCATGGATGTGGTTACTTCTCTGGTGTCCTGCTGCTACCGTTTACTGAAATGGTTTTGGTCTTTAGTTCCTTTATGGTTGTTTTTATTGAATGAATGTATAATTTTATTGCTGTATACATAAAGTGAATGCAAAAGACTGTGAATGTCCCTGAACAACATTTTAATTGACAGGATCCGATTCATGTAACAGTCTCTCTTTTTTCAAATGGATACTTCCGATAAGTCAATGAGCCATGTCACAAAGTACTCTCTCGAGCTGAGTCCCAGGATAAGTTTAGAGCACGAATGTGTGGCTGAAAAATCAGCATAACTGTATCATGCTATTCACTGAGTACAGACCTATTCACAAGGATGTATAATGGCAATAAAGCCAGAATAAACAATCTTTAAAAAAAGCATGCTAATATTTAGGTTCTATGCTTTTAAAACACGGTTATTTCAGAGTTCTTTCCTTTTGTAGTCAAATAGCTTCCCACTTATCCTTTCAAATGTCTCATCTCTGGACATTGATTCCTTTTGATGTGAGTTAACATGTGATTTTCATCATTTCAATCTGTTGCTGTTTTGAGGCATATTCTGTCATCAATTTGCTCAAGCAGCTACTGTGAAATGTAAATCACTCTTAATTTGTATCGCATTAGCATTTCAATTTCCTTCGCTAGGCCTCGTCTGTGCACCCAGTCGTTTTTAGCCATAGTTACACTCTGGAAATGACTTTTGGATTAATGAAGTTTGTTGGAGAGCAGCTATGTTCAGCAACCTCAAGCCTCACAGAGGGCTGAAGGGAGAATCACAGGGCACGCAAGAAATGAAGCTGAGGGCTGGCTACAAAATGTCATGTTCTGTATTTTAGTGTGCCCTCTGCTTCTTTGTGTCACCTGTCTTATTCTCTTTTCTTGTTTCATTAAATGGTATATCAGACCCCTGAAGGCAAAAGTTTAAAGTTGTAACTCTCAAGTGTTACTGACGTGATAAAAACTAAACCAATTGACCTGCCATTCAGTCACTTTTTGGTTTGTGATCTGATCCACTTAGTTTCCTACTTTCTCTCTTGAAAACTGCATCATATGGCCATTGTCACCTTTTTTTTAATTAACTTTAGTTAATGTCTGTATGCAAAGTTGTTCACAGGTTAATTAACATAGAATATTCGTCAATATTCACATAAAACAAGTACTTTCTAGTATTCAAAGTGATATTTCTATTGCACTGATTGTCACTAATTATTGCGTGCCATGGTGTTTTGAAATATTGTGGGTTATTAATTGTTGTGTTATGAAGTCATTATATATAGTTTACTTACTATGAAGTTAGTAAGGAGAGTACGCAGTTAATAGTGCTCCTCTCTCAATAAAGCTGCACAGCTTGCCCCAACCGTAGTGCTCTATTTGACAAAGACAATATGGATGCCTGGAGAATCATATAATACAGGAAATTAAAACCTAGCACAAACATATAGTATTTATATCCATACAGAAACAGTCATTATTGCGTGTGAGTTGTTGTCCTGCTGCGTGCTCTACCCAGGCGCTACCCCTCTTTGTCTTGACATTGTCCAGAGAAATGAGAAAAATACGCACTCTAAAGGGGGTGATGAGGAAGGGATGCAAAGGAAGCAGTTCGCTACAGTTGCCAGCTGCAGATAACAGTCTGCATTTCATCTCCACCACCCAAGAGGACCGGGATCAGGTGGTGATGAAATGCAGACCTGCATTTTATTTATTTGGTTGTTTTTTTTTTTATAAAAAGAAGCATTCCAATAATGATTTAGATTCCCATTGATTCTGTTCCGCCCTACTTCAAGTGAAGACTCTTAAATGATTGTTTCTGCCTTAGTGAGTTAGGAGACTTCAGGTCTACCCTTAACTTTAGACTCTTAGGTCCAGTCCACACTGCTTGCATCTGCAGTGCGTGGAAGAATGTCATGCTTTTTATTTGTGTTGCCTGGAGACTAGAAGTAGACTAGAAGTACAACTAAAAATATAGGGCTGGCAGCAGCAGCTCGGCAGCAGAATCGCTCTCTGTGTGGTCACCTTAGGTGTGTGAGCTGCAGCGGTTCAGCAAGGCAGCCATCAAACAATACTCGTGCATCCTATGTGGACCAACTATTAGGGTTTGCTCACACCAGCATTTATAACAGTGACATTTCTGACTGAAATCAATTCATTTCATTGTGAATTATCTCAAAGAAGGACGTAATTTTATGTTTTTTGAACTTTGGTGGGCTCTGATGTAAAAATTTTACAGTAAGTAAGTAAGTAAAGTTTA
>NW_023339807.1:1353744-1359231 GCF_004916995.1 Morone saxatilis
TTTAAACACAGCTATCACTGACCACAGTGCTGACCCTTAAAGTAATACAGTCTAAAATGGAGGAAGACATATATTTTATCTTAGTTTCACAACCCACAAGTAGAATCTACATCACCAAGCTTCCGGCAAACTTAGGACTGACTCTTCATTGTATGTAGACTTTTTAGGAGTTAGGAGGTACTCTAAGCCTTAAAGTTGCTTTATAAATACAAAATTCGGCAAGTTTTGTCTAATACATGGCACTACAGTGGCAAATTAAGCAAAGGTCTTTTCACAGGTGTTTGAACAGGTGGCACTTGCAGTTGTAATATTTTCAGGTTTGGATATTTCACTTTCTCTATGGAGCAGGGTTGCTCCAAGTGATTTAGAATTAGTTTTGTTGGGTTAAAAACCCAGCCCGTACCTGTGACCCTGTGATTGAACATGACTAACACTGCCCAGCTGGTACTGCTGTCCTGATAGTGCTGACCTTTGGGTTCAGGGCTCGTCTTTGAACTGTACACCTGTATTTTTGTCGCTGGTGCAACACAAAAAGTGGCAATTAAAAGCTCTTCTCAGTTGAAACCCTGCTGGGTGACTAAGGCTGAGATTCCTACTTTCTTCTGTTTCTTCTCCTCAGGCAATGCTGGATGTAGCTGCCAACGAAGGCTGGCTCGTTACAGCCATCAGCATCTGCAATCTGGTGCAGATGATCGTGCAGGGCCGCTGGCTGCACGACTCCTCATTACAGACGCTGCCGCACGTAGAACAGCAAGACCTCTATCTGTTCAGGTAAACAACAACATCACTTCACCACAGGTACCGCTAGAACGCCTGCACGGTCATTTGTAGATAGCTAGCTTGGCTAATATGCCCCCTTGTTCTCCCGCTGTGGTAGAATCACATCTCATCATGTTCTAATAATGTCTGAAGAGCTACTCTAAAGCACTCAAGGTGTTAAGGGTTTCAGATTTAAGCTCTGGCTGCTGTAACGACAAACAGGACTCAGTATTGTATTCATCATTAGCACCTGGTGTGTTTCTCTGATTAACAGTTTCTAACCATTCCCTTCCTTAAATATCCTACACAGGCACAAACACACATGCACTCACACACAGAGGACCTAGTGAGTTAAAGCTGCAGTGGGTATTTTTTTACAAAAAAAACCAATCAGAGCTGAGAAAGCTTTGGGTTGGAAGCTTGAAGATAGTAGATTCCCTGGGAATGACACTCAACAATCAACATTCTTTGTTGGCTCTGATTGGTTGATTTAGTTCAGGATTGGATTCTTCAATTCAAAGCACTAGGAGGAGCTGGAGGAACCTGATTGTTTCACTGATTATCTGTCTCATGTTCTGCTGTCAGGATATAGTAAAAGTTTCAGTGAATATGACAAAATAATATTTTTATTAAATTTACCTACCGTAGCTTCAGTGTTCAACTGGAATAGTTTTTTCAGGCACACACCATATGGATTTCCAGACCTGCATCCTACAATGTCAAATAATTTTGTGAAAACTCAATAAAAACAGTAAGAGAGGGATGAGAAAGAAAGATCTGCAGTCCCCCAGTCAAAGACAACAGGAGCCGTGGTTTGTCGTAATGCTGCCTCATGACCAAGAATCTCTCCCCCTTCCCTCTCTTTTACAATCACTCCATAGGAAATGGGCAAACAGGAAGGGGAGGAGCGATGCGGGAGGCTTCAACGGGCCAATCGAAGGACTCCCTGAGCTGATTGCTGCCTGCAACGGAAAGGAAAATGTCTTTGCCTCTATTGTCGGCCAAGAGTTTCACTCAAGTCAGGTTGCCCAGGTGAGATTACAAATATTACACTAAGACCACACTGGGAATATGACTGTCCATCGAAATCAGTAAAGTATGCTTTGGAGAATGCTGTTGACTGCAGAAATAACACGGATTGCAAGCATTTGAATACTGTACATTTTGCAACAGATCTTGAGAATGGGCCTATACCCACATTTAGTGCATGGAGATCACACACTACCTCGAGCGAGTATACACACACGCACACACACACCATTATCAGTGACGTGTCATCAGCAGTCTTGCCACTGTGGTCCCAGATACCTCCAGGATCCCCAATTACAGCGCCATTGATAGGGTTTACAGCTCCAATTTAAGTGCTAATTGCAGCAGTAATGAGAGTGTCCGGGCACGACGGCAGACCCGGTGGCTTCACCCAATCAGTGTCCCCACTTTCCTCCTTTCCCACCTTTACTCCCCCGCTGCCCCAACCCCCCCACAGTGTGGCGGCCTCTCTAATTAAATAATTAGATGTGCAGCAGCGTTCCTGTCTGACTTGCTCAGGGAGAGTAATCCTCACATAAATAGCTTTTGCCGGGTGAATCAGAGAGGTTTTTCTCCTCCTAGCCCTCAATACACACACACATCCTCCTCCACCAGTCTTTTTTTCTCTCACTCCCTCTGTGCCTTTATCTTTTTTATGTCTTCCTCATAGCGGGTCTTTTGGCTTGAACCAACTGTTAAATTCTCTATAAAAACACTTAAGAGGCAACTAAGACTTGCCGTACAGTAGCAGACAGACCTGTCCCTCTCTTAAAACTCTCATTTTCTTTTTTTTCTCAGAATCCTGTTCTTCCTTTCTGAGCACCACACAAATTTGAAGGGAGACGTCTCATTTCTACAGTTTATAGCTATTCATGTGCAGAGTGGAAATTAACTTGTTTTATACATTACATGTTACATAATAATATGACAGTGTATTCATCTCAGGGTACCTCACACCCCTTTGTGATTCTAACAGATGTTAATAATAATTCCATGTTATAAGCCCATAACAGACATACAAAGATTAAGTACAATGTTTGCTGAACCGTCTGTATTCTGTGTTTATTTCCATTGTTTCTGCTTCTTTTACGTGGATCACATTAATTAATTACTCTTATTGGTTTTTTGTTTCGCAGGGCTTTAGTTGAACTTGCAGTGCTGTGTTGAGTGAGCAGATCCGGTCATTAAAGCTCTGTATAGCTGATATGATCAGTGAGATCTGATATGGATCGTTGAGGTCAGATCTGGACATGTGTGATGTCACCTGCTGTCAGTCACCTGAGTTAGATTTTGCCATGTGGGTCACTGATGATCAAAGTGATGTCATTATGACATTATGTTTACACCTCCTGGATAACATGAGGCAGTGTGAACACAAAATGGACCAGAATGATAATGATTAATACACACTGCTGACTGAGGAATCACAGCTGTTATACATGTCCTACTTTGGTCTTACGTTACAGTCTCATTAAAGAGGTCTTCACAGGTTCTCTGGAACCAACCTAGGAAGGGGGCTGGGCAGGGTGCAAATTATATTCAGTCCAGTTGAATTAGGTAGGGTCCTGTTCTATTGCCACAGGTCTGGTGTCAGTATGTCTAATACATGAGTGGATCCAAGCAAACTCTCCAAGCAAACATTCACTGATTCTTTAGTAAAACCAGTAAAACAGGTATGATATGAATGGCAATGCCTCATTTCCTCCTAACCCGTCCTCACTGTCTCGTCACTGTCTCTTAATCAGGCGTGGTCCTTCCTGAGTCACCTCCCAGTGCTGGAGGTTGAGATGAGCGTGAAGGGCTGGTGGGAGGACAGCCAGGAGCAGACGGAGCGTCGCCTGCCTGCAGCAGGAGCTAACCTGAGGGAGGAGAGGCGCTGGCTGGATGTCCACTCTGACCAGGAGTACGTCCTGCAGGTGTCACTGAGACGCATCAACCTGGGCCAGCAGAGGGTCAGTACTCAACTCTCTATGCAGTCACTATAATGTATCATTATCAGAGACTGAACACAGTGGAACATTTAGCACCTAAAGAGCCAGATAATCTCAGGAGTTGGAGGAGATCAAAGCAGAGCAAACAGAGTGAATGCTGGACATTCATCAGGTGGACGCAATCGCAACTCCAAATTAATACTAATGTAATGTTTCTATTATTCGGTGCTGTGTAGGAGGGGTAATGCTCTATGTAATGCTCTTGCAATCTACCCACTTGTGTGACAGACAACTGTAATTGTCATTGCAAACCTGAAAACGGCTGTAAACCAAAGACAGCTGCTGTTCTTAGATTAACTCAGTGGGACGAAAATAACTAGAGAAGGCAATTTCTGAACAATTGTGAAGTGTGAACACTGGCTGTTGACGCTAAACTGATTTTGTTGTTGCCATTTTTATATCAATTCCCATGCTATTGTCTTTATTATTATTAGTTTTTATTAATACAGGCAACAAATAAATAAAAGGACAATTGGACAGAGGGGCATAAAAAAGATAAATAAGAGACTAAACTGAATTGCTGGCTTTAAATTGAAAGAAAGATGTGGAATATTTGAAGATTTATTGGCAAGCTTATGCTAAACTGAATTGCTAGCTGTAAAAATTAAATTATATGAATAATCTGTAAAAGGTGGATGATTTTAACGTTTGTTGGAAAGCTGCTGTTCCCCTGTTGGCTTCAACTTGTCTTTTAATTACTTTGAATGTGGCTTGCCTTGTTCAGGTTGCTTTTGCATGTTGGATGCAGTTCTGTCTCAGAGAGATACTGATCTTCAGATGGTGTCCAGTGATTTAGTATTGCGTGTCCATGAAGTCGGGGGACTAGTTTGCCAAAGTCTCTCTCCAGCCTGCTTTGAACTGCCCCAGAGTTACTTAAATGTAGCTGCACTTTGGTGCTGGGACACAGCACACACAATACAGTTAGGATGCAAAGTGACTCTTCTCAGAACAACTGTCCTTTTTTGTAGTGTAAAGGTTACATTTTTTATTCATCACATCTGAAGCAAATGCCGTATATGAAAGACATTTAAGTACCTCATAAATACTTAGAGTCTCATATGCAGAGTAATTAAAACAAAGTACTTCTTGGTCTTATTTAAATAGACAGGTACTATGTCTAACTCACTTTTTACAATAAATACAACTACCTTATCAGTGTTTATTAAATTTCCCTGTCAGATATTAATAAAGTTGATCTCATCTTAAAACTGTATTGTTCATAGATCACGTAAATCTCATAATCAAATACAGTGTGTAAGCGCCTCTAGCACAGTGGTACTGTACAGTGTGTCTGTTATTTCAGAGGAAACAGGACAGTAAGGCCCAGGCTCCCAGGTTCCCCAAGACGAAGGATGAAGGCTGGTTCCTGGTCATGGGGGAGGTGGATCGCAGGGAGCTGCTGGCTGTCAAGAGGGTTGGATACGTGCGCAACCACACAGCTGTGTCTGTGGCCTTCTACACACCAGAGAAGACTGGAAAGTAAGCAACTGTGCAAAAATGGATTTTCATTGAGAAAAGCTTTCCCCATACACTCCATATACAGTACAGTGACTGAAAGGAAACACCTCAGTAATCAGTTTCAGGTCAGACAAGTTGAATGCGTCATTAGCCTGACACAACGTAGCTGTCACAAATGTATCGACTGTAAGTCATAACATGAAAGAAATATTATGGACCTTTGAGGTATTATATATTTTATATATATATA
>NW_023339807.1:1359331-1361529 GCF_004916995.1 Morone saxatilis
TTTTATATATTTTATATATATTATATATGTAGATTCATTCTCAGAGGAAAGAAAAGACATTATAAATATATATAAATCAGTCAATCTACCAGAATACAGAAGATTGTTTCTTCCAGTTAGTTTTAGATGCCCTGCCTAGTTACAATGGCAAGTATTTTTGACATATTGACTAGAGAGGAAGAGACCAAAACCATATGAAAAGACTAAAACACTTTTTTTTAGTTTAGTTCTGTTTTTCAATACTTTCTGACTTCCCTACTGTCTCTGTGGCTGTTAGCTCCAAGCCCATTTAAATGAACAGGGTTCCCACACTTCTGGAAAACTTGGAAATCTAGACTAGTTTTCCAGTCATTGAGACACCTGCAATTTGATTACAATTACCAAAAACCCTGGAAATAATCTATGTTGTCATCAAAATTTCCAGTTGTATTTTAGCTCCATTCAGATCTGTAAAACAAGAGGCAGAATTAATGTTACAATGAATGTAAAACTGTAGTAAAGTAGTTCATTCACCAGAGATCACAGCAAACAAATCGCCTGTGCTAAGAACAGCTAAGCGCGCCACAAAATTGCACTGTCCACCTGTCCTGTATTGTTAGTAAAGACTGGAAATGGATTTCTTAAAAAGAGTAGGAACCCTGATCAGGGACGCACAATTTATATCAGGTCCTATAAATTATTGGTCCATAATTATAATAATTTATTTCAAATTCTTGTGCAAAACATTTGATAGGCTTTACAGTAAAAGTATGTTTGTTTGTGAAGAGTCCGAGCTGTTTGTCAGATTTGGACTGCTCACTACATCCCAGCCTTTGTTACCCTCAGGTGTGCATACACTACAGGTTGTAGTCTAATCAGTATGAGAAACAGGTCATTATTGGTAATCAGTATCAGCTGATAAACAATCCAAGTTGTGCACCCCTAAATGTTTAAAATGGATCACAACTGTATACAACAAGTATATTTTCTCTCCCTGTGTGTCCATGCTTAAGTTCTTACTGCTGATCCAACCACCCTCTGGTTTCAGGTGTATCTACACACTGTACCTGATGAGTGACAGCTACCTGGGTCTCGACCAGCAGTACGACATCCACCTGAATGTAACATCTGCCAGCATCGCCGCTCAGGTTAACACAGAGGTGTCTGACTCTGTGACTGAGCTGTCCCTCAGCTGAGGAGCAGTGGCAGCAAACACACACACCGCAGCCGCGTCAGCAGCAGGGGAGCTCCAGGAACGTCTGCAGTGATCAGCAGGAATTTCTGGCATCCCCAAACTGAACAGTGCATTCAAATGATCATTGGAGTTTACTATTTTCCTCTGCCCACATTATATCAGCTTCCCTCTTCTGTGGTCATTGGCAGTGACCGTCTCCTCTTACCTTAAACTTGTGACTGCATTGTCTATTGGGGCTACTGTTAGAGCAGAAAAAGGTACATTAGTAACTCGTCTATGGATTTCTCCGATGGGGGTGTGTGGTAAATGGGGGTTCTGGAAGAATCTCCTGTGATCTTTTTTGCGAAGTGAAAAAAAAAATGATGTTTTAGTTCAGTTAAATATATATTATGTTTTTGTTTTATTGATTGACCCTCATTTAACACTGAATTACAGCAGGAAGTGATGTTGCACATTCTGACCACACCTCAATCAGTGATGTCACAGCAGAGTATTTGACCTTTGACTAGTGACATGAAATACCTTCCGTAGCATCGCTGGTGGACAATAGTGTCCCATTTCAGAAGGTGCCTCCTTCAGAGTCTGTTTTCTCTGGACCAAATACATTATAACAAGCCATAAACTAAAGCTTTCTTTACCAGAAGACAGAACCAGTCCTCAATATCTGAAAAACCTGGGAAAGGTCATCACTTGTCTCAGTGAGACCTCAGTATGCGCATCCAATGGCAAAATGAACTCTTCCTAAGTCCCACCCCTTTTTGCTCTGTGCTCCAATAACAATTGAGCAAGCATCGGACAGAACATCAGTCAACTTTTTCCTTTCCTGTCTTTAGATATGCTATGTGCTAGGCTAATCTATGTTGAAAAGAGCATAAATTAGGTAATGTTAGCAAAATTCTATCAAACAGTAGAAAATTCTAGTGATTGCTGTAGATTAGCTAGCTAGTTAGCTAGTGTTTTGCCAACATTATCTTTCAGATGTAACTAGCTAGTAGTAGTTTGTTTATAGCGTAATGTTAGCGAT
>NW_023339807.1:1361629-1377180 GCF_004916995.1 Morone saxatilis
TATGCGCATACCAATGGCAAAATAACTAGTACTCACTCATTCGCCTAAGTCCACCGACCCCAAAAACAACCACCCTTCTTGCTCCTCACACATTGTTAGCTCCAAAAACTAATGACACGTCTGAGCAAAGCATCGGACTCAAGAAACTATCAGTACAACATTTCATTTCCTTTTCCTGTCTTTAGATATGCTATGTGCTTTAGGGGAGGCTAATCTATGTTGAAAAGGAGCATAAAATTAGGTTATGTTAGCAAATTCCTATCAAACAGTAGAAAATATCTAGTGATTGGCTTGTAGATTAGCTAGCTAGTTAGCTAGTGTTTTGCCAAACATTATCTTTCAGATGTAACTAAGCTAGTAGTTAGTTTGTTTATAGCGTAATGTTAGCGATGGCATTTATGCTTCAAAAATCATAAAAGTAGAGTTCATTTGTAAAGATTTTCTTGCTGAACAAAATGTGTAAGTATCATAAACTTTGTTTGCCACAGAGCTTATTTTCTGTAATAATCCAAAATCCAATGGAAAAAACCCATTGGCTTTTTGTCAAAGGAACCAGGGCGATGCTAATTTACGGCTTGGCCCACAAAAATACGTCATCCCTGCAGAGCGCTTTAATAAGCCACATCCACTGAAGGACGCAGCCCTGAAATGGGACAGAACTTCATTTCACTTTCATTTTGTATGCACTGTAGTTTGTCTGGACAAAGTGAGCTCCACAACATTTACTCAAAAAAAATCAATTCCAGTCAACATCCAATATGTAACAGAGGATGCTACAGAGTTATGTCAACAAGTCACCAGTTACCCTTTCATAGACCGAGGAGGAGAAAAAGGTCTGCTAAGCATCCCACAAAAATATGTCTCTTGCCAATTTAACTGAGAAACAATATTCACAGTGTTTCCCTGTGCATTCAGATGATAAAGCTCTCTTCATTAGACACTAGCTAACCTATGCTTCCACTCTGGTCTCACCAGAATAACTTAGACTATAATATTGCTGGACTTTGTGTCATGAAATGTGGTCAGAATGCAACATGCTTTAGGTTCAGCTGGACAGAGAATAATACAGCAGTGCTGATCTTCCCTGTGTGATCCATCTGTTGTTTACTGGACCAGCAATGTAGGAAAGAGGTTAACTTTAAGTTTTAGGGTTTTTCTTTAAAAAGATGGGAACATGAAAACTGAACTTAACAACCACTGTGGCCTTATGGGAAAATAGCAAGTGGTAGTTGTAAATGAGACGGTGAGTCTTCATTGTGCCGAACAGGAACATGCTGACAGAATTTACTGACTCTGCTGGAGTGGATTTCAGTGCAGGTGTGTGAAACATGCTTCTTTCCACTACAGGGCTTCACTCAGGATCACCAAACTGTCACATCTGTTTTGTCAAATAAATCTCATCCTCCTCCCCCCTAGAAGTCTTCCTCGGTTACTCAGAAGTGTCCCCAGCTGAAAACTTGTAATAACACACTGAGCTAGTGAAGAAATATCACAAAATACACACAAGACAGCACTTTAGGTGGTAGACAGCAAGACTACACCTTAACTTGAAACGGTTTCAAAAGAATTCCATTTTGGATTAGTGGTTATGAGAACAGAAATGTACAATGGTTGACATTTTGAAATAAATGTGTAGATCAGCTTTAAAATAAAGATATCATTTCACTCAAAGACCAGGTCCTGATCCTTCTTACAGTTGCACACCTCAGTTGTTTTTGTCGACTCTCCAAACCTGTACCTGTCTGATTTTAACTGTCAACACTTTGACTCTCTGGATACTGCGTTAGCCCAGAGAGCTAATAAAACAAAAATATAACCTTAAGTTCAAATTTGAGTGTTAAATTCAGCACTACAACTTAATATCAGCTGGGCCAGGTCTCAAAGACACAGGTACCAACCAGCCAGGAACTCCAGGTTCTCTCTAGACCAGTGGTTCCCAACCTTTTTTTCCTTAAGGGAGACTTTTCTCTCATTGAGTAAACAACAACCCCTGATTTAGTGATGTATTTTATGGACATTTAATAATATAATTAAAACTGTACAATGAACCCAAACAGTGAACTCAGTAACTGCAAAAACCCTGTTTAGGGTCTGTATTATGTTTTTTTTAAATATTTGTTAACAATGATACAGACTTTCTAGGCTTCTGTTCAGCGTTTTGCTGTTGTTGTATTAGATAATTTACCTTGTTTACTTTTCTAATCAGAAGTCACCTAAATGCTGAGATATAGTCCTACTGTGTATATTTTTTAAGTTTTCTAGCAACAAAATCAACAAGGCCTCCATACCTCTATGAAGCGTTGGCAACCCTAATGGGGGTCTTGACCCCCAGGTTGGGAACCATTGCTGTAGATAAAGAGTTCTCAAACTTGTTAATCAAAGGTCCGCATCTGACTTTTATTCAAGGTCAGAAGAAAAAGTCAAAGTTTTTTGACTGGCCAGCCAAATGTGTTTTATGTAGAATGGTGGTTATGTGCATTATTAAATATGTATCATGCATTATCTAAGTAATTTCTATAGTTTAAAAATCATGACCAATTATTTGACCTATGACCCCAAACATTAGCAGCTGTCTAGATTTAATTCTGACTAGCCAGCTTAACTAAACTAAACTATTATTACTATCTACTACAATCAGCTCAGCTAATAATCCACAGATGAAGTCAGTAAGAGTTCCCAGTGGAGAACATGAAGATTCCCTTTGTTTTAATCCCTACATTGTCCTGAAATTGTCCAAAATACAGGATTTGCAGACACTGAAGTAACTGCAACCAAAGCTCAGAGAAACTAAGTAACTGCACTCTTCCTTGGTTTTTGGTTGGATTTTGTAGTAACTGCCTTTTTCACATCATTTTCTCTCTAAGAAAGCGCAAGACTGAACTTAGAACATTTGTTACAAGATAAAACATTTAAAAGTTAATTTTTAGTCATAACTACAATTTTGACCAAAAGTGTAGTTACTGCTGTTTTACTTTGTAGGGCAGTACTGTGGGGTGTTAGAGCTTTGTTGCTGAAAACAGCTGCCTGTTGCTGCCATGAACAACACTGTGAGAGTGATGAGAGTGAACTAACAGAACATTAGTTCCTCAGCAAAAGGCGAGGGAAGCTGCAGGATCAGCTGATAAGTCTCTGTTGGTTTAAAACCAATTTAAACCACATGTAAATTACAGGACATGATGTTTGCACTACAGAGTTGTTTATCAAGGACTGTGTCACATTTGTTTGGCCTGTTTACATCTACTTATAGAAAGTGGGCTATGATCCAGTACCCACAATAACCAGTGAGCTCACTGTACATGAATGAAGTGCAGATTAAAGCTGAATCGCTGTCTCCACTGGGCTCAAACAGCAACAATGATAACTGAGTTGGAGCCGAGGAGCTGACATTCACTGATCACACACATATTAGACGCGTTTCTGAGACAGATTCTGGAGTTTTCTTTGGGCCAAATGGGTTACAATGTGTGTGTTTTAAGACAAAATCTGACATTATACTAAGGGATTTAGTATATGTTTTACCACAGTCCCATCTGTGACAGTGTGCAGATAATATTAGGAGGAAGGTGTGTAAAAGAGTTCACGGTAACGATATCTATTGACAGATTTGAAAAACAAATGTAATCAAATTCATCTTTAACTTTTGGTAACTATTGAGTGTTTTGTCTCTTTTCTATCAAATGAATCACCGCCACTTACTCTGTTGGAGTGTGAACCACAAAGCAGGAACATAAAGAAATGGAAATAATTTCAGAGACACTGGATTATTTACACAATATTATCATATGTGTGTTATTAACACATGATCAGATTCCTAGGTTACACAATAACATTTACAGAAAACATGAGTGACGTTCTTTTTTCTCTTTGTTTTAGTTTTTAACTTCCACTGTTTGGGAGTTTGGGAGTCAAAAATCGGAGTTGCGTGAGAACTCGACCTTATGACCTCAGTATTTCTAAAATCCTCTCTATCAGACGTTTCTTTAATCACATTTGTTTCCACGTGTGAATGTGACCCAAACACATCTGAAAATACCAGATTCAAATATCCTGCTTAGGTGTTGTTAAACAGACTTTATCTGACCTCTGCCAAGTGAGTACAAACTAGAGTTGTCATTTTTACCAGAGTTAGCCCTATAGTTCTTCCCATTCTCTCTTCAGTGTGTACAGTTATTCCATTGTAAATAATGTCAGTGTTCTTGTTCTTTCCACAATACTGCTGTAAAATCAATGAAAATACTTTTTTTAAACTAGCACCTGTTAACTCACATGAAGACTTACTGTAGCTTTAACGACTTTTTGAATCCAGGGCTAAAACAGCCATCTGCTCTAAACAAATGTATTAATTACAAATTTTGTTGGAAACGTTCTCCACTAAAACACAATAATAGAAATTATATGGTATATGCCCTTAGGCCAGTCCTGCTATTACTAATTCTTACCAAATATTGAGACCCAGTTTTGTCAATCTTTAATTTTGAGACCTTTAATATTATTTTATTTTAGATTAGGCTGTCACGCTGCATATTCTCAAACAAACCTGTATGTAACCTGACAAGACTGGGGCTGAAATTAATGTTTATTTTCATTTTGGATCAATCTGCTGATTGTTTTAGCAGTTAATATCGGTCTGTAAATAAATAATGAAAAAAACTGTAAAAAATAAATAATAATAATAATAATAATGTCATTAAATGTCTTTTGTCCAATTAAAAAACCCCAAAATGTTTAATTTACTTGAATGTAAAACCACGTGTAAACATTTGAGAAGCTGGAACAATCATATATAGCATTAAGCTTGAAATAAATGACTGATATATGATTATATGATTGATTTTCAGAATATTTGCGCAAAAAACATCGCGCCAATTGATTAATTGAAGAATCATTGCAGCTCTACTTTAATCAAATTATCACAAACTAACTGCCATATTCCAGTGCAAGAATACTGCTTGGTGTTATTTTTGTCCCCCGGGGACCCCTCGCATTTTGCTCCGGCCCTGCTGGGGCCTGAGAGCAGTTGCCTTTGTTGCCTGGTTGGTATAATCCACCTTGAATATGCATATATACCTATGGTCTAATAATAGTATATAATAATAGTAATGTATAACAATAATATAAATGTATGTTATTATTTCTTTAAGAATCTCCAAGTATAATGTCAGATTGTAACTGTAACAAAACTTGGCAGCGTTTATGCCAGAACTTTAATAAATACGTAATAAATACAGTAGAACTTTTTCTACTATTACTTTAAAAGGATATTAGTACTGTTGAGTTTTAATTCATATTTTACAGTATAAATAAAAGTTTTTACCATCAAAAGAAAGTCTTGCTATATTAAAACACCAAATGAATGCTATGCTAATTTACAGTCTGTAGTATAATAATAAAACAAACATTTTATTCTGTATAAATTCCTTTAAAATTCCGTACAAATAAAGGTTTTGCCATGAGATAACACTTTAACCCATTTAGAGTTTACAGTCTTTTGCCGTCATGGTTTGACAGTTTTTTACCATCAAATTTACAGACATTTTTTTACAGTGTGTTTCTATAAATTAATAATATGAGTGAAGTCTTAATCTTTTAGCAATGTAATCAGCTTGTTGCAATGACCCAGTATCTGGGTGAGTCCATCCTGATGCAGACTTAATCATATGGAGAGTATTTCTGATGGTCATATTTTCCACACAGGAAGTCTAATTACCAGTACAGTGGGAGCTGAAGAAGGTTAAACCAGCGTCAACCATTTCGTGCGCCTACAGCATCCCGGATGATTTTCTTACAGCAGGCTGGATCCCATTACACAGCGGCCGCACTGGCTCCAACACAGCCAGAGAAAGAGAGAGAGAGAGAGGCGATGGTAGCGTGTACCCACTCTGCCATCATCATTATCATCATCATCATCATCATCATCATCCTGTCCTGTATGAATTGGAACAAAAAATGAAGGCAGCAGCACTTAAACTATTTAACACTTCCAATAATGTGGTGATTTATGAAGACACTGGGAATTATAATGCATGCATAATTCCTTGTAATGACATTTCTAATGTAAAGTTACTGTAGAAAGCACTCTAAACTACACTGCTGCTGTGTTAAATCCAGGGGGGGACCTAGAGAAATATTCATTGTGTGTGAAGAGGGTGGCATGAGACTTTAAGGGGTGGCAGAAATATATGGTGATTTAATCACAAACACACATATATATATATATATATATATATATATTTGCTGAGAAAAGCCCCCAAATGAAGATATTTTAACTCAAAAACAATATTGTGGCTCATTAGTTAAGCACTAAATGGAAATATCTAAAGGCGGAATCTATACATTGTTTTATTTCCAAATGTTCTGACATTTTTCGGTCTTTTTCACTGAATTTAAGCCGATCACTGAGTCTAACGCAGGGTGCACAGACTTTTTTTTCCCTCGGAGGGCCAAAACTACAATGTAATGGGGGCCAAAAGCAAACACCTGTTGTACTGTATTGTTTAGATGAAAATTGGTGCTAAGATCCCAAGTTAACTTTGTGGTTGACTTCCTGTGCAAAGTGTCACTCTGTCCACTCATATTTTGAATTTTTAACATAGTAGATAAATCATCTATTGTTTGTTATAATTTTATTTTTAGTTTTATTTTTTTATTTGCTATTAACATTTGGTGGGCCAAATCTAACCTTATAGTGGGCCATTTTTGGTCCGTGTGCTCTATTTTGGGCAACCCTGAATAAAAGTGTGGCCACAACAGATCACTACATTTTATTTTTTAACACGTTATTTTGATCCCTATTAATGTGTTAAAAAGTTGACATCAAACTGGGGTGGGCAAGCATTTTTGAGGGGTGGCCACCCCTCTAGATTTGCCCCTGGTTAAATCGAGCATAAAGTGATGAGGGGAGGTTATACACAGATAATAAGACAATATGACCTCTCCTCTGGAGGGGCCCAATGGAACTTCCACTATTATCCAATAACTGCTGCCCGGTGTAGTATTGTGCTGATATGAGAAATGCATCATTAGTAAGAATTAGTCCTGTATGTGTTTCCATTCTGGGTACACACAATGGTGGGTATTGTATTAGCAGACCTGTATATCTGTTTTAGAAACCAAGAAATAGAAAATTGAACTTTATTTCTGAGTGCAGAACATCGGGAAAAATTCTTCATGCATTGAGCTTCAGTCTGGCATTTTTATTTTCCAGCCCTGTGTCAGACCGATCAGATGAATAACTTCTTAGAATAGGGCTAAACATTTGACTTTTTTTCCAACAAGTTGAAAAAGGCAAGTTCAGCTTTGATTGTAGACATAGAGGACGTAGGCTATAGTGTGTGTCACATAAACCTTAAATACATAGCCTAATAAATAAAACATCAACACCGACTGCACTGCTGAACAACGCAGGTTGGAATATGTTCCGGATCTCTGCACAGGTTAGAAAGACCTGCAGGAATAATACCATTTAGGCATTATTGTATGCCAAACTCCATTCAAAAATCTGGCAGTTCTTCACAGCGAAAATCACCATATTATAGATCAAGCCTTAAACTTTCTTAAGGAAGATTGTTACAATTTGCTGGTAAAATCTATAAAACACTACTCCCCATCGATAACTAGTTGAAGCCCATCATTTTTTGCATTAAATAATAATTTTACAAATTATGAAAATTGAGAGTACATTAAATGATGCTACAATGTGCACGCCAAATGAAAGAGAAGCCGTCACATATTACATTTTCTTAATGGAATCTTTACAAAATGTGTATTTTTGTTGATAAAATATAAATCTGTTAAATTGACATATTTTTAAAAGGAGTTCTGCGTACCGTTTTCTCCCAGAAAAACGAGCGCGCGGGTTCTGTAGGGATCCACTTTGGGCCAGAGGTGAACATTTTTTATCCCGTTCTTCGTGGAGCGCGTCATTCCGGAAAGTAGCCAATAGACACGTGAACTGGCTATCCAATTGTCCAATAAACGCAGAGCTGTCTGTGGTGGGCGGGCCTTCGAGCCTGCAGCACATTGTAGGCTGTGGACGCGCTGCGATCCATAAAATCACATAGGATCGAAGAAATGCGAATGCTCAGGCTTTTTGGACATTGTGCCCGGACACTTTGAAGCCCAGCAGGAGTCACTTTAACAGACTGTCGGTTGGAACTGCGCGGAGGTAAGCTAACAAGCAATTTAAAAATACAGCCACTAAATGTATGAAGATTCAAACAAGTGTCTTTATTAGTTTTCCGTTAGCTAGTTGTCCAATATGCAGTTTATAGACAGATACAAGTGATGGCTCGCTCACATAAGGGTGCAAATAAAGTGATGAATGTTTCACCCCGCAGGGCCTAATGTCTCCAGCGGTGGCACTTCAACAGCAGCTATGATGGATATCAGCGAGCGGTGAGCCCTCCAATGGGCTGACCCAAAACGCCACAATAACCCGCAGAGATCCAGGAATTAGCCGCGTCCCGCTCGCCGCCAACCGCCGGAACACCTGGAAATAAGTATGGGTCCACGCGCCGGCAGCTGTGGATTTTAGGCCGAGCGGAGGACGGACAGGCCCGGTACAATGCTCTGAGAGCCGGCCCGTGACAGAGCGCTGTGACACTGACAACACAACATGAAGGAGAAGTCGAAAAACGCTGCCCGGACCCGGCGGGAGAAGGAAAACAGTGAGTTTTATGAACTGGCCAAACTGTTGCCGCTGCCCTCCGCCATCACCTCCCAGCTGGATAAAGCCTCCATCATCCGGCTCACCACCAGCTACCTGAAGATGAGGATAGTGTTCCCGGAAGGTACGAGCTGCATTCACACAGTAAAGAGCAATAATTACACTGAAATACAATGACTATGTGTCAAATTAATATAACATTTAATCAACAAAATATCAATTAGAACCATTACACTATTATATTGTAGCTTATATATAATTATAGAAAGTTATATGAGCTATAATATTCATTTTCTCAGCACTGTTATTATTATCATCATTATTAGTAGTATTATTATTAGGCTATTAGTATTATTAGTATTATTTATATATTCATATTATTACCTCATTTTACCTCCTGTAAGTTTGTGGGTTTTTTGTAGGCTATGCGTTATTTCATATGGGCTTTAGTGATTTTTATTTTTTAAGTTAAGTTTTTAATTTTTAAAAACGAATTTAAATCTTGTTTTTCTTATAGCCTCATGTTCTCCCTTTCTTTCCTGATATATAATTCTGATTTCCTCGGCTGGTCATTTATGGATCATTTTTGATGAGAAAGAAAAACATTGTGACGCCGCGTTTCAGATTTATCACAAAATACAAACTGTACAAATGACTATAAAACGTGACTTTTCAAATGTAGTTCCCACTGTCTATTCCGTGTAGGCCTATTTGTGTTATTGTTTGAGCGTTGCATTCAAGAACATATGATTATGGGGTGAGAATGGAGGGAATATCGACTGCGCGCATGGTAAAGGTGTGTTTATCAGAACATTCTCTAATGTGTGTTATCTGTCTAATCACGTGCTCTTCGTTTGAAGCTGTGTGTCAGTCAGATCTCTCAGATTCTGATATGATTTAACATCCTCCGCAGTGGATGAGTGTGTCCCCTGTGTCCCTCGGTCCGTCCGTCTGTCCGTGTCCCCCAGCCTGCAGTGATGTCGGCTTCTCTCCGGGGGCCCCTGGCGGCCCCTGCCAGCAGATTAGCTGTGATGAGGCTCCATCCTGCGTGACTGCTGCAGAGCCGCGGATATTAGTATGATGTGCACGTCTGATCCCTCAACATATGGAGCTCCTTGTAACAGTGGAGCGGGCTGCGGTGCGGGCTGCGGTGCGGTGCGGGACGGTGCGGTGACAAAGGGAACACAAAGGGAACATGGACACTAGTGGGGATCTGTGTCTTTACACTCACATGAGCACTGACACAGATGAGATCTATCACAGTGAGTGGGTTAACGCTGCGTGTTATCCCGCGATAAAGCCCATCGTTATCACAGCATCAGGGTACATTGTACTGATCACTCATATGATCACTCTAAGTGTCATCTCTGCCCATTGCAGCACTTGTTTTAATAATGCAGTAAAAATGAGCTGAGAAACATGCTTTAACTCAATATCAACCTTGTTACCTGTGCATATGGGATTATTCAGGAGGAACAGAGATGCAAAGATTAGTATATTCATCAATTAATTGTCAGCTCTTAACCAATTATTTAATCAATGAAAACTGAATTCTGATTGTTGTGAACATGTTCTTGTGTCTTTAGTCCTGTGTGACAGTAAACTGAATGTCTTTGGGCTGTGGACCAAACAAGACATTTGAGGACGTCAGCTTGGGCTTTGGGAACATTTCTCACATTTTATGGATCAAACAACTAATCAATAAATGGAGAACATTATTGACATATTAATGGATAATGAAAATAATGAAGAAAATACAAGAAAGACAGGGAGATATCTGACTCAGGCTTAACAGTGAAATAAGAGACAATTACTGCATAAAGTTAAATGTAGGGTTGGTTGTAAGAATTGTCTTACTGAACCAAACTGAAACAGTATGTCAGGATGAATGGGGACTCCTTCAGTATAGTGGAGTCACATTTAATATTAACGTTTGGATCTTTTTCCAACTCCAACAGAAGCTCTGAATAATTGAAAGGACAGTCATGCAGGCGTACTCCTCCGTCTTACAGGCCGCGGTGTGTTTTCCCGCATTAAACCACCTCTCTGCTGTTTTAAAGGCAGGACCTCTTCACTGCAAGGACCCCCACCACATGCACTCCAGCACGAGCCACACGTGATGCTTGAGCCCGTCTGAGAGGGCTTTAGTGCTTTTGCAGAAGTGGGGGAAGAGAAAGAGAAAAGTGCTGTTAATTTTTAGGGGATGTAGCAAATGTTTTTTTTTTTTTTCTGTGACTGGGGGGGGGGGTCCCTTTTATTTATGGCTCTCCGAGTGGCCAGTAGTATGACCTTTGACTTTTAGCCATGTTGTCCATCCTGACTGGGTTGAATTACATGACACCCCACACCACAAATATCTTGCAGCATTGTCTCCACCTATAAACCCTGGGAGAGATTTAAACAGAGGAGGCGACAGTCCCCTTTATTATACGTACTGTATTGGCTCAGTTCATTTTATCATGTATTAGAATGTATTGTTTACTGTCATGCATATATACATCTCATTAGAGCTTGTTTATAGGCACCAGTAAAGGGGATCAAGATAATAATGTGGAATGTTGTTGGACATCTCACGTCTTCCTCAAGCTGTGATGGTTTCTTTCTTGAAATACACACCGTGTGTGTGCAGTGATTCTAAATGAGTGAAACGCTCACTCTTTTTTTACTCTTATTCCACATGAAGCTTTTTGGCTCAGTTCTGACTTTAAAGCGTCAGCGCGTCTTTTTGATACGTACGAGTCATTATTATTTTGGTAAAAATAATTTATATTTTGATAATTACAAATGTATTATGATCGTTATTGTTGCCGTTCTTTAATGATGTGTCTTACTGTGTTCACGGAACACAGCGACGTTTTGTGAGGGGGTTTGCGCAGAGAACGTAAACGCATCTTTCCCACTGTGTAAGCATTGTAGAGTTTATTTATTTATTGATATTTTTATTTATTAAAACATGACATATTTCATATTGATATATATTCAAGAAAAAAACAAAAAAACACACCCGCTCTTGGGATGGGCATCCTGAGATAAATCATCACGATGAATAAATAACATATATATATATATATATATATAAACATGAGGTAAAAGACAAAGGATGTTAGTCCCAAGCTTTTCAGTTGAATAATAACACATGAAGTTGGGTAGAAACACAGCGCAGTGAGCTCTATCATAAGGACCGTGTATGCTCAGATTGCTTTGTATGTGGGCCGCTTCCTATACCAAACTTCATTTGATTTTCGTTCATTTTTAGGATGATCTGCGCCAAGCGAAAACTCCGTTATTAGAGTGATTGTTACTCTTTATTATGTTCTATTATTTTCTGTTGATCATAATTAACTGCCTCTCACTAATGAGCTTAACTCAGTGAAATGTATTCACCGGATTTTTTCCCGTTAAGCACCACAATTCTACAGTTTGAAATGAGTATTATTTGAACGTTGATTATGATGATGATGATGATAGGGGGCCTCCAGGAGTTCTGTGAGGCCTAATTGAAGCGTGTGAGCATTACTGTAGAGGCTCATAATACACTGTTCTGTCAGAGAGCAGCGGACATTGGGTTCTCACAGCGCTCTCGGAGTATTTAAAGGGCTATCTTTTTATTTATTTAGCTTTGATATGAAGTGGATTTTTGTTTTGCACTCGTGGCTTTGTTGCTCGGTAATTCGATTGTGTCCATATTAGCTCCATATGAAGCGTGCAGGCGGCGGGTCGCTGTGATCCCCGCATGCTGCCTGTTTACTCTGCAGAGCGGGATTTGCATCTGAATGCGAGCTGCTGCACGCACACACACACACACACACACACACACTGCTGTTTGCTCTGTGCATCACACACCGTCTCACATGTTATTATTTTGACTGCTGCTGAAGGGTTTATGAAAAGATTTCACGCCACCACATTCGCAGTGATCCGGATTCGATAAAGGTCCGCTCCCAGTCCAACTTGGGGTTGAGTGTATTTTTAGAGCTGCAGACCAGTAAGATTAACACATTGTAGCAGTTTGTACTGGGTTGATCTTAGATTCGTGATGGTCGGTGGTGCAGTTTAAGAGCTTGCAGACCCTGCTAGTGCCAGCCTATTATTAATATTATATTGTTATTGTTACATCATCATAATTAGATAAAGACTCATTTTATTTTCTCTTGGTATTGTCCTTGCAGTATGTATTGTTCTGATGGTATGATGCAGTTAAATGTGTGTACAGTCTTATAACTGAAAGCCTGTTGTGTACTGAAGGATAAAGGGATACAATCGCTGTTAGTCTGTAAAACCAGCACATGGGACACAGACATTACTGTTGCTATTATTTGTTCTTAAATTTGCTGTAAATAGAGCCTCTTTATACTGACAGTGTGCTTAGAATAAAATTATGTTTTTACATTCAGACTTCTTCATAGCTTACATTAGAATATACTGGCTGAACTAAAGAATAAGACCATCTCTCTGTTTACAAGGTTTTCAAAGATATTGTTTCATTGTAAAATATGAAATGATATTATTCCCCTCTGTTTGTGTGATTGGTTCTCCAGGCCTCGGGGAGTCCTGGGGTCACGTGAGCCGCAGCAGTTCTGTGGATGGAGTCAGCCAGGAACTAGGCTCCCATCTCTTACAGGTACTCACGGCTGTGGTTCAGAGTATGCACAGGTGAAAGGCAGCTGAAACAAATAGTGGGCTTTGCATTTTGCAAGGGACTGAGATTCCCATAAAATGTTTATTAGTGTACAGATTTGGAATAATTCTACAGCTTAGCTCTTTGTAAAATTCACCCTCAAACGCACCCTCTTCAAGAAGAAATTATTATTACTATGATTATTATTATTATTATTATTATTATTATTATTATTATTATTATTATTCAGCCAAAGCTAGTGTGTGTGTGGTTTAGTGGTTGCTGCCTTTGCCTCCTGCTGCCTTCATTCATGTGCTTTAAGAGTGAAATGAGCTGAGCACATTCCTGGTCACGCACAGAGCTTCAGTCTGTCCTGCAGCCCCTCTCACATCAGCAGCAACACAATGGAGTAGGGCTGCGGGGTTGCAGGGCTACAGGCTGGCTACAGACAACCACAGGTCAGCTAGTACCGGTCAGATAGACAGCATGAAACACAGCTTCATGTCAGCCGAGCAGGGCGACAGGATTGTCAGAGTAGCAGAAGAGGACCAGAGGGCTTCAAGCTTTCAAACAGGTGTACAGAATAGTCAAATAGGGCAACAGGCCGGCCTAAAATGGTTCCATAATGAAAGTGTACTTGTTTGAGGACCACAGAGAAAGGACAAGTGTCTACAAGCTAGCAGCACTGGAAATAAGCTGCTCATTAAATAAGCACAATTCCAACTGAGGTTAACATTGTTATTATCAGTAATGTTCCTTATTATCATTAGTAAGTGAATGTGACATATACTAATAATAGTAATAATACTCAGTTGCTAGTTTATTAGGTAGGTTAACCAAATGCAGTATAAGACAATAGCCAGTAATATATCCTTCATTAAGTTTTTAAAATAATACAAATGAATGGGACAAAATATTAGAAACACCTGTCGATATAATGAGTTACACTCCAACAGCAGCTCACAGTACAACTCCCAAAATGACCAAAAAAAAACAAAGTGGATGTTGTATTAGACTGTATTAGTTAGAGCAGGGTGGACCTTATGAACTGAGCGTGTAATTCAGCTGTTCCTTTAATGGTACATGTCGTTGTTTGTTATTTCATTCCTCTCTTCAAATCTTGATTTTGTCATGATGTTGTTACAACGATCAATCGCTCTGCAGGTAGCAGCTCTGTAGTTATCTCCAGTTTAATGATATGGTCATAATAATGAGACACTGTAGTGTATACACGTTGTCAATGGAAACAGACTCAAGACAATAACACTGATTTTATTAAAAGACTAATTATTTTGGACCTTTTGTTGGTTTCTAATACAATACCACTTTGTGTTGTTTCTTTCAGACATTAGATGGATTCATTTTTGTGGTTGCTCCAGACGGGAAAATAATGTACATATCAGAAACAGCATCAGTCCACTTGGGCCTGTCGCAGGTTGGTTTGACAAACTTAGACCTCCTCTAACATGTTTGTCCTGATGTTTCACAGTTCTGACGTGAATGTTCATTTCAACAGGTAGAGTTGACAGGAAACAGCATCTACGAGTACATCCATCCAGCAGACCACGATGAAATGACAGCCGTCCTCACAGCACACCAGCCTTACCATTCACACTTCGTTCATGGTAAACAACAACCCAGGCAGGTTGTTCTGTATATGACATGGACTCATTATCATGTAGCATCAAAAACTTTTTTGCATGTTTTTCATTCTCTGCAGAATACGAGATGGAACGCTCCTTCTTTCTGAGGATGAAATGTGTCCTGGCTAAAAGAAACGCCGGTCTTACCTGTGGAGGCTACAAGGTAGATGGGCTGTTCTGTTAAACTGACTTTATTTTTATTTTATTTTATTGACATTCACCAGAACAAATGTTCTCTGAAGGCATTTAAAAACTCATTCATTTATTTGAATTCATTTGTGATAAATTCTTAGACATACTGTAGGTCGATGAAGAAACAACTCCCAAATATGATTTTTAGGTCTGTCCTACAAAGATTTCTGCAGACTGTCCTAGACGTTTGCACTGTATTTAAGGATAACAAGCATCTGACGCCCTGCTAGTGGTTGCTACAGGCTACAATTCTCATAATACCCTTCAACAGGGGCATTAAACTTGATTTGATTTGATTTGATTCATATTCATATTCATTGTCATTGCAAGTACAGGTACAAAACAACGAAATGCAGTTAGCGTGCAAAGTAATTTACAAATGTAAATTTGTAAATTACGCTAGTTCGGGAACGGAGAGACCTGTAGCGCCTCC
>NW_023339807.1:1377280-1384365 GCF_004916995.1 Morone saxatilis
TAGGGGTGAGTGCAACAGGGCGGAAGTCATTGAGGCTCGCTGCAGTTGAGTGTTTGGGCACTGGCACGATGGATGTGGTTTTGAGGGACAACTGCTTGGGCCAGTGACAGGTTGAAGATGTCAGTCAGGACCTCAGTCAGCTGTCCAGCACAGGCCCTGAGCACACGTCCAGGGATGCCATCAGGACCAGCAGCCTTACATTAGTCTTGCTCAGAGCAGCGCACACGGCGATGGTGGAAAGTGTGAGGGGTTGGTGGTCTGCAGGGAGCGCAGCCTTGATCGCCGCCTCCTGGTTCTCTCTGTCAAAGCGAGCATAGAAGTTATTGAGCTCATCTGACAAGGAGGCGTCGCCAGTTGGTGTGGTTGTGTTGGTCGGCTTAAATTGACCTGGGGCCACTGCTGGTACTGTCCTCTCATAGGAGGGCCACTTCGCTGTTTAAGTACTACAAAAAATGCAATATTACTAATATCATACTTAACAAAAAAATGCAAATAGCTGTTTGTATACATTTTTATATCATAATTTTATATTATTAAACAAAACAAAAATAGGCCTGATACCTGCTTTCTTCTTATCACCGGTTTGCATGCGATTGCAGGCACCTTTGACCTTTGCCATTATTTTGCACCAAACTAAACACATTTTAAAAAATAGAATTGTGTTTTGATTTTAATTGTATATAGAAAGGTAGTTTAAATTGATATGAAACAACTAGGAAAAATAATTAAATTAAATAGTAGTCGTGCTGGTCGAATTATATTTTTGACTTCATTGCAATTTGCCTATTAAATCACATGCTACCTTGTGTGAAAAGTTTACATTTTCAAAAGATTCTGCTAGAAAAAGGCTTGTTGCATGTCTAAAATGGAGAGGGATCATCCCATTCTCTAGGGATCATGAATGTGACACATAAATGGCAAAGCAACAAGGCTTACCCTTTATCCTGATGTTTATCTGGCTAGTACACTGCTGGGAGTCAAGGTTGACGAGGACTACCTTGCTAACTTGCATGTTCCGGAGCCTTTGACTGTATCACACGATCTTGAGCAGCAGGTGGAGTGCTCAGTGGTCATGGAACTACAGATGTTCAGATTTTCCATTTATTTGAGCCCTTTTAGGAATTTTGAAGAGTGGCCATTGTGATAAGTTAACAACATAGGGAAGCACAAAACAATATGCAGGTTATTGTCTGGGTACAAAAATCATGTACTGCGTGTTTAATGCCTTTATTTGCAGAAGGAAGCCTTAACTCCTAGCCCAGGGTTAAAAATGTCTTTATAAAAGGAAGAGCAGAAGAAAACAACAGAAACACACACATTTGGTTATTATTCAATTGTGGTAATTTATTCATTATGAACAGCAGCAGATCAGACTCTTGGCAGGTGTTCAGACTGAAAACAGCACTGTGTTAAAACAATGCAAGGGGCTGCGTTAGTGTGTGTTGCTTCAGGTACCAGTGAGGCGATGAAATACTATCCAGGCCAGGTGACAGTGACTCCTGTGCTGTGTTTTTTCATGGAATCCTCTGCATCTGCACCCCCACTGCGTCATCAGACAGGCCTCATAAAAATGAGCAAGGAGGAAAGAGAACGCGGCATTGATAGTTTCAAATGATTCTAATGCTCAGGTCGAATACTGGTGACATGCTGAGATGTTGTTGTCCAAAGTAGGACTGTCACTATGTCAAATGTTCACTACACATCTATCGTGGCCAGAATAATTATAATTATTATAATAAGAAATATCTATAGAAAATTTCAAAGAAAAAAAAAAATCAAATTCATCTTGAACTTTTTTTGTGTGTTTTGCCTCTTGTTTGGCAAATGAATTACACTTAAAATACAAGTGTTGGGAGGTGGGGAGAGAGTGTGTAACCATAACTGTACAAGATAAGAACAGTGACACTGAGTGTGAACCACAAGTACTCACTTTGTCAAAAAAAATTATTTATGCTGGATTATTTATACAATAATACAAATAATTTATAAAATGTTTAAATGTTTACAACATATGTGTATTAATAATGTGACATCATATATATATATATATATATATCATGGGTATCATCAATACCAGTATATCGTGACAAGAAAAAGTCCTCCACGCTGTCCGAAACTCACAGCTAGAGCGTATTCGTGACCCCAGGCCCAAGTTCACGAATATCAAGCATGTTTAATAAAGACAGGGCTCCTCTGGATGTGGTTCCTGCTCTGCTCTTGACCCTACTGGACTGGAACATGTATGGATTGATACACTATTTATACTTTATGTATCCCTCTGTGAACTCTTGGTGCAGGTGATCCACTGTAGTGGCTACCTGAAGATCCGCCAGTACAGCCTGGACATGTCTCCGTTCGATGGCTGCTATCAGAACGTGGGGCTGGTGGCGGTCGGCCACTCGTTGCCGCCCAGCGCCGTCACCGAGATCAAACTGCACAGCAACATGTTCATGTTCAGAGCCAGCCTCGACATGAAGCTCATCTTCCTTGACTCACGGTACATTCTGTGTGACAGTCTGTATGTTTGTGTGTGGGTGTGAGTTCTTCCGCATATTTTTGTGTTACATATTGTGTGTGTGGGTGTGTGTTGCTCAGGGTTGCAGAGCTGACAGGCTACGAGCCTCAGGATCTGATAGAGAAGACTCTCTATCATCATGTCCACAGCTGTGACTCCTTTCACCTGCGCTGTGCTCATCACTTGTGTGAGTTAGGTTTGTTTTACTTTCCTATAAATTCTCTCTGCACACACACACACACACACACACACACTGTTACAGTACAGACACACTACATCAGGCTATATATCAGCTTTTATATCATTTTTTCTCATGTTATGCTGCTATGTTATGTTATGTTATGTTGTCTTGTTATATTGTGTTGTGTTTTGTGCTGTGGTGGTGTGTTGTGCTGTATTGGTATGTAATATTATGTTATGTCAGATCATATTGTGTTCTTATGTTAAATTAATCATTTTTTAGAGGAATTAAGCAATATAAATTCTATACATTAGTAGTTAATTTTTAATGTTTGTTTATATAAAACAGCTCATTTATACCTATTCACAAATACTATAAGGTACAATCAAATACATTCAGTGCAGTTTTACAGTGTCACATTTTAGTCTTATGTCACCTTTTGCTGTAATTTGCTGCTATATTTCGATGTGTGAATGTAATTTAATAGTGGATTACTTCCCCACAGTAATCATCATTTTTTTTCCAATCTCTCACTCTTAAAGTGCTTGTCAAAGGTCAGGTCACAACGAAGTACTACCGTTTTTTGGCCAAGCATGGCGGCTGGGTCTGGGTCCAGAGTTACGCAACCATCGTACACAACAGCCGATCATCCCGGCCTCACTGCATCGTCAGCGTCAACTACGTTCTCACGTGAGTATCTCTCTGTATTCCTAAATGCTGCTAGATTGACCTTAATGATCAACATGCTGATAACCCTGACAGCCAAACAGAGGTCCAGAAGGTTCTTACTTGAGACAAATAGTGTTATTATGTTTATGTGTTGGTGGGGATTGCTGTGGTGATAGTGCACTTCATTTCCAAGAGATCATCATTTTTAGTTTTTATGTTTTTACTTTTAAACAGTGGTCCAGTATGCAACTTGTACAGCAGTTAATGATGTTAGAAAAACCTTTTGAAGCCAACAGTGCAACATCCACTGGGAGACATGTGAACTTGAACAACCTTGCATATTTAAAGATTTCTGGAGGTTTTAATTCAAGGTTTAGAGCGTTAGGCACTTTTCAAGGATTCTTTAATGTTTGGAAATTATTACTGGTTTTGCAAACACACTGCATTATTGTTCCAAGCCAGACGTATTTGTATTATTTTCTTTATACTCGGTGTTTAGGAGGGGATCTCTAGAAGGATAAGTCTTTGCCTATTTTGGGTTGTCATATGTATCATTATGAAAAGCCGCCCCTTACATTTAAACAAGTGGAAATGTTAAATGGGACCTGGACCTTACTTGTATAGTCTCCTTTTCTTAGTCTTTCCGACACTCAAAACGCCTTTTACAACTTACGTTTGCCACATTCACCCCTTTCCAACACATCACACATATGGCAAAAGTCCATCAAACAGGAAAGTTAACTCATTTCACAACAACACACACACACACACCTCGATGCACAGCATTCAGGAGCAATTTTTTCGGAGGTTCAGTATTCTGCTCAAGGGTATTAACTTCGACACCTGGTGGCACAGGACGCCGGGGATCGAACCAACAACCTTCCCATTAGGGCACGACCCACTTCTCCCGCATCGCCTCTTGCCCGCCACAGGCCGACCCTTTTTTTTTAGTATTTGGTGTGTGTTATCCAAAACCTGATATTAAGCGTATTCCTTCTGTGCCATTTAGAGCGTCCAGTTTGTCTGTATTCAGCTCCAGGATGTGTATTTACAACCCACCAACTGTGCACAAAACTTAGTACTATGTACTTTCGCCGTTGAAAGAACTTACACATTGGTGTTGAAAACCGTTAACAGTACCAGGCTGAAGTTCTAAATTACTGGACAAGCGTATCCCACGCAATTCCTCGGAAAAACTGGAATAACTAAGGGAATTTAGAGACATCATTCCTTCCAGTCATGGAAACACATGAGGAAAACTATCAGATTTTTAGAATAGACCACGAACCTATCCTGGAACAAGTTCATATTCATTGATTCCTATGAACAATATTTTTTTTTAGTATTATATACCCCCCCTCACTCAGTAATATTGGACTTACTTACCAGCTTCAAAACCATACATGGCACACTCGGGATTCGAATTTATAGTAGGAATTAGGCTTTGTAGTATGACAAAAACTGACAAAAGATAGAATGTCTCGTACAATTACTTTACAGGAACTAGAGCGGTACCAAAAATAATATAATTGGCTTTTGTTTTGTGGAGCAATGTGCTTTGAACACTGACCAATTACCTTGAACGCAATAATGTTACAGACCGGAACCCTCCACACTTGAAAAAACACTTTTTACACAAAAGCCACTCTCTTTATTTTAGACATCAAAATGTACAGTCTATCATTTACTTAGAAACCCAAGTTGAGGCTTGGGTTTTGGTGCGACACAAAATCGTAACACGACAACTGAAAATCAGAATCAGCAAAATAACTTTGATTTGGCGCTTATATAGCTAATTCTTTTATGGGATTCAATTTTTCAATATAGACAACATCAACAGGAAACGGACAATAAACACACAGCGTATTAACATTTTTTGTCTCTCTCACTTGAACTCCAGGCTGAAGGACAGCCACGTTACGCAGCACGGCGTTATTCCATCACGATGGAAAGAAACGAACCATTGTCTTCGAACCACAACGCACGTAACACAGGGTGTGGACCCACATTTTTTATCAAAACCCATAAAACTGAACCAAGATCTGAAGCTGGAATCAAAGGCGCCTGCCAGGATGAAAGCCTAGAATGGAACTTGGGATAGAAGATTGCTGATGGATATGCAACCCCCAACTAACTACCCACTGAACATGTGCATCAGACATGGACTTGGACACCATAGCCAGCATACTTTCAACAGGAAACAATTGCATGTAATTTTGTTAGAGACATACAGGTTCTTTTCCTTTATATGATCCCAAACCTGGAAAAAAAAAATAAAAATATGTCAGAACGAAACCCATTGGTGAACGCACAACATGCCAAACACAATTAAGGGTTAGAAATACACTGCACCATAGATTTGATAGAATTATCGCAACGATGATTAAGACGGAAAAACAGATTGGTATAACCACAAAACCATTAATTTGACAAAGCAGACGTGTGTTATTTCTAACTTTA
This sequence comes from Morone saxatilis, assembly GCF_004916995.1. Lineage (NCBI taxonomy): Eukaryota > Metazoa > Chordata > Actinopteri > Moronidae > Morone > Morone saxatilis. The sequence goes on from NW_023339807.1 coordinate 1,383,106, forward strand.
TCACGATGCACAGTAAGTGCTATAATTTTAATAGATAGCACCGTTGCAAAGACAACCAAAACACAATCCACTTCTGTCAGTGGGCTATTTTGAGTAAGTGAAAGTGGTCTGCAGCTCCAGGGGCAGAGGAGGGAGTGGCCTTCAGATCTCTGTCCCTATGGGCTGACATTCCTGCTTTGATAAGGGATACATGAGTAGTTATCCGCAGTCACTAGACACGATATTACGCAAAACAGTCTTGCTGTGAAAAGCAGAAGTACACTGGGGAAGTTAATGAAACACTATGAACGTAGATTTAGCAGAATCCATTAGAATTGCCTAAAAAGTGATACAAGTCAATATCTGATACTTAGTTTTATCTAGTCCTTAATGGTTAACTAAATGACTAAGAGTTTTGAACAATAAGGAGATAGAGCCATTGATAGATTTGCTTTTAGCGAAACAACCAGAAACTTTGTCCTCTCGACTCTCTACTGCCTTGGACATGAGTAGTAGACCACTCATATACTGTATCTATCTGTAGCTATCATGCCATCAACTTGATAAATAGCAGTCTCAGTCAGAATAGTCTAGAGACCACTTTGACTATAACCAAATTTGTATTAAGTTAAGAAAGGATACAAAAAACACAAACACAAAACAAGCACAAATAGTGTTACTGCTATACCTGGTGGCAAGGCACTCTCTGTGGCAAAAGGCGTCAGATACCTAGTTATATTAGTTCATATACTAAGATAGCAAGCTCTGCCTGCAGAAGATACATCATAAACAGATGGACGACTAACAATAATCATGCACTGAGACCAGCGCATTGCAATTTCGGCAGCCCTCTTCCTGCACACGTATCCAAATACAAGTACTCGGCTTTTGCCACCCAAAAAATCCTCACTACACAGCTAGCTACATATCATCCATCCTATAACGATACTAAAAAACCACACCTGTTAGATCACAAGGGCAGAGTCACTTTAACCACTGCGTGAGGCCGCACAAGTTTACTATTGCAGAAGAGGACGAATAGATAGTTCCATCTTGCATGTTAATTGCATATTTATTAATTATAAATTACCCTTTAGATCGAGTGCATTATATCTCACGCTGTAAAAGTCAAATACACGAGCGCCTTGATGAATAGAGGGCCTAAAAAAGCCTCCATTAAGCAGCCGAAATCGGCCCGGCGGTGACTTCGGAGGCAGCGAGAAACAGCCCAATATAGACGAACACATATTCTTCTACCTCCTTACATTCCACAACAAAAAA
>NW_023339807.1:1384465-1384612 GCF_004916995.1 Morone saxatilis
TGTGCCATAGAGCTCCAGTGTTGTATTCAGCTCCAGATGTGTATTAACCCACCACTGTGCACAAACTATACTATGTCTTCCCGTTGAATTAACATTGGTGAAAAATTACAGTACCCAGCTGTTCTATTACTGACAGGGTTCCCACGC
>NW_023339807.1:1384637-1396824 GCF_004916995.1 Morone saxatilis
CTTCATTTCATTTTGGAATACACCTGGAAATGATTTGAATTTGACCAAATATCCTGGAAATTGTTTTTTTATTGTTTTTCCTGAAAATTTTTTTTTGGGTATTTTTACCCCCTCACTCAGATTGGCTTATAACCTGATGACTGATTCGACTTTTTAGTAGGATTAGGCTTCGTGTGAAAACCTGAAGTTAGATGGTGTCAGATACTAGGGGAAACTCTTACTGGTAAATGATTGTTTGTGAGCAAGTGCTGAAAACATTCCTGGAAAATAAGTAGGAACCCTACACTGAACCTTTTAAAAAGCCCTTTTTAGAAATGTACGTCTTTACTAGAACCAGTGGGCTTGGGCTTGGGTGTCACAGACAACTGAAAATCAGACCAGCAAATATGTTGGCTTTGGTCTTCTTATGGGATTTTATGACAATAAGAAAAATAACACCAAGCGTTAACATTTTGTCTTCAGCTGAACTCCAGTGAAGGACCAGCAACGGTTAGCCAGCCAAAGCTATTCATCAGATGGAAAAACATGTCTGAAACAGCGTAAACAGGGTGTGACCCAATTTTTCAAAATAAATTAAAAATGACTGATCAAGCCTGCAGAGAACTGATGGATGGATAGAAGATTGCTGATGGAATGCCTACTACTGATCATCCAGGCTGACCCTACAGCTACTTACAGAAACATTGCTGTCATGTAGAGCTCAAGTCTTTTTCTTTTAGATCCAACCTGGAAATAAATGTCAAACGCTGTGACGCAAACTCACTATAGGTTGAATCACTGTTGTTTATGAATTATTGAAACAGAATAGCGGAACAGATGGTTAACCATTATGAAAGCGTTGTGGATTTCTACTTTATAGATGCGTAGTGGTATTTATGGACAGTTGTCTGTCAGATGGGTTTGGTGTGAAAGTGTCTGGCAGCTCCAGGGCAGAGAGGAGTGGCTCAGATCTCTGTGGTGCTGTCATTCTCTGCTTTGATAAGATAATGAGTGTTGGTACTAGAGATTTACGCAAACAGTTGCTGTGAAGCAATTAACTGGAGGTTAATTGGAAATATGACACGTGGTTTGCAGAATCCGAGAATGAATAAAGTTTGTCAAGTCACATTCTGTTCTTGTTTTTAGTCTTTATTGTTATAGAGTTTGAAACAAAGGAAAAGGCATTATGATTTCTTTTAGGAACACCAGAACTTTCCTGCTCTCTCTGCCTTGGATGGTAGTAGACATTCCTGTTCTATCTGTCTATCTGCTCTCTTGTATGCCAGTTACGTCAGAATGTCTGAGCCCTTTGTTACCAAGTTTGTTAAGTGTGCTCATGTGTTGGCTGTTACCTGTGGCGGCCTCTCTGTGGCGGCGTCAGTCACCTGGTATAGTTTATCTAAGACTGGCAGCTCTGCCTGCAGAGTATATAAACAGAGGAAGCATATCTGCCTGGACCAGGATTGCATTTGCAGGCCTTTATCCTGCACAGTCCAATAGTACTGTGTTGCCACCAAAATCCTCATCACAAGCTGCTACTTCACCTCCTTACGATAAAACCAACTGTGATCACAGCAGAGACTCTACCTGCGTGAGCCGCATTATTATTGAGAGAGGGACAGCATTTCATTGCCTGTTATCCTATTATTTTATTACCCCTGATGTGCATATTTCACAGATGTACAAGTGAGCGCGTGAATGAATGAGGCCTATAAAGCCCTCCATTAAGCAGCTCGGCCGGGTGCATTCGGAGGCAGAGAACAGCTTGACACACATTTCTTCTACCTCCTACATCAAACCCATAACAGCTTTGTGTTTACGGCCTTTTAATTGATAGGCTGTAAACTTGATGAGCGTTTATGGGCTCCAGCTTACTGTGAGGGGAATGAAGCCTCAGTTCCCTCTTTGCTCTGCGTTTGTAAATCTTTTTGAGATACTGTATGGATTGACCCACAGTGACGGTGGAATGAGGCAGTAGGCTTCTTTTGTGCGCTGTTATCAGGAGCAGAGTTGGTTTGCCCGGTAGCTGCAGTGTATGCGGCCACGGATAACACAGCCGATAAGGCCACTTCACCTGCATGTGAACTCCCACTGTGTGTTTAGCTCAGATAACCTCTACACCTGCCGCTGCTACCACAACCTGACAGTGATTTAGTAATCCTATGAATAAAGGCATGTCTGCAGCAAAAGCACATAACCACATGTTTTTACTCACAACAGTTACACAGTCTGTTTAATCAGTTGTGTTGCATTCCATTCTGGTTTAGAGGAAAGTCGTCACTCTGCCGCACTCCGGAAAACATCAGTGTCCAGTTAGAAACACTTTCATTGATACATCCAACATTTTTCATATTTAGTGAGGTTTAATAATCTTCGTATACTCGAGTAAAACCAAAAAAAGGTTCTACCTGTTTAGAGCACTGGTTTCCAACCTGTGAGTTGGGATACTCCGAGGCGTCACAAAATAAATGTAAGGAATCATGAAATAAGAAGAAAATTTTGGCACAAAATTATATCTTTTGATTATTGTCATATCCTTGCTTTTTTCTTCTGACAAACGTAATAATCTTGCATTCTCTGAAATGTGAATCCTAACTGCATTAGACTCAATGACGTGCAACTTGTGACTTGGGATGGGATAATATATGATAATTAGGGGTGTAAAGAAAATATCAGATCACTTGATTATTACGATATTTTGTTTTTATAATATTGTATTGATTCTCCAAAAGCACTGTATGGATTTTTTGTTTAATTCAATTCAATTTTATTTGTATAGCGCCAATTCATAACAGAAGTTATCTCAGTTATCTCAGACACTTTTCAAATAGAGCAGGTCTAGACCGAACTTTAAACCTCCAAATGCTAGATAGCAGTGTTGTAGATATTAACTGAGGACTATGATGTTGGATGCTACAGACTGTGATAAATACAAATGCAGATCCATCTCTTCTGGTTGCATAACAAGTTAACTATTTTAACTCAGGTTTTAAGCATATGGGGATGTGTTTTTTTATCCTCTATCAGTAAATGATCCTAAAATTATCTCAATAGATCACCTTGCTTACAGCAATCCAATATTTTGCAATGTATTGAATCATATATTGTATTGTTTCACCAGACTTTTGTCAATGCACAGGCCTATACGAAATTATCACATATATCGTTACTATTATTATTGTGGTCAATTTTTATTATTGGGATTATCAGGAATCAGGATAATTGTGAATATTGTCACATGGCTTGACTGGAAAAAGCTGCCTGTCTTGCTAACGTACGTCCCATCTTTTTCTGTTTTATTTTGAATTGCCAAAACGGGTAGCCCACATTTTTCCAGTCATTCCAAAATCCTGTCACCATGGCAGTGTCAAGGGCTTGCAAGTACAGACTGCTTCATTTAAATGAACGGTTTGGGAACCAGTGTTTTAGAGTGCTTCCATTTCTTTCTTTTTTTTTAAATCAACAGCAACAATCTACTTACATACAGATGTTCTAGGTTCTGTTTCCATTAGTCTGTTAACCCGGTGTCTGAAATCAATGTCACATATATGTATCTAAATGTATCTGTCTTGTAATACATCTTTACATTCCTATCATCAAACCATTTAGGGAGTGCTTTTTAACCTGTAGGAAAGAATCATAATTTGTTGGTTATTCCACCAGGCTGCTAGCATTGTAATTATAGCAGCAGTTCCTTATGAATGTGATATTTTAGGACGCTCTCCAAAAGTAACCAATGCAAATACTATGAAATGTGCCTGCATGTTTGTATGAATTTGTGTTTGTGTAGGGAGAAATTGAAACAGAGGGGAGATATGTGTAGATGATGGATCACTATTTGTCTCAAGTAAACCCTGTCCAGGTTTTCTATTGTCTCAAACTTGATTTATCATCCATGGCGAGATCTGTAGAACACTTTAGCGAGAAATCAATTCCCTTTTCCCAGCAGTGAGACGTCCAAGCTTCTCCTATGGGCCTGATTTAGCCAGACATAGCCTTTAATCTCCCAGTGTATTTGATTGGACAGCCTTCCCCCTGTGGAGTGTTTGTTGAAGGCCTTGCTGCAATCCTTCTGGTAAAACAAGCATCCCAACAACCATCCCAGCCCTCTTAGCACACCCCCGCCCCTCCCAGCATTCTCACACACACACACACTCACCTCTCTGCAAGCTGGCCCTCTCTGCTCCATGATGAGGCTCTAATTGCTAAACAGATGTTAATGGGTTTTTGCACCTAGAGAAAACCCAAACACGCAGGTACACATGGGCTGTTCGTGTTCTTTAATAAACAGCCTTTCCAGGGGACTGGGATCTCTCCTTGTGTAATTACGGACCATAATTAATCTATGCCATGCAAATTCAAAACGTCAACGAAATTACTTTGACTGCAACACGTGGAATTTACACTTGTTTCTGTAGGGAGACAGAGTATAAAGGCCTCCAGCTCTCTCTGGACCAGGCCACATCCAAGGCCTCTTTCCCCTACGGCAGCAGCACCGCCAGCCTCACGGAAAACTGCAGAACTCCCAAGAGCAAAGTATCCCGGCCCAAGACCAAAGCAAGACTCTCGCCATACACACAGGTGAGTGTGTCTTACTGGAAAACTTCACTTTGTAGCGCTTGCTCATTCAGGTATGACACATCGTTTTGGCTGACTTTGAAGGGAGCCTATAATGGTTCTTTAGGTGAGGTACCATCATTTATTATTTAAAGGACAATTCTGGTTTCTTACAACTTGGGTGTTGTTTTTGTAGTTTTGGTCCTATCAGTTATGATAACACTGTACACACCAAAGAAAATTGCTGAGATCTGGGAATACGCATGACGCTGCTACAAAGTCCAACAAAGCATCAGACAGGCCTTGCTGCCACTGCAACCCCAAATCTGTTAAACCACAGAAATTGATCAGTGGACTTTATTTTTAGGTAAAACAGAAAGTGAGTACACCATGTTGGTAATAATCCCTCATTTCACAGGAATATATGTGCAACTACTGCAAGTACGGTACATCAAAGTATAATAATTATATTATAATAATTTGCAGTGGTTTCTCTTCCACGTTAGTTTGGCTAACCCGGGGGTTTGTTTCCAACCTGATGGTCTGACGGCTCATGTTTCTTGTCCCATCAGTGTTTATGAAGATGTTGCTGTAACCTCAGTTCTTTGCCAGCAATGGTTAACCGTCGCCGCAGTGTTTATAGTTCTTTTCCTGGCCGGGGATCTTTGTTGCATGTTGAACATGTCTCACCTTGTTTCCTGTCTCTCTCTACAATCAATCAACTAAAGACAAAAAGGTCTTAGAGAAAACAACAAACAGTGGCCAAACCTACAAAAACAAGTTCCAAAAGTTAATACACCAGAATTATCCTTTTAAGGAAGTGGATTCTTTGTTCCATGATAATGCTCCGTGTGTTCCAACTGAAATGTTCACTGGGCCATTACAAGGAAAATGTCTTCAGGCTTTTGCATTTTGGGGAGCAGCACATGCTGGTTAGAGTCCTTCACTGGCCGCGGCGACCCCTCCTGCACACATGGGTAGAATGAAACTGATTTACTGATAGGCCTCTTTTTTGACTTCTAAGTTTTACTGACTCGACCTTTTAAAGTGTTAGTGATACATTCTTCACTGTAGTACAGTTGTTTGTTTTGTAGTAATGTATGGGGAAAAGTCTTTCTCGGTAACATAGCTAACTTTTAGCCAATAAGTATCCACAATTCCACCAGTATACTGTGCTGAGTTTGGTAGTCAGCTGTTCATAGTCTCAAATGGGGCTCCAGCTGGCTGTGTTCATTGGAAGGCTTTCTATAATGTCTTTTGTTGTCTCACTACCCACATTTCTCACCGCAGTACCCTAGTTTCCAGACAGAACGATCAGAGTCTGACCAGGACAGTCCATGGGGCAGCAGCCCCCTCACCGACTCCGCCTCCCCTCAGCTGCTGGAGCACAGCGAAGGCCTCGACGCCTCCTGTGTGTACAGGCAGTTCACTGATCCTCGCACGCTCTGCCGCGGCCTGTCTGAAGAGCAGCATCACACAGCCAGTGACGGCTACACACACCTCCACACGCACGCTCAAGGTCAAAGTTGTGAGAGGGGCCGATGTGAGGCGGGGCGATATTTTCTAGGAGCGCCTCCGCCTGGCAGGGACGCGTGGTGGGGCACGGCTCGCTCCATTCTACCGCTGAGCAAGAGCTCTTTGGAAAACCACGAGGGATATGACAGCAGCATGCCGCACATCACAGCCATCCACAGCTACCACGGTGAGGACTAAGACCTGGACTGTGTCCACTGTAGAGACAGAGCTATATGGGCAACACACAGCAAATGTGTGTTAATCTGTCTTACTATGGTGGTATGAACCAAAAATACAGATTCTGCTGTTATTTAATTGCAATGAATGGATCAAAAAGATGCCAAATCATGATAGCGATTTTTAAAAAGTCTGAATTCATACTTTGTTGGGTCTTTTAAAATGCACAAAAAATGTAAAGTAAAACCGATTACTAGAATCAAGTAACAGACACATATTTTCAGCTTTTACTTTTCTCCAACAATCTCCTTTTTTGTCCACTCTCTGTATCAATGTGAAGCAGTATCATAGAGCTCTGGCTGCACACAGACAGATACGAGTCGGTGTGGCACCTCTGTGGCTCACAGCAGACAGGTTGATAAATCCACTGTTCAATCCCAAAAGATACAAAATAAACTCCAAGCTTTGATCGGAGCAGAATCTGGTGTGACAGTGGGTGTTTCCAGCTCTGTCTCTCTGCTCCGCCCCACAGAACACTGCAGACACCCTGTGTGCACAAATGTTTTTGATAAGTTGATTATTTTCTGCTGGCACAAATATAGGGCGAGGATGTGAAATTGGCCCATTCACATCACCTGGCATGCATTTACATCTATCCCTCTCTTTGCATTTACTTTGTATGTAATCTCATCACTTTGATGAGATTTGCTTCACTTTCTGTACACAACATTACAGTGAACCTGTCAACAGTCAGCATTATGTGCTGCTGTTGTGCCACATAACTAGCGTCAGGCTAGTTTCCATTTTTCTTGCTAGAAGATCCTACAGAGTTAAAGGGAATCTGTGGAAGCCAAGGGCAGCCACGGTTGCTGAGAATGACATGTTTCCTCTGCACTGACTGCTCTCACTGTGTCCTCCTGCAGGCCGGGGACACTGGGACGAGGACAGCGTGGTCAGCTCTCCAGATGGAGGCTCAGCCAGCGACTCAGGGGATCGGTACCAAGCTGAGCACTACCGCTGCAGCCCGCAGGAGCCCAGCAAGATCGAAACGCTGATCCGAGCCACGCAGCAGATGATCAAGGAAGAAGAAAGTCGACTTCAGCTACGCAAGGGCCCTCCGGATGCTCCAGTGGGGCCGGCCAATGGACTGCCCAAGGGCCCTGGTCCATGCTTCTCTCCTGAGTATACTCAAGGTCCCCTGCCGCTACAGACCGTGGTGTGTCGAGGTTTGAGTCAGGGGATCAGCCCTGCGTCCAGCCCTGCTCCACTGTCTAGGCTCAGCAGTCCAGGGTCTGAGCGCCTCCACAAGCCCAAAGACTACCTCCAGACAGATCTGTCCCCGCTGTCTTTGCCATTACACCACCCATTTGGTCGGCCGGGTCCGTGCTCGGCCTCCCCCACCCCCGCCCCAGCCCTCTACCCCTCCCACACACACCCGCGGCCCTACTTGGACAAGCATACAGCCTACTCGCTGACAGGCTACACTCTGGAGCACCTCTATGACACAGAGAGCCTCCGGGGCTACTGCACCTCTGCCAGCACGGGCCCCACCCATTACGATATGACCCCTCACCTCCGCATCCCGGCAGAGCAGACCCCCGGACACAAAGGCACCTCTGTCATTATCACCAATGGCAGCTAACACTCAGCTAACACACACAGTGGGACTGCAGTCACAGCATTAACCATGGTCATTCTGGATCCTGTTGTTTCTCCATCATACTGATCCAAATCTCATCTGTTGCTGTTGTTTCTAAAGTCTGCGAAGGAACATGTGAGTGTGTGGCTCTCTGAATGGGTGCTAGGTGAATATAAGAGGAACAACATTATAGTGCCTGTGATTCTGGTAAATAATGCAATTTTATTGCAGCTTCATCTAAGATTGACTTTATTTGACCTCATGAATTGATCTGCTTCCTCTGGCCTAAAATCAGGTACAACATTTTCGACCGATAATAAGATAAGACAACCGCAAAGACCTCTACTATGTAGCCTTTATGTCTGCGGCCCTTTGAATTCTTCATGGTTTGGTCCTCATGGTGTCCATTATCATTAAAAAGCCCTCTCTGTGTTACACTGGAGGAGAATGGGGGGAGAGTATCTTCTCAAGTAAGGCGTGTCCTTGAAGTAAGAGGAGTGCGTTTGTTAGAAGCTGTAATCAGCGCTGATATCTCAGAACGTCTGGTACAGTGAGACGGTAAAGAACAAAGATGGTGGCCGGCAGTAACAATGCGCATACATTGCTGCGAATAAAAGACAAACAAGAAGCATGTCCTGCAATGTCATCAAAGATCTGTTTTCGATCGATTTCTTCTCTTCTTTGATTCACTCTAGAAAGTGCACCAACTCTGATGTTTTTAGTGTGCAAACTCAAAATGTACTCCAAATGAAACAAAATATGTTGCTTACAACTCACTGTTACACAGTAAATCTGTTTTATGATGACGCTCTGGTTAAGGTTCGGTTAGGGTTAGGGAAACATCGGGGTTTGGGTTAAAATTATGATTTCATTAAGGTCGGGGGTCCCAAGTCGTCATGGTTACAATACTGTACCAACCTCATGGTTAAGACAGCTGCACAATTGACCAGCATTTGACTGCTGTCACAGCTGTCAGACAATGTGATGAATAGATGAATGTTAGATTTTATTTTGAATGGAGCAAAGTAACATAGTGCAAGTTAAAAACGGACAATATTTTGGTCAGAATGGATCGGTATGATGGAGAAAATGGGAAAATAGCTGAAGTTGTGTTTTAACATCCGTCCCCGTGTGTAACCTTTTGCACTATAACAGATGGAGTATTTGTGAAGAGATCTCCTTGTTTTTCAATGCATCTGGATGAGGAGGTGACAGGGTTGGGTGTGGTGCACTTTGCAGTGATGCAGATTAATTAAACTTCACAGACTAATATGCAAAGCCATTCTCTTGATGTTTCTGTTCTCTCACTTTTGGTATCTTGCAGCAAAGTAAAGACAGACCCTTATGCGTACATGATAAATATTGAAGAGAACCATGGATACTGAGTTTTAATAGTTGACACAGGACGTCTGCTGCTTCAGTACATGGTAAATAATCATGTATGACCTGTTACCGGAAACTGAAGTATCATCCAAGTACATGACAGAAAATATGGGAGATATTGTATGTTTTCCGTCCTGATATCTGTGGTAATTTCTGAGGTGACTGTAGGAAGACTGACACTTGAGATCATATGCAATTTGACCCGTTGGAATGCCAGGTAAGGCAGCTTAATTGCATTCATTACGGCGGATCCCTGAAGCAACTGTTAATTATTGTTATGTGGGCATGTTTGTACAGCAGGATTCAAGGTTTCTCTTCTTTATGTCCTCTTCAGTCCTTAGATGAACCTATATTTATACAAGTTTGGATTTTTTTTTTCTTTTGTCAAAGCCTGAAATGTGCTCCAATCTCTTAAAAGTTATTTATGGTGTACTGTAAATATGCTCAGTAAAGAAAATCCCACCACATTTAAGCACATGGGCAAAAACTGTATTTATTGAGTAAATGTTTCTTTATGATTTTGAAATATAGCTGCAATCAAATCCAGTCTAACTGCTTGTACATTGAGTGTGTTTTTGACTGAAGCAAATTGTAAAAGGACAAAATAAAATCATTTTGCAGAGATGTCATGGGTTTTTTATGTTTAATGTTTTTAATAAAGCACTCAAACATGGCCGTCTTGTTTTTAGTGAACAGTTCCACCAAGAACATGTAAATTCATATGTAGAAAACAGGAATGAACGAAATCACAGATGAAAACATCAGTTCCCTGGTAGTAAGTTCATGCAGCAAAGGCGGCCCTTTGCTGCATGTCATCCCCTCTCTCTGCCCCCCTTTCCTGTCCTTTTCTTCTGTCCCTATCAAATAAAGGCAATGAAAAGGCCAAAAAAATTACTTAAAAATATAATAATAATAACTCGTGTGGGTCTATGTTGTTTTATTTTTTTCAAAAAGAAGTCAAAAATAGTAACACATGGCATACATTCACAAAGTAGGCACATGCAAGTTTCAGATGTTTAACAAATGATTACAAAAACATTTTCATTCATGTAATCAATATATGTGGTTTATCACATTTGAAATATCAATTCACATATAATGAATCACATAAAGACATATGTAATTTGTAGATATGTGAAACATAGAATTTCACCTGTGCTTTTTTTGTAATGGATGTGAATTTACCATTGTTCTGACCAATGCAGGTTTTTGTGTACTTGGCTTTTTTGGTAGGTTGCTCCTCCTATCTAAATTAATAAAAAATTAATAAATCTAAAATCCGGTGAATCAACTTTGTTTTCTTCCTTCATGTAGCTTCCCTTGAGCCAGGGTTTTAACACAATATGTCAAATACAATTCCATGTGGTTTTTGGGGCATTTCACATGCAAGACATCACAGGTGAAATTAGCAATTACATACACTACAGGCCAATGTATGTATGTACAAAAAAGATCATAGTTCCATTTGTATACTTTGCAACAAAATAAACATAATCATTATAATATGAGTCACTTATCAGAATACAATTTTACTATAATTATCAGGTATTTGGGTTTTCTTGCTTAGACTTTGTTTTCTTCAAAGTAACTTCTGGCTTTAAAAACAGCATGGCATATACGAGAGATTTGCGATTTGAACCTAATAGTTCAAACCTGCTTTCGTCGGTCCAGAGAACTTGTTTCTAGTCATCATAGGTCCAATTTCTGTGTGCTTTTGTTCACTCATATCTCTTTTTCTTGTTCTTTGGACAAAGTAGTGGTTTTCTTGCAGATACACAACCCTTCAGACCAGCCTTTCTCGAGCGTCTTTTCACAGTTGTCAGAGATATGGGTTTTGACCTTGTCATGTTGATTTCCTTCCTTTGTGGTGCTGTTTTTCAACGATCTCTCTTACTTGTGACAATGATATATTTATCCTCTCTCAACCATAAAAAAAGGATATTAGAAGGTTTTATGTGATGAAAACTCCCATGATATAGGCACATACATTCCAAATATTATAAATGTGAACACATGAAATTCACACATATTTTTTGCACAGGATATCTCTGGTTCGTTTCTGTCACAGCCGTCTGGTTATGATTCAATTGGATGAATTTTAGATATTTTTTCTGGCTGTAGGCACTCTAAAATTTGCACAGGTTATGTGTGGCTGCACTGGCAAATAAAGAGCACTGATGGAGAGCAGTGCAGCAGAATCTCCAATTAAGCCCATAGATTTGTGGGTGTGTGGAGGTCAGAGATGAGGGCCAGTCGTCTCTTCAGCACTGATGGACGTTTACTGTTTGCTTTAGTCATCTCAGTCCGCTCTGCTGCAGGACTCTCCCGGGCCTCCGCCTCGCCTATTACCTCCATATTAAAAGCCTTTCATCCTGCTAGTTATTCCTCACTTCTGTCCTCTCCGGCAGGTTTCTCGCTCACTGTCAACAAGGCTGATATAACTCTGCCCATTAGGTACAAACACGTTGCTAAGAAACCAGCAAGGAAACAAGAAGTGGTGTCAACAGCAAGGCAGGCTGGGAAGGGCTCTGGGGCTAGGCAAGTAAGATGTGGTGCAGATATCAGTGTTTTATTGTGAAAAGAATCTGCCTCTCTCATTCACATCTAAAATTTAGTATTTTCTGGTTCTGTGAGCGCCATTATCCTTCGCTCTTCCTCTCTACACTCCACTCTTTCAAAGGCGGTAGCAGACTCCCCTTTAAAGCTCACTGAAGCTGTCATATGGAACTACATAAACTTTTAACACATCCATTGGTTCCAACCATGCCATGGTAGCATTTTGATAAGGCGGTTAGGTAACGCTCCAAAGTAAAAAAGCTAAAGCTAAATTTTGGCGATGGAAAAACTGGCATGGCCATTTTCAAAGGGATCCACTGACCTCTGACCTCAAGATATCTGAATGAAAATGGGTTCTATGGGTAACCACGAGTCTCCCCT
>NW_023339807.1:1396924-1401760 GCF_004916995.1 Morone saxatilis
TTTATAACATCAAGTAACTAATTAAAACCAAACTGAAAGTAGGCTATAATATTGATGTACAAGACAATTTGGTAGTGAATGTTCGGGACACCCAGCCTGAAACTGGGACAATCCTAGACAAACTGGGACGTCTAGTCACCATATCTTTTGTGAAACAGATATCTTGACAAGGAAAAGCTATTTGCAAGGCTTACCCTTTAATACAGGCTTTTATGTCTTGTAAGGCCTTCCGTATCACAAGTGAACAAGTGATCTCTGACTCTGTGAAGAACAGGTTCACTTGAGCCCAAGGGCTGCTGTCGACTTTTACTCTGCATTTGCAGCTCTCTGTAACGATTGGTTGTTCTAATTGGATTAACTTATCTGAGTGTTTCCTGAAAGTGATAGAAATTCAAGCTTTCTACTCCCTCTTTTCCCCCGCCCCTGCAGCCTCTCCGCAGTTAGAGGTAGCAGTGCATGTCTAATGGAGGCTCCATGAGGTTAACTTCTGCACTCATTTGTTTTGCAAGCCTCTCTCCGTGGCTCCCCGTTCACGTCCTAACATTCAGGACGTCTCACTGACAAATCATTTACAGATGCTTTTCAGCTCAGCGCATTCGCTTAACAAGCATGTAACAGCAGCCCGGGCTCAGGAAACCTTGTGAGATGAGCATGATGTCTTAAAATGCAAGCACTCTGTGAAATAGGTTTCCCCCAGCAGGACTGTATTAGACAGAGCCAGGCAGCAGTTTGACTTCCAAACAGTACGGTGGAAAGTAAAAGTGTGGATGTGTCGAGGGGGTGATGGACACATACTTCGGTCTTAACTGCCTTGAAATTAGTGACCTCAGTTCAACCCCCAACTAAAACCGGAGACTTTGAGTAATCGTTTTCAGCAAATATTTTTCCCTTTTAACCATGACTCACACTAATTCCACTAGATTTTGAACCTAAACTCAAACATAAGTAATTTTCACATCAAAAAAGTTCTAATTCAGTGTTGATTGTTCATCTGTCGCTTCTATCTATAACAAAAATATATGTCAAATAATCATGTTTTAGTATTTACATTTCAAAATCTGGTAACCTGATGAACAAAGGTTCAATGTGTAACATTTAGGAGGATCTCTTGTCAGAAATGGAATATAATATTCATAGGTATGTTTTCATTAGTCGATAATTTTTCACAGCAGCCATTTTGAGATGAAATAGTAGGGTAAACACAGGTGTTACCAATGAGGTTACATTCCATTCAGGTCAAACAGAGTCTGTTCTGTATTGTCAAGAAAAACTCCTGGAAAATGTCCAATAGGAATATTACAAAACAATGACAAAAAAAGAAAAACAAACAAACAACAAAAAAGGAATAATAATGAACATTAGAAGTAAATATAAAAACAAATCAAATAAAGCAAGAAAAATGAAGTAGCAAAATAAAGTACAGATATGGTTCAGTGGTTGGAGGTATCAGTAGAAACTGAGATGAGATGAAATGTCACATTTAGAATTTCTTATAGTAGTGTGAACGTGAAAAAAAAAGGTAACTGGGGGAAGAAAAAGAACAGAGAGAGAAATAAGACACAAATTAAACTCAGAGAGGGGAGAAACATTTGTGTGTGTTAACAATTTCTTATAAAGAGAATTCTGTACAATCAGCTTAAAATAAGATGAGCAAGTCCTCCTCGTAGTGTGTTTACATTTACTTGGCCTGGAACAATCCTACTGGCTGAAACATTGTCTGATTCAGATTGTACAGTTGCTGAGAGAAACACGGACAGCAAACAGAAGTAGAACATTTTGGTGTGATCCCCTCGTGCAAAAACAACAGGAAGCACAAATGCAGGTTGGCTAATCTTGTACTGTTAACGACTGAGCTTTGGAGCATGCCCAGTAAGGAAATCTGAGATCCTCATTGTACCCAAGCCCAGACAGGTGAGGGGCCCGCTGTTGGTTAAAAGAATGCTCTGGTAGCATGTACACACACACACACACACACACACACACACACACACACAGATATAAATCCCACACTCTTTCTGTATCTTAAAGGTATACACAAAATAAAAATGTATCAAATTAACTAGTTAAAGATAAATAAAAGAGTGAAATAAATGAAGTCAACTGAGTGGTGATAGAATTAAATTAAAAGCTACCTGGCTGTATGTCTTCATTTATTTTTTAACTGCTGTTACAGCATTCTGTCAGTTTTGCCCCATAGGGGGGACATGCATGACAGACAGACCGTAAGTCAGTTTAATGTCAGTCCATCTAATAGTTATCTGAGATATTTCCCAAAAAAATCTGAAACATGAATCTCATTCTAGTGCTAGGTGAACAGTCAGGGGATCAGCAAAGTCACTGGGGTTCATATTTTGGGGGCCATAAATGTCTGCACCAATCCGTAGTAATAGTAGTTGAGATATTTCAGTCTGGACCAAAGTGGTGGACCAACCAACCAGTCAACAATGTCATTCCAAGAGCATTGCAAGCGTGATTAAAAAAGATTAATCGCAGTTGTTAGTCTGAACTTCACAACAAAAATCAAGAGATCCCTGGCTTAATCCTGCATTCTTTCTAATGTCACAGGATTTAAGAAAAAAATCTTCTGCATCACTTCTACTGAAGACTTATTTATTATTATTATTTTGATAGTATGTGAACGGCATGCGTTTAAAGTGATTCATTGAGACAAGGTTGTCATGCTGTATTGACAGTGAACTTGAGAATAAGGGGAAAAGAAGCATTGATATTGTGCAGCCCGCCTACCATGCGCTCCTCTCTTGTGCCATGCGACTAGCCAGTCAAATCAAGCAAGAGGTGGGCTTTATTGCTTTGCTACATCTTTCCTGTTTTAATGCTGCATGCCGGTAAAAATATCACACATACATATATGGCAAAAGAACTGAGGGTTAACAGAGCTAAGAGACCTTCTCAAGGGAAAGTCTAGAATAAAAACAGGAAATGAAGATAGTGGTGAACACTACAGTTTGTAAAAAAAAAAAAATCCTTATAAAACAAAACAATATTTAATCCCATATTAATATATTAACAACCTGTTAATCTGTACTCTTCAAAGTAAAAGTCTCTGCTTAATCCACATAGTAATAACGGTATTTAAATATTTATTAACCAAATTTATAGCCAGTAAATCGTGTTCCATCAGGACGATCAGGATAACTTTATGAAGCACTTTTGATTAAATAAACACACAGTGACTTAACATCAGTGTCAGGAGAGATATAGATTACAATAATTGACTTTTTGCAAACCTTTAACCTCAGTCAAACATGATGGACATGCCGTGTGTCTGAGCAGACCGATTCCGAGTTAGATTTTTGCTGTTCTGTCGGCATTTAAACCCTCTTTGTGTCTGCGTGTACCTGGAGCTCAGCTGTGGAAAGAGCAGCGTGTCTGCGGTATTGATCCCTGAAAGGCAGACAACAGACTTCAGTGTTAGTTTTTGGGATTATCCCGATTCTCGTTCCACACGAGGTATTCCCATCCCATTTGAGATGTGTGTCCATATGCTCAAATGTCAGAAAATGTCACTGCAATCAGCACAGAAGAGCTTGACGCGCCAGCTGGAAAAAAAAGGTTAAAAAACACAAACATTGCATTGTTGACAAGATAGCAGTACCTCAGAGGATGCAGAACCCATACTGTATCTGAAGTTACAAGAAATGGAGGAACACAAGAGGATTCTGTTTTCAATCACTTATTAAATATTTACTTGAATATTCCTCCTTTCTCTTTTAGATCTTTATCTTTTCTTTAATTTTGGCAAGATTTCATCCATTGTCTGCCTACTGTAAGCATGTAATTTCATTCAAACAACACCCAAAAGGAAAGACAGCCATAAATCTTTGGTGCAAGCAGTCTCTGCTGTCTTTTTTTTTTAAATATACAATCTTGGTTGGTGTTTTTGATTGTTTTTTTTTTCCATCACTATCTTGTTACACTCACTCTGAGGCTCCTGTCCCAGATCACAGTTTTGCTTCAGGGTGGTGCTTTTCATCGGAAGAAAAAAAAAAGTGTGTGCTCTGGACTATATAGATGAAAAACAACATACCTAAGTGGAGCTGTGCAGATGAGTGGTATGGCAATTGAATCAGGGGCTCAAAGGGCCCCCTTGGTGGCACCAGAGATGGTTTAGAAAGGAGACAGTTCACTGAAGAGTCATTTTCTTTATCTGTGTCATGTGGGTTTACCACTGCCCCGCCCCTTTACAGTGCCGGTCCTGATCATTGTGATATATATTGATGGACAACACGTTTCCATTTTCCTCCCACTGTACAAAAACTGAGCCAAAATATGGCCACTGCAAAGTTGCGATAGGGGTTGGAGCCGCAGTATTGAGATCCCACCCTTACTCACGGCTGACTCAATCGCAAGCAGAGCTCAGCTGTCAATCAGTACGTGGACCCCCTTTTTATAGCTTAATATATAGGAACCACAAGTAGCCCTGCATTCAGAGAGCACCGTGTTCTAATGTGATAATAAAGTACTATGAGCTCTTTAAGATATGAAGGGGCCTGACCATGAAGAGCTTTGTAGTTGAGGAGGAAGATTTTATATTCTATTCTGAATTTTATAAAGAGCCAGTGCAGAGAAGCTAATACAGGAGAAATATTATCTTTAGACAGTGAGTCTCTGAGGTGTTTGGGGCCAAGTACAAGAAAGTTTTTTCAGAGTTTAGCATCAGAAAATTGCAGCTCATCCAGGTTTTTATGTCCTTAAGACATGTTTGTAATTTAAATAATTGGTTAATTTCATCGGGCTTGATCGATAGATATAACTGTGTATCATCTGCATAACAAAATAATAAAAGTTAATAGAGTGTTTCCTAATAATGTTGCC
>NW_023339807.1:1401860-1404139 GCF_004916995.1 Morone saxatilis
ATAAAACTGACTTGACTTGACTTGACTATCATGCTTGTTTTTGTTTTGTTTTTCTCATTCATGTCATCATGGAGTAAGAGGAGATGGTCTCTATCCATCCTAAACACACACACACACTAGCAGAGATCTTGTAGAGTGTGTTGTCCCACTCTCAGACATACCTTTGTGAAGTGGTTTGGGGGTGGGGTCAAGCTTTAATGCTCTTTTTACAGTCCCATTAATCCCTCTGTTCACAATTTCACGCACAGCTTGGGCCTCGGTGTTATTTTCACAACCTTTCACCACTAATTCCTGTGAATCCTGAAACAGAACACCTTCCCCTCTCCTCCTCCCTGCGGCATGTGTGTGCCTCTTTTTTCATCAGGCAAAGACAGCTTTATCTCCAGTTCCCCTCATCAAAAACTGGGCTAAAAGCGGAAAGCGGGATGACAAGCCCGTCCCGCGTCTTTACGTGCCAACTTCTGGCTTCGCTGTGTTTGAGTGGTCAGCAGACTAAGAGGAAGTATGTTTACACTGGAGGAGGGACAAGACAGTAGATCCGTTGACACACCGAATGACACACTGATTATCAAACATGCAGTGACATTTTTATTTGATTTAGGCCTGTTATGTCCCCGCCCATCATCACAACATGTACACTTTAATAACCTTTGGTTATGACTGCAAGTGAGCCGACAGCCAAGCATATGACATATCAACCTAAATGAGGTCACCAGTACACACAATAGGAATGATTCAGGCTATAGAGTGCTACAGGGATGATGTAATTTTGTAGACCAACCTCAACCTCAAGTGTCTGTTAGAGGAACTGCAGTTTGGTAGTTCTGTTTCTTGAGATCAACCCGGAAAGGTTCTCATCACCCTGGTTTCTTTGGCATGAGCATAAACACAATGAGGCTGTAAAGGCAGACTAGTGATTAGACAAGTCTCTGTGTTCAGCGTGCTGATGTTTAATGGTCCAGTGTGTAGGATTTAGTGACATCTAGTTGCAGATTGCAATTCCCTCGCTTCACCCCCTTCTAAGCGTGAAGGAGAAACTGCGGTGGCTGTGAAAGGCGGCAAAAAATTTGAACGCTCCTATCTACAGGTTTTTAGATAAAAACAGCTCAATCTCAGGTACATAAAACATGATTTGTAGGTGAAAACATACCTATAAGACATACAGAGCCTCCTATTAATGCACATGACATAAGAGTTGCCTCATCTCAGTCTTTGAAATAAAGTTAATAAGCATATTTCCCAAAATAACCTAACTATTCCATTATATTGGTATATAGGTGCTATTTAAAAACATTTTTAATGACATAATTAGAGCAGCAAAATTAAATCTTGACAGTCTAATATTTGACAGTCATGTAATTATAGAGGCCATTGTGGACATTAATTAAACAAGTAATTATTTCTTCAACTTGCACAATTATCATTACAAATATTTATCTCAAACACAACATATACTGCATAGTTTAGGCTTTTCTTGTCTTAATAGACTCCCCCTGTTGATCACTGGTTTTGTCTTTTACCTGCCTGTTATACATGAATTTCTGTGAAAGACAAACTTAAACAACATTGTAGGTTGTGAAAAGTGAGACACAACCTCTTTATCTGTATTTCACCTTTCACGCTCATTTCCTGGTAAGAAACAGCAATTATTGTTTTTCTGCAGTTGTATGGCCACTGCCGCTTGCCTTTGCATGTCTGTTCCTCTTCCCTGCTGTTTCCAGTTGTTTTCTAAACATTCTGATCTCCAGTCACTTAGAAAACAAACAGAAGGCCACACCAACCCACACCACTTGGCTTAAATCCAGTCATCATCATGGCGGCTCAGAACTAAACAATTTTGCAAACTTTTTTTTTGGTAGAAAAAAGGAAAATAACAGCAGGAAGGAGATATAATCCAGCATTAACCAACTTACATAACAAAAGGGACATAAAATTGTACAAGCTTTTCAAACAGACTGGTACAAAAGAAAAGAGTGGCTATGTGGCTGTGCTAGCAGTGACTGTACTGCAAGCATGACTTTCTATTCTGCCAGCTGAGAGCCAGACACTCGTCCTAGTGCTACCAATGGCATTTGCAAGAATCTACCAGCCTGAATGAAAACAACCAATCAGAGCTGAGATATGAAGATGCTTTGTGTTGGAAGCTTGAAGATGATTGAGCCTTGTTCCCAGGGTCCCAAAGCATCTGTATTTGATGCCCTGGGAATGAGACTCCACAATTCTATAAAATCTTTAATTCAATTCAATTTGTTTTCTATAGCGCCAATTCATAACAGAAG
>NW_023339807.1:1404316-1406313 GCF_004916995.1 Morone saxatilis
CTCATGTACTACTGTCAGGATATGCATTTTTTATAAAAGTTACCTACTGCAGCTTTAATTATGGCACAACAGCTAGTTATATTTCTGTCTTGCATTTGGCCAGCAACAATTAAACAGGTGGCGAAAGTACACACATTCTTTACTTAAGTAAAAGTGAAAAGGTTCAATCTCTAAAATGTGCTCAACGAATTTACGAAACGAAATTATACCCAGCTACAAAAAAAGCCTAATTCTAGTTACAAATTTCAACTTGCCTTGTTTAAGAATCTTTAGATGTGTCTTGTAAAACTCATTTTGTGGGCTTTCTGAAAAAAAAGAAACCCTTCCTAATCTGACTCTCATAGCACCATCCCTACCCTGTCACTGACCTCACCTCACGTCACTGCTTGTTGATTCTTCGGCAAAATCCAGCTGGTTAAAAGTGACTTCAGTTAAGTAGTAAGTCTGGTGATTAACTTCACATGTTGTTACAGATTTCAGAGAAGAAAGAAAAGCGTATGTGAGTAAGGGCTCTCGGCCATCTGTCTGCTGTTAGGATCACCATAGCAGAGTGTACCAGAACAAGTGTGTTTCAGGAGATAATGGGGAACAAAGGGGAAGCCATCATGCCTCATGCCTCACACTGACCTCTGACCTCTACATGTACCCATCCCACACTCTAACCCTCCTCTCTGCTCTGCTCTGTCTACCCCTGTATCTCTATCAAAAAGGCCTTCCACGTCCCACCACATGGTACACCATCAAAACACCACTATTCACCAGGCGGCAGATTGCTGCTGGAGGAGACCACATACGTCCTGGCCTTAATGTCCAACTACAACTGGCCCTTTCTACCTCCTCCGACATCCTTCTTTAACATACAAATTGGCTGCTTTGTGCGGCTGAATTGGAGATTAATTGCACACACCATTTGGCGGCACTTGTGCAAAAAGACTCTGGCCTTTTGGGGGTTTTTGTTCGACAGTGTCCCGGTGATTAAGGTTAGAGATTAGGCACTGGAGATTTCTCCACACTGCTTTCTTTGTGAGGCTGTGGAGAGGCTGGCTGGATTACACTTTACCGTCCTCTATAGCAGGTGGTTCTCATGGGGCCAACCAAAGCAGCCTCTCTGTCCTTTCACTCCACCATACATTAGCAACACACAATCAGCACAACACTCACAGATACTTGGAGTAACATCTGTGAGCAGCAAGTCTTAGACAAATGCGTACCTTCTCCTCCAGGTCCTACTCATACAACCTAATTAGTATTCTGGAGTTGTTAGCTGTATATTTCACATACAACTGTATATTCTATCCCCACACTTCTTGGTGATGTTTATAATAAAGATAAAGAAATGCTTGCACACTTCACTGGTAGGGGTTATACTCAAAATACAGTTGACTTTCAGCAGCTTGAGTTGACTGCCTGAATTAACTTGCAGGCTTCGCTCCACTGCATTGTTTACATTTGCTGAAAGGGAAAAAGCTACCAGAATTGAAGGTTTTATATGGGTTCTAGATCGGGCATTTGGGGTTTTTTGTGGCCATCATGGTTTCTCCTACAACCTGTTATCAATCCAAGGTCATCACATACAGACCCCAGTGGTGTTCAGTTAGTTGCAATCTGCAACTACACCACTAGATGCCACTTAATCCTACACACTGGTCCTTAAAATCATCAGTTAAATATTGGATTTTAATTAAAAATGTTCCTATCGGGAAGAGGTCTAAATAACACTCCAATGTTAGGCTAAATTTAGCGATGCATTATTTAGCCCTCTTCCCGAAATGCTAGCATGACATGGTTGGTACCAATGGATGTGTTAGGTCATCTAGTTTCTCATGATACCTCACTCAGTGGGTGTCTTCAAAAAGACACCCACTACAGCCTCTGAAAAACAGTGCGAGTGGAAGAGGTAAGGATAATGGGGTGGCAATTTGGGTGGCCAATAACATTTCTTCTTTCTTGGCTCAAAATTAAATGCAATTTGATTTGTATAGCACCAATTCAATTCA
>NW_023339807.1:1406413-1415308 GCF_004916995.1 Morone saxatilis
AGCTAATAAATCAAGTCAGAAGACGGCTCATTTCTCTGTGAGACTCAATACTGTCAGACTTCTTTTTTTGCAGCCCCCTGTTGGCCATTAGAAAGAATGCAGCATTGGCTTCACCTTTTAGTTTTTATCTACAGATAGAGCAGAACTTCTTCTAATGAGTCTGACAAGTTGAACCACCATGTTTCTACTGTAGCCCAGAACGGACAAACCAAACACTGGCTCTAGATGAGGCCTTATGCTTTGTTGAGTCAAGGGGTTTCAGTTGTTTACAATCGGCAGTCCCACCAGCACTAAATCCTACTGTCACCAACTGCTGTTGCAGCTGATCGAGACAGACAGTAACTGCGACTCTAACCATGGGATGACAGAGCTGTTACTGTGGCTGTGGCTGTGCTTTGGTTATTATGATTATTAGTTTATAATGGGTGTAACACTAACAACAGTGTGGGGTTGTGTGTGCAGTGAATTGATCTTGATCACATCTGATACAAGCACCACTGGTTAACAATAATGATACCCACAGCTGCAGCTGTGCTCACAACCATTGGCCACATGCAGTCCGACTGAGACATAAATGCATCATGTCACATCATCTCTGCTTTCTGTAGCACCTGCAAAGTGTTTATCTAAACTGACAGTGTATTGTAACTGGACCGAACCAACCCACTTACTTAAATATATTGTGATGGAACACAAACATAGCTGAAGGTCCTGACACACTGACCGACAGTCACAGGCAGTGTTGGGCTGTCGGTGAGTATCTGTAGCCCTAGTTTTTGGTGGCATGAGAATTGAATTGCCGGCAGAGGCCACTGGTAAGAGAAATCACTGATTGGCTGTTCAGCTTAAGCGAGTGCACAAGAAGAAAAATGTAAGTGAGCAAAGCAGCAAACAATGTTGTCAAGAGGGCACGCACGAAAGGATCATTTCATTTTTCAACTTAATTTCAGGACCTGTTCTGGGTTTGTGTGTGTTAATCTTCTTCTTGTGATAATTTACACACACTGGTATTTCGAGATTAGAAGCAACTGTTTTACGAAACCATCCGAAACCTACTTTCATTGGGCTGCCCTTGTTTATATCTGCAGTCCTAGGTCTTCCAGTGAAGAACTGAATGATGAATACTAACTACTGCCACCTGCTGGTATGGAGAGTTATTACCTCTTGTACAGGCACAGAACGTGTGTGCTAGCTGGCCATTCACTGTAGTCGGTGCGATGTGTTCTAACGTTACTGCCAAGACAGAGTTGGCTTGACGCGACGCAAACAGATTAAGACTAAGACAAGACAAAACAAAATAAGGAACAAATATTGATAAATCAATTAATTCTTCTGATATTTTATCTCCACAAATATATATATATATATATATATATATATTTCCACATTGAATGTGAAAACTTTATTCTAGTGTCTTTGCATATACATATACATATATCGTTCAAACATCACACTATAACAACAAGAAGAGAAACACTCATATCTGAGTGGAGGGAGGCTTCGTTAGGTGTCGGGAGTTGAAGCTCAAAGATTGTCTTGGTTAACTCATGTACATTCACTTGAGAAGGACAAAACGCAGTAAGTACAAAGTATTTTTGTATTCCACTGTTTTGTAGTATCTTCTTACAGGAGAATTCAAAATTAAGCTCTCCTAATCAGTGTATGTGTGTGGCTGAGTGCTTGATAAATTCACTTTAAAAAGCACAAAGGCCAGGCGCCCTGTTAGCTCAGTGGATAGAGCTGGCGACCCATGTACCGAGCCTGAGTCCTTGCTGCAGCGGTCCAGGGTTCGAATCTGACCTGTGGCCCTTTGCTGCGTGTCATCCCCCTCTCCCTCTCACTATCATAAAGGCAATAAAAGCCCCAAAAAATACTTTAAAAAAAAACAAAAGCACAAAGCCCGATTTCTCTTAAAGAGACAGTAACATACTTTCACAGTGTTTCCCTTTACAGATTATCATGCAAAAAAACATGAATTATATCAAATGACCTTTTTCATCAATTAACTTTTATCTAAGTAAACTATTTTAAAACTTAAATTTAAACCTAAATTAAAAATAATACTAGACAAAGATTATGATTATATAGTATAGATCTGTGACGGGATGCAATTCAGAGAAAAAGGATGTATAAAATTTTGTTTGTTTGCAGTTTTTTTTTTACACTTTAGTTGATAGTCAATTATAAGTCAATTATAAAGTCGGTGCTAGTTCTTTGATGTCAGTTTGGTGTCAGGGCCTGTTCCCACCATGACCCATGGTCAATATTTTTGTTTCCTGTCCTAGAATATATTATACAATAAGCAAGAAACACTGTGAATGCCGTTTGGACAGCCATTAAAGGTGAACAAAGAATAAACAGCATGCATATAAAGCATACATCTACTGTAATAAAGTCATATCTGACAGCATGAGAATGTTCAGCAGTTTTTCTGTATTAGAAGTAATCTATAATGGTGCAGTAGATGAAGGAGGCAGGCTAATCTGGTAAATAGTTAATTAGTGGAGAAGGTAACAGGTCAGACATTCATGCACACAGTTTAACCTCGGTCAGACCTCAGACACAGTGTGGTCAGTGGCTGTGTTATTCAGTGGCAGTAAACATGTCTGTCCTGGCTGAGGTGCAGGTTACACATGGACTCCCTCCCCTGGCAGATTTATGTGTGCTCTGACAGCAGGGGCTTCCACCTGCACAAACACTGTCCCTGACTGCTGCTCATTGTGCTAACAAGACCTGCAGCAGCTCCCTGGACACAGCCTCTGCATGACCTGCAAAACCACACACCACAGGGAGCATGTCAGACACACAAGCACAAGTTGTAAAAAAAAAAGTCTCAACTTTTTTTTTTCTTTTTCATTTTTGAGGTTTATAGATCTTCATGCACCCAATCAGTGAAAGCAGGTCAGTGGAGGGTGAACCCACCTTCAGTCAGTTCACACTGCAAATGTTGCATGTTCATAGAAACCACAGAATCCAGTAAAATTGTTTCTTCTGCTGTAAACTTACAGCTAAAGAGTCTGCAGTTTTTGACAGAACCAACACTACAGCAGCTTCACTCTCTGAATGCAACCAAAACCAACAGTAGCATCTTCAGCCACTGTCTGAGAGCTACGAACTGAGCTACAAAACTGCACCTGGGTAGTTATTGTGCATTTATTCTCCACTTTATTCTCGAGTTCCATGTGGTTAAAGATTTACCAAACAATTTTACGTCTATATTGGATGATTCTATGAATCTTGCTACAAGATCTGTGGATGACAACTATAGTTAAGGTCAGGGAACGATAGGTTAAAGATCCCCTCCAGGCAGGTATTAAGACATATGTACAAATAGTCTGCTTCAATCAATCAATCAACCAAGCTTTATTTGTATAGCACCTTTTATACAGGTTAGTGCAGTTCAAGGTGCTTCACAGATGACTGACAAGCCAATAATATGACAGAATGAGTATGGATTATAATTGAGAGAAATAAAACTAAATAAAAAGTAGAACAGATACATCTAAAAATGACTATAAAATACAATTTAATATTTTCAACAGCTCTAACCATAAATAGTGTTTAATAAAAGCCATAATATAAACTAGATGAAATAGATTAAGACTAAGACAAGACAAGACAAAATAAGGAACAAATATTGATAAATCAATCAATTCTTCTGATATTTTATCTCCACAAATATATATATTTCCACATTGAATGTGAAGACTTTCTTCTAGTGTCTCTGCATATACATCATTCAAACATCACACTATAACAATAAGAAGAGAAACACTCATATCTGAGTGGAGGGAGGCTTTGTTAGGTGTCGGGAGTTGAAGCTCAACTATTGTCTTGGTTAACTCATGTACATTCACTTGAGAAGGAAAGTATTTTTGTATTCCACTGTTTGTTGAAGTTTACCTTTTTTATCAATTAACTTTTATCTAAGTAAAACATTTTAAAACTTAAATTTAAACTTAAATTAAAACTAATACTAGAGAAAGATTATGATTATATAGTATAGATCTGTGATGGGATGCAATTCAGAGAAAAAGGACGTATTAAATATTTCTTTGTTTGCAATTTTTTTTTTCCACTTTAGTTGATCATGATAGTCAATTATAAGTTAATTATAAATTAATCTTTTGTAATTTATATAACTCAGTCCTGCTTTGTTCTGTGTGACTTGCATGTCTTGTCGAGCTCGAGTGAATTGAACAATTTCTCCAATAGGGGATGAAGTATATATATTTCTTTTGCTGTAATAATTAAAGCCCCTAGGAGGAACTGTCATTTGGTGTTGATTGCTTCATTGATTTCAAGAGGAATCTGACCAGGTGGCAGTCATTAAGAATATAGAAATAGCCAATCTTTTTGCTGACGATCTTCTTTGTTTATATAGGTCATGTGGAGGCATCGGTATTAAACACAGACCATTTCTTAAAAAGCACTTTTAAATTAAAATATGATTAGATAATCTAAGGGGCCTCTGGCGGCTGTCCAACTGCTGCATGTCACTGTATATTCTGTCTACATCTATCAATCCCTACCAAAAAAATGTAAATGCCAACTTTAAATTGTTAATCATTTGCTAATGATTTCAAAAGTATATAAAACCATCATATAATGATTCTTAATGAATCATACAAAATGTAATTTCTGCCACTTCTGCTGGCAAGCAACCAATAAAATGCTATCTGGACAAAATTACAGATTTCTCTGGGTTTAAACATTGTTAGAAACATTTGAAAAAATCAATGAATCAGAATACGAATCAATTATTTGGCCAAGTAGATTTTCACATAGAAGTCATTTTTTGTAAATTGGTGCATAATATTATGTATAGAAAAATATAAATAAAAGTAAAAAAGACATGATAAAAAGAGACAATATGTAAAATATGACTACTATTTAAATAAATTAATGAAGAGCTGTACAGTTCGCAGTTCAAGTTAGCAGTGTGACACATTTTTGCAATGTGCAAGATATAATCCAAGGGATGACCATTAAGGTAATACATACATTCAGGGTAGGCAGAGAGTATAAGTGGGGGTCCCAGGACTTGTTGATGAGGCCAGCTGCAGATGGACAAAAACTGTTTTTGTGGTGTGAGGTTCTGGTCCTGATTATGGAAGACCATTTCTACCAATGAGAACGTTCTAAATTTTTTGAATTAGTATCTCAAAATAATGACTTAGTATATTTATTTTGAGATACTAAGTCAAAATGTTGAGAACGTTTTTCATTATTTTGTGATGCTAAGTCAATATTTTGAGATACTATTTCAAAATATTGAGAACGTTTCTCATTATAATGACTTACAGAATCCTATTTTTTCCCGTCACCTCTACTGGCTGAACTTTCCTCCTTTTTTCTGACCTTAAAGATATGTGAACTGCACAACCCTGACTGTAAGAACACACCACTGACAGCAACGCGAACCTGTCCACGTGGAGTGGTTTACACTGGTTCACTATGTCTGAACAGATCACAATATGCAGTACAATGCTAAAAACATATGCACATTTTCTGTAGAGTAATGTGACAGATGGGCATTGCTGTCCCTACGATTACCGTCACTTGCTCAGAAGGATCATGCAACTGCACGCTGTAGAAAGTGACTTTTGGCCGGATGCTTGCAGGGGTCCTGGAGGTGTTAAAAAGGTCATCGTGGAGAGCTGGCCCCTGACACGGGACAGAGGGCCGCCTTTAGACTGCCTGTCTGCATTACTGGGACGGTGGAGGGGTTAGGAGCCAGGAGTCATTTGAATTGACACACACACACACAGAACACACACACACATACATATGCAAGTGTACACTTATACACCTGTTCCATTTTAAAATAACAAACATTTTCACATATGCATACATGAATATGTGGTGACACTGGACAAGCATGGCAAGCATGCAGATGGTGTGCAAAAGGAATATCTGAAAAACTATAACTTTCAGAGTCAATAAAGACATGGAGGAAAATCACCTTCACACACTCCAATAGTCTTTGCCCTCTCTGCTAGTACAGCTGTGTGTGTGTGTGTGGAGACTGACATTGAAATGGCAGGTCCACGTTCCTTTTTTGGGTGACGAACTTGACAAATTCTTGGCCACGGATAGAGACATCACCCTGTCATTGACACCCCATTTATCTACCGCTCACGAAACGTCGGAACAGGCCATCACGACATCGTCTGCCCTTCAACAATCAACAACAGTTCTCACACTCTCATAACTGCCTCTCCTCAGCTCTTTGACATTGCTACTGCTACTGTGACTGTCAATTTCTTGTCCATTTGCCACTCAGAGGGTGGGTGCTAATGTCTTACTGAGAGTTTAAGTCATGGAGAAACATAAAGGAGAGTTGCCGCCTTCACAAATCAACATGAGGCTCTTTATAATGGAGACTGATCAACAGGCCATGATCAGGGCTATAAGATATTTTATATATAGGTAACAGTTAAGATACATGCTGGGAGATGTGTTATACGAAAGTGAATGTCACCCATTAGTCATAAAGAAAAAATTAGTAAAGTACACATTCATAGAAAAATACCTAAGCAATATTTTACCTTGTTATTTTACATCTCTGACTATCATCCTTGCCCAGATGAAAAAAGATTTTAATCTTTTGATTTTTGTTCTTTTGAACATAATTAATAATTAATTTGGATGCAAAAAAATATCAATTAAAAAAAAAATAAATCTTAAAATTGTTAATTATTTTGTTTTTGTAACATGTTTTTTGTAGTCAGATAAATCATAGTCCTTTCTGTAGAACATTAGGACTCTAGTCCTAAAATTACAAACATAGTATTTGAAATAAATGCCTCAGTGTCATGCCCCCTCACAGAGGACAAATATGAATTGCTGGGTCTTAAGAGGCTATGGTACAAAAATCACTTCGACTAATTCAAAATATCTATCCTTATATACTATAACAGGATGTGAAGTTTGGGATGCCAGGGGGAGCTGGGCTCCTCTTAATTACACATTAACTCCCCTGAAAACATTTTGTGAAATTTTGGTGGGTCTCTAAAATATTGACAATATGCTATTTTTGCCACACATTTTATTTTTCTGTATCCTTATCATCATGAATACTGTGTAAAATAAGCCTATTATTGATGTGTTATGTGATTAACTGATTATTTCATATCAGTTGCGCTGACATAAAGCAACCAGGCTTACATGATTGCCTCTATGAATGTTTTTTTTTGTTGCTAGCAACCAACTCCACCAACACACATTCACTCACATTATAGTCAAAACCCAGCACTTGTATACAGGTCAAATATTCATATATAATTCAAAATATTCACTACTGAACACTGGTCAACTGTCCAATCCATTATGATGGCACCCCATTCACTTGTACCCATCCACTGTATGTATGAGCCAATACATTCAGCACACTTGTAAATGTTCAATATGGCACACTAATGAACCATATTCAACCTCAGAATTATAGTTGTGTGTTTAATAACTTTTGATAATGATTTTTTATGAAAGTCTGGCATGTCCATTTACTCCCATTCATGTTATAAGTCAACCATTTACTATACCGAATATGGAACATTAAACAATCTTATGCGTACCTAAAATACACCAAGTAGCCAAACCCAGCTAGTTGCACCCTTGGAAATGCAGAGACACTCGAACCTATTTGTTCTCTCAGAGCCAGACACATCGGTCTAATTTAGCTCCGGTCCAACTGTATCGATCACACCACTCAGCCGGGTACACACATTATTTCTGTCACCATTTCTCAACCTTAGCCTGCTACGAAACTGAAGCTCTGCTTTGAGCTTCAGTGTCTGATTGATTGGCATTCTGGTCAGGCAAATACATGTCTAGTTTTCATATTTGTCCTGCTGGAGCGGGAAGCGTAAGCTGATATTTCACTTTAGAGCCTGGTTATTTCTCTCTAGCCTTAGGTTACCAGAGGGCAGGAGATGCCGCAGGGTGAGGGGATTGACACATGTGGTGTGTGGATGGTCAGGTGGAGAAAGGAAGCACTAATTTAGTGCCAGTGAGTGTCTATTCTAGGCCTCTTGAGGTTGCATTTCTCCTACACTGTCAGACTCTCAGCCATCTGTCATTGTATCAATGCTGTGTTTACATGCACAGACTATTCTCTTCTTAACACGACTTGTTTTGGATAAACTCATAAGAGGCCTGCTCATGATGCCTGGCTTTCTTCTTGATCACTGTGACATAGGAATCATGGAATGCTTTCATTTCGTTTAACAACAAGGCTCCATAGTACACTGTGCACAAACAATGTAATTTTGACAGAAATAGAAGTATTGGGTTGCCTCATTCATGCAAATTCAAGAAAGTTGATTTTCATAGTGTAATAAAATTAGTAGAAGTTAATAGGGCGTCCTTTAACATTTAGCAACCAGTGAGATAATAACTGTGTGAGGTAACCTGCAAGCAACCCATGATGGATGAAAAAGATGGATGAAACCTTTCTTCATTGTTGGACTCTATGTAGGAAAATACTTGCCAGTGGCCAGACATAGGACCAAGTTATTGTTTTGCAAGTCAGAAGAAAGTCTAAAGTCTTTGCACTCACGTCCAGAGTCAAGTTCAAAACAGGTCATATTGCACTTTTCAACAAATGTAATGCCATTTTAAGTAAAATATGTAACATTTATGCATTAAATATCTATAAACACTAGAGGTATGTTCTATATGTAGTTGAGTTGTGTACTTCCATTATCTCAAATGCTTCCAACAATGTTCAAACTCAGAGAAATCTGTTATTTTATTCAGGTAACGCTGTGTTTTACCGGTCGCCTGTCAATGGCATCATATCCCCTTTGTGCATGCGTCAGCATTGTCGTTGTCGGCCAGAAGCTGTCATACATTTACAGTCTGAAGCCACATTTCTACCATCCACTGTTTAGA
>NW_023339807.1:1415408-1424196 GCF_004916995.1 Morone saxatilis
GGTGGTCTTTAACCAGATGAAGGATTTAAGTCATGGGACGTCTGGATCTTAAGTTATCAGAGAAACAAGCTGAGCTAACGACGTCCTTTGTCTGCCCAGCAGCGTGAGAGAACCAGTGATTTTTAGGGTGGAACTTCTTTATTATCAAGTTGAATCTAAAGTCATCAAATTTGTGACTCAAGCCTAACTCCGAGTCATGTGATTCAAGTCCACATCCCTGCCAATGGTGTTTTCTGAAAAACTGAAGTAGATAAATCGCAAACAGTTCTTGGGGGTCCTAGAATCATTGTTCAAATTCCCAGTGCCTTCCAAGTACCTGGCCCACATTCCTAAAAGTAAACCTATGCCACACTTTGCCCTGGCACTGTGCCATGTGTAGCACATTATTGTACTATTGCCACTGAAGTCAACCATTCAGAACACTCCATGAAGTCAAAAAGCTGCAAAAAGAGTACTCACACTGCACACATAACATTTTCGGAATCACAATGGACAGTCCTTATAAATAAAGGATCAAAATGAATGCAGCAGAACCAGAGATATATTTATATTTATTCCCTGCATTGTCATTGTCAAAACCTGACACCTACCTGCATTACCCACAATGCAACTTGATCTCAGACAGTTCTGAGAGACGATCTGAGATTTGGATGTGTTATGCTAGTAGCTCAAGCAGAGATGCTTAGTGGGCTGCAAAGGCTGCTAAGCTAACCTTCCTCCACAAACTCCACACCAACAGATTTTTTTCTTTTACAAACATTTAGACCTCAGCCCTAACAGATGCTGACTCAAATGACATTGCCTGAGAAACATTTATCAGACGTATCAGACACAGCCTACAGTGTTTTTCACATATGCATTATACCAACATCTGTGAACACGATGTGTAAAATCGGTGGAGTTCGCATTTGATATCAAAAGTATTGATTAATGTTGGTTTAAAGTTCCAAACTCCAGTTTATATCTTCATGACGTTACTGACACGGTTTACAAAGTTGGAGGGAAATAGTCTGGCATCCACTTAGTACACAAAATAAGCTGAGGCTGATGTTGCTCAGTCAAACATGGAGAGGGAGAGAATATTCTGTAAATGATTCATTCATGGAAACTACAAGACTGCAGGAAAACAGATCGACGTGAATAAGACTTTAAGCAGGGTGTGACCCACAGCCAGCCTCTCAAGTTGTCACCAGAAGCTTGCCAAGTGCAGTGTTGTCCAATAGGGTGCCTACTGCAACTTCGTTCAGACCATGTAATCTGCATGTTGCCAGTAAACCAAGCTGTGTTGTTTCAGGCACACTATGGCTGCACAGATGTGAAGTTTAAAGCCTGGAGATATTAAAATCATAGGCCTCATTAAAGTCAGTTATTTATGTTCATCTAAACCCCCACACAGAAACCCGGCCAGTCAGATCAAATCTCCCTGGTGGTGCGGCGGTCGTGAATTGTCGTCTAAATAACAGCAGCTGTGAGAGCCTGTAGAGTCGGGCTGACTGATGTCTTGGCTAAGGATGCTCCCGGATCACAATAAAACTGTCACAGACATTTTATCATCCGCATTCCCCTCTCAGGACATTTCCACACATCTTAAATTTCCATGAGATGAGCAGCAAGATGGACACATTCTCATCTTGCCAACTTGCATACTGTACATCCTCTCACACATATTTCACTCCTCTCTGGACTATCATTATCTCTATTAATGGCAAGAACTCTAGGACCAGTGTGTAGGATTTAGTGGCATCTAGCAGTGAGATTGCAGATTGCAACCAACTGAGACCCCTTGACTCAACCAAGCACAAGTGAGAAACTACAGTGGCCACGAAACCTGCGAAAAACACTGAATGCCCTATCTAGAGTTTGGTTTGTCCCTTTTGGGGACTATAGAAACTTCTCTTTCTACGGTAAAAACAACATAAAGATTCTTATTTCCAGATGATTAAACACTAATGAAAACATACCTATGAATATTATATTCCATTTCTGCAAATAGGTCCTCCTAAATGTTACACACTGGACCTTTAATTGAAATCCTTTTTGCTGCAACAGTGACATCAGTTGGTCTCTATAACACTACAGTGTCTTGACAAACTGGCTAGACTACCTAATTTGGCATATTTATGAACCCCAGGGGAGGATTCTCAGAGGATAATTATTTATGATTTTGACCTTTTCTGCAGGGCCAACATTCTGTCAGAACCTTCCTTTAATACTTTTTATTGTTTATCGCAATCATTTCTGGGACAATATATCGTCCAACTAAAGTAGTTGTCATAACACGCCTCCCTAAGAAGTAACAGGTACTTCTTATTAAAAATGCTATTAGCACCACAAATCACGGATGGGTCAACAAAGCGAGTGATTTAGATATGGATGATTCCAAATGTCATGATATACAGTGCCACCGTTCAGCGCCAATGTAGGAAGTACTATCCCTAAAACACTGATATTGGAAGCTTTGGAAAAATGGCACTAATTAAGGCTTTGTTTCATTTAGTGAAGCAGAGTCTTTCCAGTAAGCCAACATGCACAATGGCAGCACCCTGACTCTGTTTTACCTGAATGGAACGGAACCTTAGTTAGTATCATTGATAACATCTGTGTTGTTTTGGTGGCACAATTTAAATCTTATTTGCTCTGTGTGTAACACCGTTGGTAAATAGTGTGTTCTTTCCAACACTTCTTTTGTGTGGTGTAATGAGCAGCGCAGTGTCCAGGGGCTTAGCCTAGCTACAGACGTGTGTTCTTGCATTCTGCCCATGGCTCATCTTCTATTGCTGCCTCAACCTGTTCCCACAAAGGGAAATTACCTCTTGTGACATGATACCTAGAACATGGATAATCTGTGGTTGATCCAGCCAATGGACAGGGGCGCTGCATGAATACCCTTAATGTGGATGTTTCCCCAGTCTGCAGGCCAGCACGGAGTGGATGTTGCCACTGATATGACAGCTCTGTACAGTCTGCAGCCATCCTGGGTGGGCGAGGCCGGCCATGGCTTAACAGGATAATCTCCACGACAGGCTCAGCCCTTTGTTCCTCTTCAAAGGATCTTTGAACGGGAAATATCCACCTCAGGTTTTACAACCAGAGTTAACCCCTCAGACAGAACCAAGTCCCCCTCACCAGAGACCAGTATCCACAGTCCATTAAAGACGCTCAATGGCCGGATGACAGTTTCACTTTTGCTTTTGGGGTTTTTCCTTTCTACTTGTGCCTTTGATGTCTTTGCATCACTAACACAGTTATGTGGCTCCATGTGTGCGTATGCAAACTCATAAACACACACACACAACTTTGTGTTACTATATTTGTGGGGACCTCTCATTGACATAATGCATTCTCTAGCCCCTTACCTTAACCCGATTCTAACCCTAACCCTAAAACCAAGTCTTAACCCTCAAATAGCCCTTTAAACTTGTGGGGTCTTTCATTTTCTTTCCCACAAAGCTCTCTCATACACATATAGCCAAACATGCATAGGGGATAGTTTCACCCTGTTCCCTTGTCTGAGCACAGCACATTAGAGGTCAGATGGACCAAGGCCACGACAATACAACTAAACAAACACGGACCTATCCTTTTAACCTTTGGCCCTGCCCCTAGACCCCCACTCTGACCACTGACACAAACAGAAAAAGAGGGGTGGAAGGAAGAAAGCGTGAATAAAGGGTGGGAATTGATGAGAGCTGCTGTGAGGATGTTAAAATACTCTGGTTTGAGATTTAAAATGGGTCAGATGGGGTTAATTGACATGTTGATGTAAGAACATTTACCATTGACATTTGATAGAGAAACATTTAGAATTACAGTCAGAATTATTTATGAAAAAAAAAAACAATTGGCCAAAAAATGTAATTTAAAGAAAATTTGTTGTATACATTTTGTACTTTACACACACGTGAATCTATGCAGATATTAATGCATAACCAGATACAGTGAACACCTTCCACTGATCACATCGATTCCCAGAAACCTAATTTAAATTTAATTCTAATCACAACACATTAAGACTCATCTTGATCTTAAAGCTGCACCGGTCAATATGTTCACAGGATCCTATGAGTGTCTGTCATGTAAAAAGGGGTCTCTTGGGTCCATTCCTCTTTGAGACTCTGAGAACAAAGACATAAAATCATTTAAGCAATGCAACCTCTTTAGTAATTTTTCGACCTTTTTAAAATGAGCTTTCCAGTTTACAAATGTTTGGATTAATTTCTTTAGGGCCCTAAAGAAAAGCTTTCGGCTTCCAAAATGTCAGCAAACAATTTCAATTCAACATTTTAAAAGTTTACTAGTATATATGTGCCATTATTATTAGTTTGATTATATAACCTTTAAGTATTATTATTAGTAGTAGTATTGTGGCATCCACAGTAGTTATTTGGTTTTTACCATCATTTTTACAATAATTATAATTACAGTAAAATGTGGAGAAGAAGAATAATTGTAATATTTTATACAGTACTTTGTGGTATGGAAATCCAAGATGTTTAAGTGTAGCTTATATATCAGATGGGGCCAGTAAACACAAAATAAATGTAATTGGACACACTAGACCTTTGACCTCTGCATCCTCACACTTCAACCAATATTTTGACCTCTCCCCTATGCGGTTGTTGGTTCCTGCTGGTGGATGTATGCTGTACATGTGTTATATGCATTGACATACATACCGCGTGAACACAATCCCCCTGCTTGGCCTGGCAGAAGCAGGGCTACATGTCACCATGACACGCAGACTAATGCAGGAACAAGCAGGACATGGATTAAGCAAAAATCCTACATGGGATTCCATTATGTTGCTGTGGCCATGATGGAGACCAGGCAGGTGTGCTGCAACAATGAGCTCTTTCAAATGTGGGAACAGTGTGTGTGGGTACATGTGTATATGTGTGTATGTTGGTATGTGTGTGTATGGGTGACCCCATATCCTTATTAGAGCCAAAAGATGAGGTAAACACTACAGTGAGGGCAGTTCGCTTGGTATGAACCTCTATGATAGATTTGTTTGGAAATACTATTTGGGTTTAAGTTTAAACTGAGACAATAAGAAATAACACATGCTAAAGCCCAACCTAATCTGATATGGCAATTAGTTTATGGTTGCTAAAGCTAGTTACTGTTAGCAAATTTTAAATAGAATGCAATGTAACTCAAAACTCATTACTAGTCAGTCTGATGACTTCATGGCTAGGTTCTACTTGTGCCAGTGTTATTCTATGTACATTTCCATTCAGCCAAAGTAACACTGAAATGTTAAGCATGGCGAGCTTCTGTGTATATATTTGTGTATGATTTTATAATAATTTATAAATTTAAAGGTCTACTGTGTAGGATTTTTTTTAATATCTAGCAGTGTAACTGCAGATCACAACTCCCTCGTTTCACACTCCCCTTCTAAGGAGAAATTACAGTGGCCATGAAAAGCGCCTGCACCTTGGTCCAGTGTGTAACATTTAGGAGGATTTGGCTGTTTTTATCTACAGAGGGAGTGGCTCCTAGTCTGCCATGTTAAACTGCCAAGTTTCTACAGTAGCCCAGGACGGACAAACCAAACACTGGCTGTAGATAGGGCCTTTCGTGACCACTGTAGTTTCTCTGACACGTTTGGAAGTCGAGATCTGCAACCAACTGAATACTCCCTAATAATATAATCCCGAAATCCTACACACTGGTCTTTTTAAATATATATTTTTTGTCTGTTTGGTGGCAGCAGAAAAAGCCATAAACACAAGATAATAATAAACAAGATAGAGACAAAATTATCAACTTATGAAGTTGATGAATATATTATCAAAATGATGAATATTTACACACCCAAAATTCATTTTGAGTTGTGTTTATGGCCACTTGACAAGTCCAATATTCTCGTTTTTTAGGGAGAGTAAATATTTTTTTCTGTTTTTCTCCTGAAGAAAATATAGGTGTCTCTTTAGCTGCTAAATACTCCACTATGTTCACCAATTCAAGTCGCTAACCTTATCTGTGTGATGTTTGGTGCTGAGCAGGTAGTGTACAGAGGATTTACGAGAGCTTTGTCACTGATTAGGTTGATTAAAGCACAGAAACTTAGACACCATATTTTTTGTGCCTTCCACAAAAAAGAAAGAGATATATCTTATTTATTGTCTTGACATTTATTATCAATATGTTGACATTGGTATATATTATATTTTGATAAAATTTATAAAGTAAATATTTATACGATTTTCTGGAGATATCAGCGTTGTGTCATTTACCTACACTAGCCCAACAGGATAACAGATTTCTGTGCTTCACGGACCGTGAGAGCAGGTTTCATTATGGACTCATCTAAGAATATTCAGTACAAGAGAAAAACCAACAGTGTAAAGTACAATTTCCACATTAAAATCCTTAAAAAAGTTCCCCTTCAGACACGTATTAAGGCAAATATATATAGTCAGCTTGGAACATTAATGTGTGTCTGATATGTTTTTTTCTGCAAAAAAACAGCATAATTTCCACATTAAAATCCTTAAAAAGGCATCTCCTCCTTCTACCTTATTAAAACCTCCAGAATATCTGAATATGAAAATGTTGTTCATTTCTAAAATGTTTCTGTCGGACACAAGATGTCTCCTCCCTTCACTGTAAAAGTCCAATTCCTCGTGATTGTCCACCCTGGTGGCTTCCCAAGTTTCACTAGCACTCTACACTGTAGGCAAGTTGGGCCCATACTGGACCAGGACTGACTTCCCTAACTAATGGTTTTTGGGGGTGTCGTCACCATCCATGCTGGTTAGGGCCTGCCCCTAAAAATCATATTTTCAATGAGCAGCAAGGAAACGTGTTCCACTTTCAGGCAGATGCAATGGTGAAAAGCATCCCTTCCTAAGTCACAACTGCTGCACCAGACAGCAATTCCAAACAGCACGCTGTAGGTACCAGTAAGAAACAGCTGAATTTCTGACTGGAGGGGGGTGCTTTAAAAATATAAGCATGAACGCCACCAAAACACAATTTGTTGAGCATAAAATATATATGAAAAGTTGTCATCTTGAGTTAATGTGGCTAAGAATTCTTCACAGCCACATTCACTGGGCTTCCAGAGATACAGCTATTCACTGTCAGAAACCCATAACAGTCAATCGTAAATTATGGCCAGACAAGGCAGACCACACAAACGTAGAGGTGATGAGAGCAGCTACCTGCAGAGCGAAAGTCACTGAGGAAGGATAAAGATTTTAGAAGGGTGGATGTTAGGTTGTTTTTGCTTGGGGGGGGTGGATTCTGTAAGCTTTGACCTCCTGCTCCGCTACATCTTTATTTCATGGCTGACAAAGTGAATGCCAACTCGGCGTAAGGAATTCTGCCTCCACGTATGATTTATGGTCCTCAGCTGCTGTCAGCCACCAGCTGGCCTTTAGATGGGCCTCAGAAGGAAGCAGACACACATACACAGACAGACGGACGGAGAGAAGGAGGCACAAAAGTTGGGTAGAGGTGCAAAATAGAAATAGAAAAATTTGTACAAATTAGGAAATTGGGTCAATTGGTGGCTTACTTGGATCAGCTAGTTCAGATGAAACGAAAAATGCCTTTTTAAACCCTTTAAAGGATTACATTCCTGAGTTCATACTTATAAGTTTAAAAAATGGTATGCCAAAAATGGAACCAAGCAAATCAATTCTTTGTAAATGCGACCTGTGACTTGCTATAAGGCGCCTTCCTGACGTCTTCCGAACCGCACCTCAAAGCACTTTTACACTACATGTCCACATTCACCCTTTCACACACATTCACTCAGCAATGGCAAAGCCCATCGAACAGAAACTAACTCATTTGTTCACATTTACACTGCAATGACACAGCATCGGGAGCAATGTGGGGTTCAGTATCTTGCTCAAGGACACTTCAACATGCAGCGGCAGGAGCAGGGGATAGAACCAACAACCTTCTGATAAGTGAACGACCCGCTCTACCTTTGAACCACAGCCGCCCCCACCTTCGTATTTTTGTATCGAACTCCAATCTTTATTTTTCCAAACAAAATGTGAGTTTGCGTGCTTATGTTACCGACCAATTTTAATCCATAATATCATGATAGTCACCGATCAATAAACCTTTAACTTTTAGCGACAAAGAGCTAAGATTGATTAGTTAGCAAGCTTGCAATAGCATGGCTTTCTGGGGGGCCAGGCCTCACTGATTACTGTACTCAACTTTTGGTTCGATTTGGGTGAAACTGGGTTATATTTTATGGAGAAAATATTTTCTGGTTTTCCCTCTGACAGGCCAGTTTGACGACGAGGTGGAGTTTCCTGATGGACTTGTTGCTAAAAGAAGCCAACTGCAGCTAACCATAATGGTAGTTAGC
The DNA here is from genome assembly GCF_004916995.1 of Morone saxatilis. NCBI lineage: Eukaryota > Metazoa > Chordata > Actinopteri > Moronidae > Morone > Morone saxatilis. The sequence goes on from NW_023339807.1 coordinate 1,423,750, forward strand.
TAATAGGTCATGCAGCTAATATTAGCTGACTCAGCCCCACCTCTGTACTGTATTCTCTGCTGTCAAACTGGCCTCCATCAGCACACTGTATTCGGACCCGGTTTGGCTATGCTGTTCACTGGGAGCTCCCAGACCCGGCAGCATCAGCTAACGGGTCTACTATAGCTGCATGGCAGGGGGGACGTAATGCACATTTAGTGCTACATGTCCAACCCCTGTAACATTGTTAATGCCACACATTCTTCTCTTACAGTTCCGTCTGAGATTCAACATTTGGGGATGCTAGTTGCAGCTAACATAGCCTGCAGCAGGGATAAACAATTGGCTACAGAGGTCTGGTGAGCTCACTTCTTTTGAACGCCACTGTTATGTTAAACAGAGGAACCCACAAGCAGAACACAAACTCGGTTGGTTATGATTTCCAAAGACAGGCTTTATTGAGAACCA
>NW_023339807.1:1424219-1428174 GCF_004916995.1 Morone saxatilis
TTGATGTGAAACTTCTGCTGGCATGGGAAGAGGATAGTGGCTGAGATCCAGGCAGGGTGGAACTGAAGGTGGAGGGATATAGGAAGGAGCTGGCAGGTAGCTGAAATGAGGGTGATGATCCTGAGGCACGGGAAAAAACATTTCTTAACGTTCTCTAACTGGCTAAGAACATTACTACCAGGCATGTAGAGAAAACGATCTGGCGGGGAGTGGATGAAGAACCAGGGTTTGATACTGCAGGTACGAGTGTGACTGGCTGTGCAGGCTTAGCATCAGACAGGTGACCAGGTAATCAGGGAGAGTGGGAATAGTCCAAACACAAACAGAGAGACAGGGACACCAGGGACGAGAAAACTCTAAAAACTACTGACCATAACAGCCACACCTCCGTATGTTTTTCATTTTCAAACTCTTAGTCTTCATCCTCAACGCTGACTCAAGTAACATCACTTGAGGATATTTATTGAATGTCACACATCTCCCTCTGGAGACATTAAAGGCTTTATACAAGACAGATACAGAAATTATCAAAATTAAAGCAGCAGAAGCATAGATATCATGATTTTATTGTCCCTAGTATGGATAAAGCTCCAATTACACTGAATCCTATACTTCCCATAAAGTTTTAATCTCAGATCCAATCCCAAATAACCCTCATGATGTCATCAGACTTCAGCAATCCTCCAGTCACAGAGGACATTATACAGCTGTTTTCACAGGCTGAGTCTGATGAGTAAACTCTCCATATGTATATGCAGCTTAAGATCCCAAGAAAAACAAACTTGTTTTCAATCTTTAAATGGAGCAATGGAAGAGGACCATGTGTGAATGAAATCTAGTAAACATTACATATATGATGGAATGTATAAGTGAACTTCTCAGTGTAGAGTGATGTTATGAGTAAGTTTCACAGTTATACGTTAGTTACACTAATTTCACTTAACAGAGGTTGTCAAAAGCTAGGAAAAACAGAATCATAAACTAAATCTTAACTGTAATCTTATCTGTGTTTCAGAGTTTGTGTCTATGGCGTGGTATTTTGTGACGTACACTCTTACCCTTCCCGTCACTCTTCGCTGTGAAGCAAGTGCCCAAAAACTAATCTCTGAAAACCGAACAAGACAAAGACATGAGGGAGAGGCGTTGGTGGTGGAGTGGAGGGAAAAAAACTGAGCTGAGCTTGTTAAGAAAGTCATCTGAATTCAGGCCTCATTCCCTTCATTGATCTGACCGTTGAGAGGGAAACCAAAATGTTTGGCTTATTTTAGCCAATTAAGCTGTGAGAGAGCCAATTGTGCATGTGCTATTGAGCGTCTCTTTCGTTCAAAGTGCTTATTGTGGGGCTGCTTGCAGAAGGATCAATTGCAGGCTCTGTGATCGGATTAGCCAGGTAATCAATGCTGGTCGCTAATATATTAACAAGGTAATTATAGTGCTGTGGAAGAGGTAGCCCCACTGCAACAAATGCAACATGCCATCATCCTTAGATATTACAGGCTTTAGTGAGAATGAGAAAAGATACCCCCCCTCCACACCCACCACATAATTGTCTCTTTTCTGTCTTACACACAAAACATACAAACTCACACAAAGCCCTGCCCCTGTGGAGAAGGTGTTAATCACATTACTAATGATAACACTTCACACTCCCACCCTAAAGTCGTGCAGCAGCAGGGCACAGACTCTTAAATCTCCCTGTAGCTCACAGCAATTATTCTTATACATAAACAGTGATGCCTGGCTGAGCCTGCGTGGTTCTCAATACACACACACACACACACACACACACACACAAACACACACTCACATCAGATTTAACATCTTATTTGCAATAGACATTCCAACAGTTATAGATTAAAAATCAAATCAGATTACTGTCATCATTTTAGTCAACCTATGAATTTCTTAAAGAAAATGCGATGGATGACTTTATAATCATATAAATCAATCAATCAATGTAGTGGCTGAGATATAAATGCAGGGGGAGTTGAGTGGAGGCTTTAAAACATTTCTGCATTAGTGTTGAATGCATTACGTCATTAGTCATTGCATGACTTGCAATATGTAACTCACAAATGAGCATGTTATCATAGTGAGCTAAGTCTAAAATAACCAATGTGTAATACCAAACATTTTGAAATTTGAATGGAGTTTGTACTGTATACCAGTGCCAAGGTACAAATACAATGAGAGTCAATGGGCCCCCAAACAGTTGAATCCCATATATAACTCTTAATAACTGATAAAATGTACATGTAGTCAAAATGAGCTTATTTAAAGTTGATTAGTGTGTGACACTGAGTATTTTAGATTTTGAATGCAGTTTGTAATGTATACAGATGCTGAGTTAAAAATACAATAAGAATCAATGGGCCTTCATACAGTTTAATGCAATATATAACACATACAATGTACATGGAGTCACAATTAGCCGCGGCTGAAATATAGATACAATGGGAATGAAGGGGCCTCCCTGGACTTTAATGTGCTATTTAATAATAATTTATACTGGTCAGTGTGCAATACTTAGCATTTTGGAATTCAAAAGGAGTTTGTTTTACATATAGGTGAGAATGAATGTGTATCCACACATAAAAATGCACAAAACTGCATATTATTGGTTATGCACATTGATATATGAACGGTATATGTAGCATAAATGGTTTTGGATTTTGAGGTGAGCAAAAAAGGTCATGGTCGGGAATAGACTAGAAAAAGAATGCAAGACAACAAGCTGGAGACAAAACAACTAATTGGACAAAGAAAAACAGAGAGTTGGCATAAGTGGGTAAAGAGCAAAGAAAATGAAACTAAGCTCAGGATATAGCCATGAGTTCATCTTATCAATTTTCTCTTTTGACAGCAGTGAGCGGGAGTGTGAGAGATCTTCAAGGGTTTAGTGGTGCAAAGTATTCTCAAACACTGTCATGTTTAAAAGCGCTCGCTGCTGTTAACTGTTTAAAGGCCCAGCGCCGCTTTGAAGAGCTGTCTCTTTGTCTTGTGGATGGGGACGGGGGCTTAGCTGGGCTGCTTCGTATTCCCCCCGAGGCTTTGTGCCTTTGGCCGCCATATGGGAGAGAGAAAACAGCCATATAAGTACTTAAGCAAAGTTTATATTTACCCAGGAATTTTCTCAGCTTTGCTTTACTTTAGTGGAAAAACAATAACCAGACTGAATCGACTCTCCCATTATAAGCACTTATGCAAAGTTCATATTAGCAATGGAAATTTCAACCTTGGCAGGAATGTCCAAGAGGCAGTACATAATGCTTCTGCTGCTGCACAAATCTGCCTTTCTCTCAACTCTGAGCAAGCAGTGTTGTGAAGACTTGTGAAAGACGATGTGAGAAAACCTCGACCATGATTACCTTTTGTACTTTGACTGTTTCTGCTCACCCAGTAAACATCTCTTTGCTCATGTTACCTAAAGAAATAGTAGAAATAAAAAACGTTCAGTTTTCCCACAGTGACAGAAGAGCTACATTAAATGTTTGTGTGACCACAAGTGGTTGCACATAGTGTAAATGATATACTGTAAAAAAAAAAAATACGGTAAAAAACTGCCAGCCGTGGTTGCCAAAACTTTACCGTGATAAAAATAATAAACTTTTTCTACTATTATGGTAAAAGGATATTAGTACTGTTGAGTTTTGATCCATATTTTATCGTAAAAATACAGGCTTTCACCATCAAAATAAACAGTCTTGCTATATGAAAGTACCATATGAATGCTATGACGGTAATGATAGATATTTAAATGCTCAATTTGAAACATTTCAAACACAGTTTTCACAGATGCCAGTTTCTTTGATTGTAGACCAACTGCTGTTTTTTTTAAGTAATTTTTTTGGCCTTTTATTGCCTTTATTGGATAGTGACAGCCAAAGATAGACAAAAGAGGGGATGACATGGAGCAAAGGGCCACAGGTCAGATTTGAACCCGGGCTGCTGCAGC
>NW_023339807.1:1428181-1428325 GCF_004916995.1 Morone saxatilis
TACCGACTGAGCTAACTGGGCACCGTAGACCAACAGTTTAAGAATTAACAAAATGGCTCCTGAAATTACAGAGAAGCTGTTTTACAAAAAGAATTTGGTTGACATTGGTCATATATATATTTTTTTATAATAAAAATATTGTTT
>NW_023339807.1:1428425-1450388 GCF_004916995.1 Morone saxatilis
TCCGACTGGGGTTAAGGTATTTGCTCATGAGGTCGGAGTCTAAATATGCTATACTGCTTTAATAAACATTTCAAACGTGAGTTGGCTGACTGAACTTACAAAATCAAGTTGACATGGAGCAAATGCAAATGTTAATGAATATTGCCACGAGCACTGACAAAAATAAATAAAATACAATAAATAGATAAATAATAAAATATGCACAAGAAAATATAAATACAACAGTGATGCATGGAATGCTCAAATGTTTGCAGCATTGCTTATTATTTATACTTTATGTGACAGTGTACTGTTAAAATAAGTCCACTGTCTCTTTCAAGGTGTCTGTCTTACTCTCATAATCCACAGAACAAGTTTTCATAGGGACTATTTTTTAATAGAAAGTAGTGTAAATAAAAATTGTAAAAATGCAAGATTTTTGGGCCTATTGATCTCAGAAAGACATGCTGGAGTATATATTCTTAAATGCTATGCACACTGCATATTAAATTCCATTCACTGCCATTGTATTGGAGTGCAGGCAGAAATTTTTCACCTCACCAGATAAATGTTAATATTGTCATCCAAATAAGAGCATAATATGAAAATTAAATTTTTCTTTGTGGTTTCCATCAAATTCCACCTAAATCTGCATAGCTTGTGATTTCTTGTGGTGACTTACTAACTAATATTCCCCATTCGGTGCAGTGTAGCAAAGAAGATGACAGGTTAACCTGCACTTGACCCACGTGTGTGCAAAAACCAGAGCTTAAGAACTTATCTGACCTGCAGTGGTTGGACTTTTAATAAAAACTAGAGCCAATCAAAATGTGGGACATCATCTCAATATTTGGGATGTAGGACTAGAAATATAAGGGACAAGGGAAATAATTTACCAGTCCAATGCAGTCGCTAAGTCACAGCTACTTCTGCCACCAAGTACATTACTCTATGTTGGTGTAGTGAAGTGTTGTTCCCCTGAAAAATGGAGAGAAATAATCACAAGAGTGACGCAGTGTTAGTGGTGGAATTCAGCAATCAATCTCTATAAAGTGAACAATGTAAATAAACACTTGTTTAGCTTGTTTAACAAAAGTTCCATTTTAATAACTAAATATACATGAACTATATAACTGTCCTGTATCATGACAAAAAAACTGATATTTTTCACAGGACTTGAGAAAGAGGATGTTGTTGGCTCCACTTGTTGGCTGAGGTATTCATGTATTTGTCTGGATTGCAACATAGCAGAACATATGAGAGCTGTTTACCAAATAACTCCCAGCAAAGCTGTCCATCTGGATAAGTGAGCATCAGCCCAGTGCATGCTGGGAGATTAGACTGAGCCTGCTTGGCTAAATTCAATATTTACCAAGGAGGCTGCTGTCAACACTCCACTGTTACTGTTAGCCACCATGTGTGCGTGTGTGTGCACTACATGGGGGAAAGTAGAAGGTCTGTCCGAGAGCTATATTTAAAAAGGCTAATTTCCTTTATGTTGAAATATTGGGGTTAAAATTATCATTTGAGTTTATTCTGTAGCTATGAAGACACCAGATGTATGTTAAGTTTTTTAATTTGGAGGTGTGTGTGTGTGTGTGTTTAGGGCAAGGGCAGTGAAAGCGGGGTGTAATTGATTACATATGACAAGCAGTTACTGGCCTTTAATACTTGACTGTGAGAGCATAAGAGCACAACATTTGTGAGTAAATCTAATTAGATTCAGAGAATAGATCGCCCACACATGTGAAAGTCATCATTCTTCTGCAGAGATTACACACAGAGGAAGGAGGGTTTCTACAGGGTGCCGTGGTTAGTGGAGTGGCAGGTTAACATACAACAACAAAAAAACATTGGGAAGTCACAATAAATGAGCCATTGTGGTTCCCTAAATGTTTTAATAATACTAATTTGGATCAATTATAGGTTTCTAAAAGCATTCATTGCATCACCATATGTCAAACCAGTTCTGGATAGTGCTACAGAGAACCTTTGTTCTGCCTCTGTAAGGGAATTTGGGTCATGTTTCACTTATTTCACTTATTTGTTTCACAATATTCTTGAGCTGGTTCACCTTAAAAATATAGGTTCATTGGCTGCCTTACAAATGTGAGTTAACTGAACGTAGGTTGAACAATTAGTCTTATTTGAATTGTAAAACCAATGGACTAGTAGGACATCAGACATTTCAACTTGTCAAAGCCAGAAGAACACAGGTGGACATAATAATAACGATGTTTCAGTTCCATTAAGTATCCCAGTGACACTGAAACCAGCATACACAGTAGTAGGACTTCCCCTATGTGGAATCCAATTCAGTTCAATTCAATTTTATTTGTATAGCCGCCCAAATTCATAACAGAAGTTATCTCAGGACACTTTTCAAATAGAGCAGGTCTAGACCGACTCCTTTTACATTTACAGAGACCCAAACAGTACCACCATGAGCAGCACTTGGTGACGGGGGCAAGGAAAAACTGCCTTTTAAGCAGGCAGAAACCTTAGGACAGACCCCTCGGCTCTAGGTGGGTGTCCGTCTATCTCGTCCCAGTTGGGGTGGAGACGAGAGAGAAAGAGAGCGATAACCAGAGACAGGAGAGAGGAAAGAGAGAGAGAGAGAGAGAGAGAGAGAGAGAGAGAAGAGACAGATGGAGCAACAACAGTAGGCAACAACTACACTAATAGTAGAGACTTGGTGATGATGATGAACATGAAGAAGATTGATGAAACAAACGATGGCGGACAATTGAGCAGTGATTATAGTAATAATAGTAACTGTAGTAATAATATAATAATAATAATAATAATAACAATAGTGGGAGTCAAGCAGGACCATGGCAGGAGGCTCCACCAGGATCCATGAGAACCTCATGAACCTCAAGAAGCAGCAATCATTAATACACCTGTGAGTTTCCTGCTATGACATGCCAAAATGTCTGCTGAGTCCACCAAGTTAAGTTAACTGAACTTGATAAAACGTGTTCAAAAAGCCTAAGATATTAAGTTTAACCAACAGATGTTCGGTCATACTGACGAACAATACAAACAAATGATGATTAACTATAAATATTTTTATGTTAAGTTAATGAGAAAATATTAGTTGACTCCACTCCACACAATGTTACCAGACGACATGTGGTTCTTTCATAAAAAGACAAAAGGACATTGACATTAAATACAAAGAGAGAAGTTAATTGTGACTCTCAGTGTGGATATAGGAAATGCCCCCATGCTATTGTTATTTCCACAAAGATTACCCTTTCAAAACCTGACATTACACTCAACTGAAATCAGTTCACGTTTGGATTCTGGGTCACGCTCATGTTTTGTTCCAAATTGTAATAATGAAGTATTCTGATTTCCACCTTCTGGCTTTTTCACCATAGCAACAGTGACCAAGGTTAATTATAAGTATTATAAAGTATTATAGTACTTATATCATTCTGCCAAGTTGATGGAAAAAGTTGATCTCAGATACAAAGTTAGGATACTATTAAAATACAACACCTGTGTTTCTCTGTTGAGTAATACAGAATATATCATTAATATAAAAACTTGAGGGAGGAATTTAAAGTGGGAAAAAGTGAGTTAACCAAATAAAGTGGTTAAGATCAGTCAATCCCTCCCTCTTTGGTTTTGACGTATCCCCTCATCGACACCCAAATGTCCCAAATGTGTTCTTTTGAATATAAGTACTTATCTACGGTGATGTCTTTTCATCTAGCACACCCAGAAGTCAGAGTTCTGTTTTATTCAATCTGATCTTTTCAATTTTGATTTGGGCCATTTTTATATGGTAAAATCAGATAGAGGTTTGATTTTTTTTTATTTTGCAATGTGACCTAACAGTCATATAAGAATTCATGTGACTTTGATGTCACTTTAGATTGACATTTGTCATGTGGATCACTTCAGGGCTGTCACCTGTTGATACTGAAATCAGATATGGGCCACATTTGTGAACAGCCAAACAAAAAACCTCCCCAAAAATCAGATCTGACCAATAAAACAGAATTGAGCGCTAAGGGTTCCAGTATAAAACAATCCTTCCATGTAGACCCTGGCAACTATATGAGTACTCCCTGGGGTACACGTATCCCCAAATGAGGACTGATTTAGATAATCTAGATACACAGTTGGCTTGTTTACAACCTCTCTGATCATCTCAGACATTGGACTGAATTTTGTCATTTTCCCAGATATGAGTAATTACTTTGGCAAGTGAAAGGTTATTATGACAGCAATGACAGCCAAAACTACAAAAATAAGTTGTAATATATTAGAATATTCCTTTAACAGCACCAAAATGGCATCATTAAAATGCAAATAATGGCAACCTTTTTCTTAAGAGTGTGAGAGTTTAAAAAGGAGCCGGTATTACAATGGATAAGTGCATCTGTACTCACAAAGAACATGTCTTATTTACAAAATCTCCCGCTTCCTCCAGTTTATTTATTAGGGTGGTAAAGGATGCTCTCTGAACTTCAAATGTTTGTGTTCTGAACCATCTGTCTGGCACCAGAGCAGAGAAAAGAAGGAGAGAAAGAGAACAGACAGAGGAGTATGAAAGAGGTGGAGTGTGCAAGGAAAGACACAGCGAAGAGACAGAGAGGGATGAGAGAGGAGGAGGGGGGGTTGAGATGTTCACGGCCAGCTCACTCTCTATTCATGGAGCTTAACCAGCCATGAGATTGGCCTGGAATACCAAACACAGATACCTCCCCCCCTAACTCCCCCACCGCTTCCTCTTCCTTGTGGGTTCTCCCCACCTCTCTATCCCTGCCCTCCTTGTCTCCACAGAACAGGTTTCCAAGGCAACACCACAGGGGGTCAGAGGTCAGGTGTGGTGTAGGGTGTGGTGGGTGGGTGTCTGAACGTGGGTCCATCTGGATGAGTGACCTGACATAATCAGATATCAATCCTACACTACAAGTGGGGTGAGAGACAGAGCAAGAGAATGCTAAGCTGATTAGTAAAGCATGGGTTTGCTATTGATGTGTATTTGTGTATGCATGTGCGTGTGTGTTGGGCGGGGGGGGGTAACTGAAATCATCTGTCAACCCTCCTTGATATTGACATTTACAGCACAGAACATAATGGAGAAAATGGGAAGATGATGGAGCCAGGGGGATGTTGGATGATGAAGACGAGCTTTTTCTCTGAAAGATACCAGATGGTTAATTTGGCATGTTGGCACTCTGCCACATCGGCGAACTGCTTCCAGACCAGCCTTAAATACTCAGATACAGGTGCTGATCAACTAGGGATCAACCAGTATGGCTCCATTTTGTATCAATCCCAAATTAATATGTTTGGAATTGAAGTAGATTATCTTCTTCGCTCTATTTGAATGTCTTTCTTTGATGAATTTGATGAATTGCTTGAACTGGAATTTAAAAAAAGGGTCAAAAACTACTTTAGACCAAGGGAACTTAACCAATAAACTAATGTGGACATATCCAGTTAAAAGAATATATATACCATATTTGCTTGCCATTGTAGCACGAGAATCTCAGACCCAAAAAAACCCTAACCCTAACCCTAACCCTGTGTGTTAAATTAGGCTGTGTGTGAAGATGTTATTTTCTAAACCATTAACACATCCTAACTTTTTTTCTGACCCTAGCTCGGCACATCCTGGCTTCCGTACTTTTCTTTTTAGGCTTTGTCTTGTAGCTATCACAATGAGGAGGGATACCCTAATTGTAAAAACAACCAACAAACACAGGCTGTTGTATTGCTATTTGTAAACCTATGTTTAATTAGAGGCATGCTGGTCATGCAAGTTTTTCCCTTTAATTTTAGTTTCTCAAAAACTCTTTTCAGGTCTTTAGCATTAAAAAATGGTTGACTTGACTTTTAGTTCCCTGAAACTTGCAGATATTTAATAAGACAAGTGATCTTGTATGGTATGAAGCTAATACCTTGTCCCTGCATCCCTCAGAGAAGCCTGTGGATGGTGAGATGATGATGTTTTAATGTTTTGAGTACACTCTTTTATCAAGGGATGATAGTCTCAACCTATCCAGCATATGCACTTCCACGAGGACCGACTGGTCTAATTTGCCTGGCTCTGAAGACTGGATTTAGGCCACGTCATCCAATTTGCTGACCTCTGAGGCCATGTTTGTGTTGTGATTATGGGACTGCCAACAGTTTGGTGGAGGACAACTCACACAGGACAGATGCATTCTTTTGGCAGCCAATGTAAATTAATGCAGCAGGGGTTTTTTATTCTGTGGACCTTTTGTAGAGAAGTGCCCTTGTCCCCCTTGTCTTATTTAAGTAAAGGTGGATGTTTTAGTGTTCTAGTCAGACTGTCCCAAAAAGAAAAACATTTGTCGTCTGTCAGTTCTTTCATATGGAAGAGGTCGAGTTGTAAGGGTGGGGTCAACAAAGTGTGTGACAAGAGACTACTGTTCATTTTCCCGCTTAACAACGGCCAACATAGTTTCTTTTAACCATGACACATTATTACTTCAGTGGATTTCCACCATTATTTCAGGATGCGCAGGGCTCCATAGTCAAGTTAGCCACAATGAATATGCAATGTGTCTAGTTACACTTTCAAAATAAAGTTTGCGTGGTAAACGCTAGAAAACGGCCGTAGTTTGGTTAGCTTGAAACACAAAAAGTACTTGGTTAGGTTTAGAAAAGGATTGGAAAACCGGGTTGTCAGATCGGGTTGAGCAGTTTTAGGTGCCAAAACCCATCCAGACCTTGAACATTGTGGTGGCAAATAAGGAAATGGTCATATGAATAATTTGTAATATTTTTTAAAGAACAATGACAAACAATGACCTGGCAATAAAATCGTTAGATCAGTCATTTTGGAAGGCAATTACATTTTAGATTTGTATACCACTGAGGTCTAAGACTGCCCAGTTCCAGTGTGTAACATTTAGGAGGATCTATTGTCATTAGTGAATAATCACCTGAAAGAAGGAATCGTTCGTTTGAATGAGACGTTTGTATCTACAGACAGCACAGGTTGCCTTCCATGGAGTCCACCATGTTCCTACAGTAGCCCAGGATGGACAAACCAAACGCTGGCTGTAGATAGGGATTTAAGCATTTTTCGCGAGTTTTGCAGCCACCGTAGTACGCCCGACACACAGCCCATTCTAGTCGGAACGTCAAATACAGACATGTTCACTTAGTTGCAATCTGCAACTTCACCATTAGACATCCTATACACTGCTCCTTTAAATATCTTTTTTATATTTTGCTGGGATGTTTGATGCCATGTGAGGCAATCAGTAGAGAAAAACTTTGACTCATAGCAGCCTCTGCTGTGATGTGTTTGCCCTATACTCCCCATAGATCACTGGTTACGCTAACCACACACTTCAGTTCATCCTAGACAAACCAGATATGTAAATTGCCTGTGTGGGCTGGGGGAGTTTTTTCCCTGAAAGAGGTCACTGGATGTTGAGAACTGCACATTCAAAAGCTTTGCTGAAACAGCTATAGGTTGAAACACCACTGTACTTGTGTGATCATTCCTGTCGAGAAACATAGTCGAAGAATTTGAACATGTAAGACTATTGATTTATGGCTTCACAAAAATAAAATCACACGAAAATCACCCACATCTCTTCCAGCTTGTGGATGAGGGAGGAGGTGCAAACCAAACAGATGGGAATGTATAGCACGTGGGTGTTTTCAAGTGAAATAAGCCCTAATTATGCTGTAAAACACAGCCAGAGGCAGCAGAGAACAATGCGGGACCTACGAAGGGGAGACAGTGTGACTTAAACACTATCAGCTGTGCTCACACTGTCAGCTTATTCAACCACTGTTTACACCCCAAATTTGGCCTCTCTGTCTCTAAGTCATTATCAGTCTCTCTTTACCTCTCTTTATCTCACTCTGTGATAGCAAAGTGTGGGAGAGTACATATTTACCTTCCAAAGGTGGGAAATTTCACCATCACTTGTTGGTAAACACGGGCCCCCGCTGTGATCGGGGCCAAACAGGATTTATTACTCAGAAAAAACTATGGTATGAGGCATCTCTAACAAAAGGGAAGGGATTGAAGTAGTGTGCTACATGTGGAGAAATAGTTTTTCCTCTTGCCACACTTACGAGTGAACTCCAACTCCTGTATGATTGCGGTCATTTAGTAACACTTTATATGTCATTTTATGTCTTCAGGTCATAAAAAGGATATGATAATCACAGAAAAATAAAATAAACAAATGCCATGGTTGAAGGGCATATAACTTGGTGTGTCAGATGCATTGTTAATAATACAAAGTTGAAATAAATGTAATGGCCTGATGATTACTTTATAACCAGTGTAAGAGCAGCAGGTTAGGCACTAGGGGTTGGCCTTCTTAATTTTAAGGGATGCAAGAAAACTTTAAAAATATACACAGTAGACCTACTGTGTATCTCAGCATCTTAGCAGCTAAAAATATCAGGAAAACTCCTCTCTGATGCAACAGGAAATAATAAAAAAAAAACACAAACTTTTTGCAGTTGCATTCATTCACTATTTAGGTGAGTATAATATTCCTCAAATTAGGAATCATTGTGTTTTCATTACCTTAGAATGGGACATTTGTCAGTTTGATCTGAGTTTGGTGCGCTGCACGGACAGACTCACTGAGAATGACCTGTCAATCATAAGGTAGCCCCGCCCAAAAGCATACCCTGCTTTATTGTCTATTTTAATTAAAATATTATAATTTACAAAATGAACATCATAATGTACTGAAGAAGACGTATAACTGGTGATTGAGACCATTAACTCATTAGGAAACTCTTTACTGAGCTCATGAATGAAGTGACAAGTTGGCTCATTCTCCATAAGAGTGAAAGGGATTGGTGTGTTATTGCAGCCAATGAACCTCCCCCTGCTGGCCTTTACATAGAATGCAGGTTTTAATACACTTGCGCATTGGCTTCACTTTTCAGACCCGGAAGCTCTGTCCATTATATATACTGTCAGTGGTTCTGGGCTACTATAGAAACATGGTGGTTCAACATGGCGGCCTGCATAGAAGAGGTCCCGCTCTCTTTCACTAATTAAATTAAATTAAATTAAATTTTATTTGTATAGCGCCAATTCATAACAGAAGTTATCTCAGGACACTTTTCAAATAGAGCTTTTTATTATGATGTGAGCAGGTCTAGACCGAACTCCTTTTAACCATTTACAGAAGACCCAACAGTACCACCATGAGCAAGCACTTGGTGACGGGGGCAAGGAAAAAACCTTTTTAACAGACAGAAACCTAGGACAGACCTTCGGCTCTAGGCTGGGTGTCATCTGGCCTCGACCAGTTGGGGGAGTTAGAAAGAGAGGAGAGAAATAAAGTAAAAAATTAAATACATAAAATAAACACAAATAATATATATGAAGGAGGAAAACACAAATATTGCTCCACTGAATTTGAAGAGAGAATTAAATACATATCACATTATTAATATCATATACCATGCTGACAATTCATACTTTGCACGTGACTCCACAACTACTAGCTGGCGGGCAAGAACATCGTTCTCCAGCAAACGAAACCCCAGTAAAACTAATCAAGGATCTTGCCAGGACGTCGCCGTTTTACGTATACCAAAGTATATATTATATCATACGTACGTGATTTGATTAGATATTGACGAGAAGAAGAATACATGTTACCAGTACACCATTGTTACTGGCGTCTACGTACTTACTATACAGTTACTTTGCATACATACTACTCGTACAGTTATTACTACTACATAACGTTACACCTAACAGCACGCATAACAGTATAAAGGCCATTTCGCTGCCCCTGCTGCTCTTGTTGTTGTCTGATGCTATGTGGAGTGGATAAGCAGGTAGTCTACAGTGTTTCACACTGGCTAGCCATATATGATACAGCCTAGTGGCATAAGTTTTTTTTATAACTCAAACGTTACTGTATCAAGCTGTCATTTCTCGGCAGGCAGGTGAACATATTCAGATGAAACTTCATCACACGGACCGGAAAAGATGCACTTATGTTGTATAGCTGACAAAACATGCAACATTAGCAAACTAGCTGGTAGCGTTAGCTAACTTAGGCTAACTAGTAACACTCAAGTTTGCTTTTGTTAGAAGATATTCCTGTTTTTCACCTCCCATACGGACAGCGTTGTTAACCCATCCACTCTTGAAAAAAGAGAGCTCTCCGTACCTTTGTAGGCTTTTCATTTCTTTGTGCGTCGTAAGGGAACGGATATATGTAAATTATATATGTTTCTTGCCGGCCAGATAACCATGGTAATCACGTGACTGCAAAGTATGAATAGATCCTCCTGAATGTTAAACACTGGACCTTCAGTTAAATTGTATACTTTTGTGTTTTTAAATTAAAGTTGGAGAGAAGTGAGGTTCCAAATCCTGCCTAACAGGGCTCGGGCCTGGCCCTTATCTGAATATCAGCATGTGACGTTAAAAAGTAAGTTGAACAGTGCTGGCCACATTAAAACTCTTTTGGCTGAAACTTTCAACCAGGCAGAGTTGTTTCATTTGAGAGTAGACTCTGCCAAAAGTAGACCTTTACCTGTCCAACGGTGATTAGACTGTCTGACCTGACCTCCCAGGGCTGCATGTGATATCATTAGCACCCAGTAAGCAGTAATTAATGAACCCTGTTCTACTTTATTAGGACTGTCAGTGGCAAGGCACGAAGCAATTAGTCCGAGCATGCTACCTTCCATTAATTAGCACAAGTGCAGAACATTTAAAAAGCTATCAAAGGTCATACTAATTATGGAGGACAGTATTTAGTGTCAGCTCCACTGTCTTTGCTTATTGTTGGTGCTCAAGACTAATGAACACTGATCTTAAACTATTTATAAAGAGACTGGACCTAACAGGGCAGCTGTGGTGAAACCCAACAGGAAATGTAAAAAACATGGTCAAATATAGCCGCAAGCGACAGAAAGCAGGGTCCAAGCACATTGTTTGGACATAACAAGTTTGAGTCATCCTGTGTGTGAAGAGAGTTCACAAGAGACAGTAGAGAGAGACCACACATTAATATTCCCTGGATTAGAAGTGGTAACCTTGCAGTTGCCGGGTACATGTCCTGAACAATGGTGCTGGTGAGTTTAGAAAAGTGGTGGACTTTTTACAATATTTGATCTCCACAACATTTTGTGAAATTATTATGGTAGCAGTTGAAAAAGGAAAGAAGCTTCCTGTGAAAACAAACTGTGAAAAATATAGAATGTCTTAATAGTTTCACTGGAATATTTTTATTTTTATTTATATGATATGGATATATTTCCATAAACCTGCATTGGATCTTTCCAGATTTTTATCCAGTGTTTTTTTTTTCCTTCATATTTTTCATTAGTTTTTTATTTTTATTTTAATTAATTAATTATCAGTTCAGTTCACTGTTAAACATGGGGGTGGATCTATAATTTTGGGGTTGTGTTACAGCCAGTGGCACAGGAAACATTGCACAGTTGGAGGGAAGAATGGATTTCACTAAATACCAGTAAAATCTGAAAGAAACATCACAACATCTGTAAAAAAAAAAAAAAAAGCTGCAGCTGAAAAGAGGAAGGATAATGATCCTAAATATACCTCAGAATCCACCACAGACTACCTCAAGAGATGCAAGCTGAAGGTTTTGGGATGACACTCACAGTCTCCTGACATCATCATCATTGAAATCGTTGGGTAGATCTGAAAAGAGCTGAGCATGCAAGACGCCCCAAGAATATTGCAGAACTAGAAGAAAAAGAAGGAAAAATACCAAATACAAGAATTGATAGACTTTTAACATGCTAGAAAATATGTTTGGAAGCTGTGACATACTTATTTTACATATATTGTTTACATATATTGTTTGATTTTACTCTTATTGCTCTGTAACATTCTGCAATTTAGGCTTGTTAGAATGATTCTTATAGTACATTATTATTCTAATTTTTAAGCTCTGCTGGAAGTGGAAGAGCTACAGTCAAACACTTTCACCTCCGGATATTTTTACAGTGTCAGCCGGCGCTAAACTTGTCACCCTGAGGACATTTTTGAAACAGAAGCCTGCTTTGACAGGCAGGCTGTGCCCCGCCACGGGTCTAATGGGCTCTAAGTTGGTTTTGTCCTGCTGAGAGTTCCTCCACAGGGTCTCCCATGTAGCCCTCACGCTGACTGACAGTGCCATTCCTGCCCCCCTCTTCCTCCCCTCCATGTTGAACTGCTGCGGCGCTTAGGTTGCACTGACATCCCTGGGTCTCAGGAGACACACGTAGACACATTCTTGGCCTTTATATGCTGTTTGACTGATGAAGCCAGAGATACACAGCATTCCATGTCATTTATAAACTGCAAGCTAAACTGCTGTGAGTCTTGAAATTATCTTTATTTTACATATTCACAAATGGACAAAACTTTTACTGTAGCAAGATCAGCTCAAATCATTGAAGGCACGCTGCAAATCTTTAATTATATGAAACATTGAGAAAATAATTATATAATAAAATAATAATAATAAAAATAATAATAATAAAGAAAACCTACAAAATTGTCTGAGTTGTCGGAGTGATTTATTGGCTGCCGACCTGCTCTGAACATGGATCTGAATTAGACACAGCCAATTGGGTTGAGCAGAATCAGATGGGGTCAGAGGGGAAGCTGGGGTCAGCAAGACAGCCAGTAGGAGGCTGGGAAGGAGTGCTTGTTCAGAGAGCTCACCCCTCACAAAGAATGTATCTGGAGAGTATTAAGAAATCACTGGACCTGAAAACTACCACCTGAAATGAAATAAGTTTGTGTTTTTTTTATGTTTTTAGCTGCTGCTCCTAAAGGCTGGATGAAGGAGGATTTATTACATACTGTTGAGTAAAGTCCTCTGTCATTACCCTGAAATGACAAAGGATATTTAAAAGCTGCATTAATTATACTATTCTATCAATATAATATTATATGCTACTTATTCAGAACCAAACAGCAGAGATGCAAAGTTAGCAGCTAGCTGGTAAACACAGGGGTGTATCTAACAAAAGCAAAACAGAAGCTAAAAAGAGAGAAAATATTCCCGGGCTAAGACATAAAACCAACAGTAAATAACCCACCTGTGAATTTTGGAGCTTTTACGTGTCTTAAAAAAGGCACCCACTAGCAAGTGTAAACTTTACAGCCTGGTTGTGTTTATACTTGCACTCTTGCAAGCTATTTCAACTCAAATTTTTTAACTTTATTTACAAGATTTAATTACAGATTGGAAGAATTCCACTGGCTTTTTCTCTAAGGAAAAGGAAGATGCTAACTTCTGGGTTGGCGTACAAAAATAGGTAATCCTTGCAACACTCTATACATTAGATGTTGTGTTTTCAGCTTTTTCTGCTTCACCTTTGTGGCCAAAAAAGTAAATCAATGCAGCTTTATAGATATACAGTGCACAAGTCAAAGTTTATATAAGTCCCATAGAAAGCAGATGAAATGGGACTTTAAATTCCCAGCAGACACACAATCACAACAAGCTGCATCGGGGTTGATCATTGCAATACAGTCTTTTCATCTCTGTTGAAAGTCCCAAATGACAGATGTGATGAAGTTCACACCCAAATCTTCATGTTTATGTTTTGATTTTACTATCCATAGCTGTATTTATAATTTGAATCCAGGATGTTGCACACTGATAACACAATATCTTGGCTTGTACATTAATCAAGACTTTGATGTGACAGATGAATTTACATACTGTTGCACACAAACTCTAACAGCTGATGTTTGGCCATTACTGACAAAGTTGGAGTGACACAAAAAAGTGTTTAGCGCATCAAACAAAATGGCGGCCATAGCCGGTTGTTCATCCAAACTCCTCAGCCGTTGCCATGGAAACTCCAGCTGGTCAACTGACCCACTGAAGAACACAGTTGGTATGCCACACATAACAACCATATGGCAGCGCATACACATTGACAACCAGTGTGCCGCTGGGAAATAACTGTCAACAACAACAGCAAACAGTCCACTGTTATGTGACTGTTTATGAGAACACACTGGCAATAAGACTTGAACACGTAGAGGAAGAAACAGATGGACATTAAGGTCCAATGAAGGGGTGGCCAAAGCCAAATATGGCCCGCTATAAGGTTCAATTTGAATTCAATTTAAAAAATCCACTGATTATGCTGTTCTATTTTTTGAATGTGAGATAAAACTGCTCTTTAAATATGTAGGATCCCTATTTCTTATTAATTATTTCTCATACTCTAAATCGGTGCCCCGGTTTTGCAAGATATTTTTAAATAAACTTTCTATTTTATTTCAGTTAGTTCAAAATGTTTTTTGAGTCACTTGTTTTTTAAGGTTTGATGCAGTATTGCTAAAATTATGATTACTAGCTCATAAATACCGCCCAGTTTGGTCCATCATAACTAAATTTCCCTACTGAATGTGATATGTATCTTAATTTTTGTCAATTATTAAATATAAACTTTCTGAACTTTGTGCACACTCTAAAGGCAGCATCATCCTAAACAGGTTCCACTGTACACTTACACTTTAGTATTGCTACTTTTAAATACGTAAAAAAATTAAATCAGGAGAAACCAACACTCTTGCATATAGTAATGCAGTGTGTACTGCATGTGTACTGTATAACTGCATACAGTAATCCCACTGCAACTACTGGTTGTAATACTAAAACATTTGTAGCAACCTGTTGCTGAAATGAATGTGAAAGCTGAGCCGCCATGAGCTCCTACTTGATAATCATGTGGGCACAGATTTAGCAGAAATGAGTCTTATCCCTGCCTTTGGGGCCAGCAGATGAGAGGAAAACATGGAGGCATGACAGATGTGCCAAATTCAGTGGAGCAATATCTTGTGTTTTCTCCTTACATTATTTTTTTATCCATTTGTTGTTTATTTTTATGTATTTATTTTTTTACTTTATTTGCTTAGTCTTCCCTCTATGTCTCACTTCTGTTCTGTAGCTTTGTTTATTATGGCTGTAGGCTTTAATCTTTGTCTATATGTATGTACGTTTGCATACTTGTATTTGTATGTGTATTTTATCCAATATGTGAAGCATTTTCTAACAATGTGTTTTTTAAAATTATTATTAAATTATTCAGACCATAACCTTATAATTTCCAGAATACCATACATGTACATTATGTTTGGTATAAAAACCTTAAATAATGTAAAACATCAAACACAATTACACGTACATTAAACGTCTGATTTATATTGAATTATGTTTTGTATGTTGGCGACTGGCACAACAAGTCTCACTATGCTTGGGTCCTAATGTTATTATCAAAGTAATATGTTTGTAGATTGTATTTAACAAATACAGTACAGGATCATCCACTTATTCTGTCTTTCTCAAGCAAAAAAGAAATCGGCTCCCATCGTTCACTTAAGGGAGTGGACTCACGAACATCACTAGCTCTACCACTCTAAGCAACAAAAACAAGCTTACATGTTATTATTATTATTATTATTATTATTATTATCTATTTTTATAATATATATAGATTTTTTCAAACTTATTTTAGCAAAATATGAGGATTTATTTTTACATAATACAGCACTACTATCTTATCCATCCCCTTTTTATTGCTCATGCGCCCTAATTAGTGATGCCAGATCATTTGACCCAAAGATATATTATATATTACCACTTCTGGCTTTTATAATTCAGCTAAACGTAGCAACATTTTGACTTACTGATTGGTATGTGTGCACATATATCACCTAAATTATTCAAGTATTCAAGAATTCACCTTATAATTTCCTGATTACCAAAAGTTTACATTTCGTTTGGTACAAAAACCATAAATAATATAAGAACATCAAACAGTAGTGGTTAGACATAACACACTGAACGTTTAATTTATATTGAACTATGTTTTGTAGGTTGGCGACTGGTGCAATATATAAGTCTCACCAGGCTTGGGTCTTGATGTTCTTACCAAAGGTTTCAAGATTGTATTTAACAAATATATTATAGGATCATCCTATCATTCGGTCTTGATTTTTTCTAAAAGAAAAAAAAAAAGAAATTGGCTCCCATCATTCACTTAAAGGAGCCAACTCTCTCTTGAACATAGCTGTAAAGTCATAGCAACAACAACTGGCTTGCATATTGTTATATCTATTTTAATTAGATATATATATTCTTCTGTTTTCTTTTATGTACATTGTATGCAATATGCTGCTTGTAAACCTTAAGATTTTTTTTTAATTTACATTTTAGTAAAAAAAAAGACAACACAGCGCACAACACACAAAACAATACGCCAGAGGTTACAGTATAGAATATAAATACATTTAGAGCTACAACTTAACGATTAGTTGCAACATCAAACTGTCAGACTGTCAAACCATTTCTCAAATCAATTAATAAATCAGTCGAGTAATTAATTAAAATTAAAATAAAGATTTGGGTTAAAAACAATCCATCTAAATCTTTGTAATCAATATATTCTATATATATCTACAATAATTCAATAGACTCATTTTTGATGATGCAGCACTACCTTATCAATCTCCTTTTTATTGCTGAAGAGGGATAGAGTGGAGTGAGCAATTTTGTAGTGTACATCTGGTGAACAGTGAACACTCGTGTAGATTACATGAAGAGAGGGAAGGCAAGGGGGGATAAGAATGAAAGGGCTCCTCCACGACTGCTTTACACAAGGTAATGATGACATAGTGGATAGTGGATACAGTTTTAATAATAATTAAAAATCTTGGCCAGATTCACATTTGTCTTCTAATTTCCTCTCTGCTGGGTCTTTGATCCCTGCTTGTTCCGGAGGAACACCCCACCCCCAGCGGTCTGGTGGCCCCACAGGGCAAGCCGGTGGTCCTCGGCCGGTGTTTGTGAAAGGGCCCCAAGCTGCCTAGCACCGTGGCAAATGAGGCGCGTGACTCATCAGACCAAACACGGGATTAGCTGGTAATGATCTGGCAAATGGTTTTGAAATAATAATTATCTGTCCCTCTGGATCTATAAGAAGAGAGGAAAAAAGCTGGGTGGAGTGATAAAAAGAGAGTGAGGAAAAGAGGTAGTATATGAGAGAAGGCAAGAGGAGGATAGAGGTAGGATACAGCACTTATAGGAAGCAACAAAAATACACTTTTACATTCACTGTCAGCGCATTTAGCTGTGTGAAATTCACTTCAACAGCAACAGGACAGAACTGAGAGCTGGCTCATCAGTGCTCACGTTATGGAAGACAACAAAACATACATCAATACCAACAAAACCAGAAAAATGCTGTAAGCCATTGAGTGTTGATCTTTGCTGCCACCTGCAGGGATCTGCACAGAATAACCTGCTGCTGTTATATGTAATCCTTACTGATCCACGTGGGGTTCTTTGGGATTGTGGCAGTGGAAAACCAGCAGAATATCAGCACAACCAAAGATACAATGACCGATAAAAACTTAAAATGGTGAATAAGTGAATGAAGCAAAAAGAGAGGATGTTTGTAGCTCCCAAACTGAACAATGACACAGTTCCCAGTGCTCTGATAAATATTCCTAAATAGACTCAAAGTTTTGCTGGTCAACATGGGCACAGTTTTTCAGATAAAATAATATTTTTAAATACAATCTTATTGACAACAGAAATAGCTGCTGCCAGTTTGCAAAAATGAAGATGACGTGATTATATACTAATAAAAAAATACCTATGAATATTATTATTCCAATTTCTGCCAATAGATCCCTCCTCAATGTTACACACTGGACTTTAATTCAAGCCAGCTACCTCAGGCATCTCCTCCTCCTACCCATTTAAAACTCCAGAATCTCTGAATATGCAAATGTTTGTTTCTAAAGTTCTCCCTGGGACACAAGATCTCCTCCTTCATTGTAAAGTCCATTCTCAGTGGATGTGCACTGGTGGCTTCAAGTTTCTACATCACACTGTACAAGTTGCATTTTGTATTTTATTTAATTTGATAAGATTTATTCGTATTCTGTCTTAACTGATTGTGTTCTGTTTTTTTCATGGTTTGTGTAATCCTGTTATTTATCTATTGTTCAATTTAATTAATGCTGCCAAATAAATCCAATAAGCTATGTTACTTGATTGTAACTTTGATGGAAGCTTGAGGTATGGAAGCCCATTTCCCCCAATGTGATGAAAAAAACGACAAGATTCAACATTATAATGAGAAACTTTCTCCAAATACTGTTGAGTCCAGACCAAGAACACTGGACTCAATAGCACATTCAGTAAATAAATTTTGTTTAGTAGCAAAGTTCACTAAATGGGTAATGCCAAAAACAAGCAAACAAGTCCAAAGCACAAAGACGAGAGAGAATGCTGGAACGCTTGACTAAACAGACAAAGACGGACGGGCGCAGAAGGGAGGAAACGCAGAGACTATACACTACACAGGTGCAGGTGATTAGGGCGGGGCAAACAATTACAACAGGGAAACACACAAGGGCAGGAAGTGAAGGGATCTGATACGAGCGGGAAAGGACAGTACAAAATAAAACAGGAAACGCACCAACTAATAATTACTAATAAGTGAAACACACTAAGATGACTGAACCATGACAAATATTGACTTAATATCTCAAAATAATAACTTAGTATCTTAAAATAATGATTTATAGTTTTTTTATAATAATAGTTTCTCTATTTTCTCATATTAAGTTTATAGGTTTAAGTTGTTCAAATGTTTGCATTGTTTGGTCTGAATATCTTGCATATAGCAGCAGACCATCCACCCAGTAACAGAGACTTCCATCCATTCCACTGTCTGATTGTATGATTTGTGCATAGACTGTTTTCCAAGCAGGAAAAGCACTGCTGTAATTAATAACAATAATAATGACCAGGGCTCTGGTATTGCACATACTGGATCACTGAAATGGCTCACTGGGAAACTTATAATGAAACAACATCATCATCTGTGTATTTTATGCACTGACAAGTCAAAATATGTGCCATGAAAAAGGTCAAATAGATATGTATACCTCCTCCAAATAAAACTCCTTTCAGTTCATCAACATCACAATAAAGTTCTTTCATGTCTTAACAAGGCACACATGGACTTTTATTTTGAAGTCAGATAACTCTTCTCCTTGAATCCTCTTAGCAGATTAGCCTTTCAAAAGCAAACCCTTCAGTTGCAGCGCTGGAAGTCAGTGGTCACTTCACTACACTGTAAACAAACACTACACCTGAGCTGTGTGAGATGCCACGTTTCCACGATGTCAGATGAAAACCAGAGAGATTCAGAAGAGGATGACAGTGATGACAGTGATGACAGTGAGAGTGAATCTAGCGGTGCTTCATCTTTCACCACTTTTTTTAACAGATTCATTTCAGGTAGGTTATTGGCATTTTTCAGTCAGTTTGAATTAATTTTTGGTGCGTTTATAAATACTGGCATTATTTGCAATGTAAGCTACGAACAGTAGAGGGCAGCGGAGTCGCAACTTGATGACACCATTTGTTGACGTTGTCGTCACAGTGTGCGACAATTATTGTAGTCTTTACATGGTGGCGGAACTAAAGGCAGGAGTAATTAGCTCGCAATTAACCACTAGCTAGACAGTGAAAAGCTAATGAATGTGCTTGTTAATTGTTTTATTAACAAGGCAAACGATACCTGTAATACAAATTTAATGTGGTGGTATAAAACTTGCTGCCATTAGTCAGTAAGGTAGTCGGCGCGTAATGTGGCTTGCTCAGCTTAGTTTAGCCTTTAGCTAAGCGGCATTGCTCAACTCAGTTTCAACAGATATGTGTCTCAATAAGGAAGGAGCTTGTTACTGTAACACCTAGCTAGCAGCCTGTGTGACTGAACGACTGTCGTTCATATGTTATTGTGTTGACCTGTCGTTGGTTAAATAGGCTTTCTCGGAAACTGGAGCTGCCTGCGAAACGTTCACAACATGTTGAACATTCCGACCCAATCGTTCCCTGCGCCGAGCTCCCAGCAGCGAGTCGCTCCGGCCGGCCAGTCCGGGAGGAACAAGGTAACCCTGAGGAAACCCGGTTTCTCTTCCTGTAGAGACTATACTGAACTCCATTCTAAAACATGGCAGTTTACAGTTGGCTTTCAATGACTGAGGTACATATGCTATAATAATAGTGAGGTTCATGTCTGGCTAAACCCTTAACTGCTCGTCTTTATTTCGGCATAATATAATAAACATTATAAGGGTTGGGAGGGTAAAATGTAATCAGGTACAGTTACCAATTACCTGTTAAAAAATGTTGTCAGTAACCTGATCTAATTCAGTTATTCTTCAGTCAGCATTGGGTACACCCATTTCTACATCCCCTCTGATGTGCATCATTCACTAGTGTTCTGGAGACCTGAATTTTTTCCTAGGATAGCGAAGGCATGACATAATTGATAAATGAGTGGATGGAGTAAGGAATAAGGAAAATTTCACTCAAAATGCATCATTATGTTGTTGTCTCACCTGTCTGTGGGTCAGTATTGATTAAAATCTGCACCTCTGTGGTAGATGTTAATGTCATAATGATCCTTACTCACTGAAGTCAGGCAGAAGTTAAGTCACAGTGACCAGACTACCGGCCCATTTTTGGGTGCAGTAATTTTGCAGGAGTAGTCTACATGTAACTGTGCGTGTTTATCCCTTGCTGGACAGGCAAAAAATTCAAATAAATACAAATTGCAGAATATTTTAAGAAGATAATTCTCCTGTCACCACTACACCGCTACGTAACTTGATCTTGAACTTGAACTTTCTGTTAAATCTGGGTTACCCCAACACCAAATATGTAAATAAAAAGAGAAATGTCAAAAATAAGTAGTGATGCAAGTGTATTCTATAAGACAACAGAGCAGTGTAACTTTTTGAAAGGAAACAGACAAAATTAAACATTAAACATTTTTACAATCAAAAATGTGCTCTGTGTATTTTTAAAGAAAAAAGTTTTTTAAAGTTATAATCCCCATTTTTACTAAATGCAGCTGTAATCAGATTTTTCTGCAATTGGAATGGATTACAGTTACCCTGTTTTGTATCCTGATTAAGTAACTCAGTTACATGAACATTATGGTGTATATTTGAAATAATAGACATTAATAACTGGTATGTTACTGTAGCAATATATGCAATTTACTTGTTTTTATTAATTCAAAATAGGATAATATACAAACTTTTAGAAAAACCATAGCTGCACATACGGGGACATAAAAGGAGTACACAAATACATAAATAAAAACATTTAATCAGAGGAGGAGCGTTTCATAGTGAATCAAAAGCTTATGTTTACTGAACTGAATGATTTAAGTAGGACATTTGTTTTTAAGAGAAAAGGTTAGAACTTAGTAAGCGATTTAGAGACTGTCTGCTAGTGAATAAACAGCATGTATCAGTTACTGTAGCAATATTCTGTAACCAAACTCTGTAGATGATGCTGCTGTATCTTAAATTTGGCCTTAACAGGCCTTCACACGTCACTCCCCAGAAGGGAATAAAAATCCAGCATTTCCTCTGTTACATGACTCTGCCCCTAGGTGGCCTTGAAGCCCGGCCACAGTCTGATGGACTGGATTCGGTTTTCCAAGAGTGGAAAAGATCTGACCGGGCTCAGAGGGCGCCTGATTGATGTTACCCAGGAAGAGCTGCAGAAACACAACAGAAGAGATGACTGCTGGACCTGCATACGAGGTGAGCCTGAATGAGCCCTAGTCTGAGAGGACAGGGGCCCAAGCCCTGCATCGTAGCTGCAGTGTTTAGCCAGTCGGTGAGTACTTGATGTCAGCTTAATGATGCTTGATCCCACTTTGTCTTGAATACAATGAGATTTAAAGAGGTGTGTTCCGGGGACGTCCAGTACTAATGTCAACTAGACCAGAGCAGTGAACCCTCACAGACTCAGCAAAGGCATGTGAGAGCAGGTACAAGGGCTCAAAATGCTTTAGGAGGGAGGGTGCAGCGCTATTGAAAATACAATTTTATCTGGAGGCAAACACATTTATTTTGCCAGTAAAAGCCTAAGTTGCAAGACTCTTAAGTATTGGACACAATAA
>NW_023339807.1:1450488-1453721 GCF_004916995.1 Morone saxatilis
GGGTGGTCGTCTGTCTCGACCAGTTGGGGTGAGAGAGAGAAAGAGAGAGAGAGAGAGACAGACAGAGACAGAGACAGACAGACAGACAGACAGGTGCACAGCAACAACAGAAGTGCTTGGTGTCTGTGGAGGGGCACCCTGCTCTGCAGACACTCGGCCTGCCTACTGCTCACAACCAACATGTATTGCCCCCCCAATATTAATAGATTTCATTGTCAAACCGAGACAGAATTTGCTACTTACAGAGATTATATCATTCCTAGCTGATATAGTTGTAGCTTATTTGGGACAAACCAAAGGATGCTTGCCCTTGCAGTGAATGTAACATGTCCTGGAAAAGCTCTGCAGGAGTGAAAGGACTGGAACATGTTTTGTTTTGGCAGCCTTGTGAGTGCTGCAAGGGTTTTTGTAGTTCCTTATTTTAGGCATTGGTTTACGTTGCTATGGTAACACACATGTGTTTGTGCACAGGTCCATCGCTGGGTGAACTATGAGTCCATGTTGAAAGAGTGCCTGGTGGGCAGGATGGCTGTTAAGCCAACCACAGCTGTTAAAGGTACACACTCACACACATACACACACAACCTAGAGTATGTCTAACTGTTGGATCTGATCTGCAGCATTACCTCGTTAGGCCACAGTAGAGAGTTTAATATATGACTTTTTAATATATGTATTAGTTTGAACTTTGACAACAAGTAGAAGATGGATAGATTATGAAATTCACAGGAGAACAAAAACGAGCAAATCAAAAAGAAAGAACGCCGTCTCAGATTCATACACACAACACCAGAGGTTGCGATGATAATGTGCAAACAGAGCAGTCAGGCAATCCCTGCAGCATAACAGCACCAGGCTCTACACAGTTCAGACAAGGTGCACACGTTTTATAGAATTTGTTTGTTTTTTAATGTAATATACCTGTACATACAAACATTGTTTGTGGTAGATCTAATCATTATTGTTGTCAAAGAGTGTAAGGCTGCGAGGGCCATGTACATGGTTCTAGGTCAGTCTTTTCTCCCGCTGAATGCTTCTGCCTGAACACCATCTCCTGACTTTGATTAGTCATTTCCTGGGTGAACAGTGTTGATGAAAGTGTCACTTTTTGTTTGTTTTTTCAGTTGTTTTCCTACTCTTCTACACCTTGTAAAATGTGACAAAGAAAAGATTACTTAAGAGTTTCTTACAAACACTTGAACAAAACAAGAAGAGATTTCAAAACTGGATTGCCAAAGAATGAGAACAACTTTGACATAAAAACTGTTGTGTATGATTGCTTAATATTTCTGTTTCCAATCTCTGCAACTTTATTTTCCTATAGCATTAAAGGTGCAGTGTGTAACATTTAGGACGATCTATTGTCAGAAATGGAATATAATAATATATACATTAATGTATAATTACCTGAAAATATGGATTGTGTGCCAATGAGCAGTTTTTATCTACAGAGGGAGTGGGTCCTCTTCCACTGAGTCTGCCGTTTTGAACCGCCATGTCTCTACAGTAGCCCAGAATGGACAAACCAAACACTGGCTGTAGATTAGAAATTTTTTTTCAAGGCTGTAGTTTTGTTTGCAATCTGCAACTTCACTGCAAGAATGCCACAGGGGTCCTTTTTAAAAGGAGTCAAAACGAATGGCTGCCTGGAAATCTATATAATGAATGATATGCCTCAGTAGTGGTTGGCATCAATGTACAGCCTTTGTGATTTGGTTTTCATAGACTAAAACGTATAAAATCATTTATTACAGCAAGGTGTCTGCAGGTTCTTAGGATGATTTTGTCAGGTCTTAGAAATTGATTGGATTTGATGAAGTTATTGGTACCTGTATAAAGCTGCCTTTGTCAGTCTCATTTTTAAATGTGTTTTATCATGCTGTAACAACTATGGAACCTATACCAATTTTCCTTCATATTCTTTGTACTTTTTTTTTACCAGTATGGATGCAAAATAGGTATTAAATTGCAGTCATAATGGACTTAAAAAGGTCTTAAAAACAGGTCTGCAGAAACCCTGTGAAAGGTCAATATTGGTCTCCATATTGTGTAATAGTTATTGTCAGTCTAACACTAATCATGAATTTATGTCTTAATTGGGGTGATGTTGTTTTTCTCTCTGTTTTTCTTCTTAGCTATCATCCCTCCTCCACCACTGACTAGCCTCGCCCCACCTGTCTCAGTGGCTCCTCCCCCAGACAAAGACTCTCGGCCTCGGTATGAAAGACAAACATGAGACCGGCTGATCAAAGTGGACCAAATGCGTACATAATCAGTGACTTTGTTGTCTGCTTGTTTCTGTAGGTACGACTGGTTCCAAACGGATGTGACTGTTCACCTGGTGGTTTATGCTAAAAGGAAGGTAATCACTTATACACACACCCATGACTAACTCTAACCTCTGTTGGTGTACGGTGTGAACTGCAGGTGCTTGATGAGATATAGAATGTGTATTTGGAGAGTATTTCCTCCAGATAGACCAATACAACAAAAAGACAGCTGCTCAGCTCGTCTGTTTTTAATAAACGTTTAAGGATGAAGTTACCAACTAGCCAAAGAAGATCAATGGTTGAAGATGACATGTTATTCTCTCCGTCAGATCCCCAGCTCAGGCTGTACCATTGTTGATCTCGAGGCGGGTATTTTACGACTGGAAGTGCTGCTGGGGAAAATGTCCTACATGATACATTTACGTAAGTAGACATATGGCTTTCTACATTGTATTTTGCTGTCTTCTGCAGAAACATAAGTGAGACCCAGTGAGGTGCAGTACATGTAGTTTACTCCATTCACCTCTCCTTTCTTTGTCCTGTAAAGTCCTTTGTAACTTATACTGAAAAAAGTGCCACACAATACTTGCTTGTTAGTGCAAGACAGTTCTATGTGTGTGTCTGTTTGTGTAGAATGAAAATCACTATCGCACAGCACCATAAAATGTGAGTTATTTGTCTACATCTTCATCAGTGAACTACCTTCAGCGCTGGTTCTAAATCTTAATCTAAACTGCTGGATTGGCA
This sequence comes from Morone saxatilis, assembly GCF_004916995.1. Classification (NCBI taxonomy): domain Eukaryota; kingdom Metazoa; phylum Chordata; class Actinopteri; family Moronidae; genus Morone; species Morone saxatilis. The sequence continues at coordinate 1,453,506 of NW_023339807.1, forward strand.
GTGGTCTCTCCATCTTTACAACACATTTCTGAAAACAATGATAAACATATTTTTAACTTACAGAGAACCAGTAATGGTTGTGACAAACATGATGTCACAGCAGAATCAAAGCACAAGTGTGTGTTTTGTGTATTTTCACAAATGATCAAATAACTTGCTGTTCAAGTGGCATTATTAGGGGGAGTTATAGTGTCTTGTGACAAAGTAGACTCATCT
>NW_023339807.1:1453821-1462899 GCF_004916995.1 Morone saxatilis
ATCGCTAACATTACGCTATAAACACACCATTACTAAACTACCTCTTTTAATCATTCATCAAATAACAGTAGATATTTGCTTTGTTTTTAGTAACACAAGGAAAAGGTAAATAATGAGTCTACATCAATGATCTCCTTTTTACAGCTCTCTACTACCGGGATTGTGTGTTAGTGTCTAAGACTGAAGTGAACCATAACACCTACGTGTTCAGATTACAATTTCCACGTGGGACTGTAAGGCATGTACCTGTTGGAAAACATGTCTACCTCAAGACCCTCATTCAAGGTAAGCAAGAATACAGTGAATGTATGCTCAAGCAAAAATAGGCGTTTTTCAAACATTGTTCACTTCACCCATTGAAATAAAGTTGTACATGTAAATGAGTAAGGAAAACACTGATGCTGCTGCTACCCTCACTGATTGACACATGATTCCAGCGTGCCCTGTCAGAGCTTCAGTATGGTATACTGGGTCAGTAGAAAAAGGGTGTAGGAGTGGTCAGTAAATCAACACGCATTCTTTCGTAGTGTCACAATAATTCGTCCTTTTATTGCATCGCAGCAACATCACAATAAACAAAACTCATCCTAAACAGAAAACTCGCTTTTGTCTCTCAAATGCGGTTGAAAAATAGTTTGCCCTTCCGCTATCTAGCCAAACACCTGTTCACCTGTGCTCAGGTGACGTCTATATCTAGAGTTAACACGTCATCATTGCATCATCATCATCATCATCATCATTTCAGCAATATCACTTCAACATGATCAACAATATTTCATTATGATCAGCATAATTTGATATGTAGATGGCAGCATGATATAAGTAACTCACATGAGTATAGTTGAGTTATACTTGAATTATTGTCCAGCTGTCAACATGGTATGGAATGAGAGGGGTTAGCTAGTTGTGTCAGATCACATTTGACTTGATAAATGTATTTATACACTGCTGAGTTCAGGATGAGACCTCAAATATGTTTAACAAAAGGCAACAGATTTTCACATTCATATATTCAACATATTTTGGACATATATTTGACTGATAGCGAGAGACAGCAGAGCAGTTATGAAGAAATAGAAATTAACAACAGAAAAAAATATAATTTAACACAGTCAGAATATACATAAATATTAAGCACACCCCCACTATTAGTAAATATAATATAAAAATGGTAGCATACTACAATGTGCTTTATATTTTGATCTAATAAGTTGATATAAATTAGTGCAAGTTAATGTAAAAAAAAAAAAACATGTATTTTTTATGTAATGATAAACATGATGCTTTAACACTAACCATGTTTATCATCTGATATGTGTTATATTATGATGTCCATTAGGTGGCACTGAATGGTTGAGAGTAGTCTTTATTGTCATGAAGAGAGAGTAGTGTAAATAGAGGAATATAACTGTTTAGACATTATACGCAGTGCAGATGCAGGCAGGATCTCTTTACTCCTCATTAAGAGTTATTAATGCATTGATGGAGGAGGACTGAAGCTGTTCTCAAGGAACACAGTGGACTTGAGGTGCTTGATATAATTATAAGAAGTCTTATTTAACTATTATTTTTGTCCATATGCAGACACTGAGGTGGTGAGGCCTTACACTCCAGTAGATGAGAGCCTGGTAGCTGCCTCCCAACACTCCTCACAGGAATCAGATCTCTACCTCATGATCAAAGTTTACCCTGATGGGGTGTTCACCCCACATCTCAACAACCTGCGCATCGGTAAGTCCCTGCCAGCCTGTCCTGTGAGGAGAGAGGGGCTGAGGGTCAGATGTATGCACATGTCAGCACAAGTTAGCACTATGAGGGTCCCCACATGTCCTGGAAAACCTCAGGAAACCCTAACCCTTTCACCACTGGGAAAAATGGGTCAATACTAGACCTACCAGTAAATTCTATGACCATTTGTGAACAAGTGCTGTCCTGTATTGTCATGGTCCTGGAAAATGATTTGTTAAAAAGATTGGGAACTCTGAATATGCCTTCATGTCCCCTCTGCCTACACCTTTCCAAAGTCACATTAGCGCATCTAGTGATTGGGATGCTTTTGACAATCGATATCAAAACAAACAAAAACATTCTTAGCCCCTAGTGTTTATTGTTGCTCTGTTTTCCTTATAAGAGCCTTAGACATACACCCATCGATCGACCAGTGACCAGAAGAAAGGGGGGTTTTCAGCTTGATCTACCATGACGAGTTTCCGGCCGATGAGTGTCATATATAAATCCAATTCTGTGCCAGTCAAATTTACACACATACTGTGGTTCAGGTGCACAGTGGCACAGACAGTAAGCCATTATTTTAACACCTACACAGATGTTAAATCTGCGTGGAAGTTTTTTACTGTTTTTTGGGTGACTTTATAAAAGATACTGCTGACATGCTGAAAGTCAACAGAGCAGACACATGCTGGGAGAGAGAAACAAAACCAGGCAGTGTGTGTGCAGTAAGGGGGGTGGAGGCGTGTGTGTGGAAAAGAGAAAAGCAAGGTGAGCACATTAAAGTAGTTTGTAAGTAAACTCTAAAATAAGGGGGAAAATAAGTGGAATTAAAATGGTGAAATAAGATGAAGTACAATCATTTTCAGTTGGATTTTATTTGTACAAAAAGCTCTGTCCATTCTGTTCAATGCTTTATTATCAACATACAACGTTTGTATCTGCTGTCAAGTGTAGTTCTCAGAAAGAAAGAAAATTGGAATCTGCAAAATTGGTATCGGTAGGTCACGTCATTTTGAAAAATCTGAAATCAGAATTGGAAAAAAATAAAATAAAAAATCTTTTGTTTTCATATATTTATTTTAAGTTAATTAATTCAGTACAGCTTTCTACATATTGTTGTTGGGCCCTTAATGTTTTTCTGTCACTGAAATCTCTGTAGAATAAAGGTTAATTCAAGTTTCCTCCCCCACCAGAACCTTCCTTTTCAATACAGCCAAAAGTAAAATTGTGTCCTTATAACATCTTCTCATTTTATTTGGTTTGTCCTCCTCAAGTATAAAGGAGAGAGGCACTCTCTGCTGTGGACACACACAGTGCACCACAGATAACAGGCAAAATGTGTTGCCATGCTGCTGCTGTGCCTGTTTGGTAAATTAAAATCTTGAAGCTGAATGCAGAAAAAAGCACACACACAAAAGGCTGTAAATCTGGCAGTGAGAGAGAGATACTGTCTGGCTTGTTGTTTGTGAACTTGATTGAACTTGGTCCCATGATTTTTGATAGCAGAATGGCTTTCCACTTGATTTACAGGTGAATGTGTAGTGTGGATTAAATTGTGGAAATGGCAAAAGTAATAAAGGGAGCTTTAATTATTTGTCAAGTGAAAGTAAAAGGCAATGCTAAAGTCAGTTAGGATTTTGTGGGGTTTCTTTTATATTATCATATCTAGCTGTCGTACATTTTCGGCTGCACGTGGAAGGTCGGCACAAACCACCACAGACGTGAGGAGATGGCGAAATTTACATCATAACTCATGGTTGATAATACGTTTGGAAGTAAAGTTATTAAAAGTTGCATTGGATTGTTTCTGAGGATCAGATGGCTTCATCATGGGTTGGCATTCATTCTCCAGTATCCAAAGATGTCATCCATGTGTATAGTGGACAGAGCTTCCTGGTCTGTGAAGTGAAGCCAGTGTCTTAAACCTGCATTCTATGCAAAGGCCAGCAGGGGGAGCTCCACTGGCTGCAATAAAAAGCAACCATACAGTCTTATGGGGAAATGAGCTCACTGATATTATGATTAATTTGCTTGGTAAGTTTCAGTTACCTGATGAGTTTATGGTCTCAATCTCTAGTTTCAGTCTTCTTCCATACAGCAGGGTATGCTTTAGGGTGGGGCTACCTTGTGATTGACAGGTATCCTATCCTGCAGCCATAATATGAGATGTAATGACATTTATTTTCTATTACCGCTCTCCTGGAGATGTTAGCTAATACTTATCTCAAGCACTATTGTCTTTGCGGTTATGATTTGATTTTTAACTGCATGTACTGTAACTCACACATACAATTGTCCCTGTATAATGTATAATGTATAATGCATAGTGTATAATACTTTCAGTTAGAAAAGTAGAAACTGAATATTATCACAAGGTGTTCATCTCTGCATTTCCCCTCTTTTTGACCCTTGAGCTTTATTTGATGTTGCTCCAGTATTTTGTCACAATGTGATTCAATGTATTACTTGCACGTTTTTGTTCACTTATTTGTTTTTACTCTTTAGGTGACCAAATATCTGTTAGTGGTCCAGAGGGTACCTTCAGTCTCCGCCCCCTTCGTGAGATTGCATACCTCTACCTTTTAGCAGCAGGCACAGGGTTCACGCCCATGGCTCGCCTCATCCGACTGGCCGTACAGGACAGTGACACCATCAGGTGGGAACTAAGACTCAATCAGGAGGCAAAATATTTCATCCATATATTCTTATTGTGTCTTGATTATTTATATTTGTATTCATTGTGTTTTATTATGTTTCACTACAGTATGTTGCCTCTGTGCAATCTATCTATATGGAATAAAATTGTTAATTGTCAATACATTCAGTATTTGTGCACTGGCAGATATTATAAAATAGCCATATTTTATAATACAAAAATCTATCAGTGAATCAGCAAGAAGCAGGACATGTCCCTCCCACTCATGATGGCCATTTATTAAGGCTTTAACAGGCAAATACAGGACTGCCTCTTTTTTTGCAACTTCCTAAGGATAAATAATTTTAAAATGAATAATAATAATTCACATAGATGTTCACATACCAGTCTAATGCAGTGCAGCACTACCCAAAGACTTGTGAGAAGTTTTACCTTAATTAGAAATGTATTCCATCAGGATGAGACTTATTAAATCAATTTAGACACAAATACAAGGCTTTTTTTGTATTGTAACTTTTTTTTAAATAATTTTATGGATTAGGAGATCATTAATTTGCATTTCAGTAGAAACCATTTTTAGACCCAAGTTATGTCTGAATCTTTTGTCTTGCTGTATTGTGATCAATCACTATATATATCTAATATGTCTTTCCACATAAAATGCCTAAAAAGTATATAGCAAAAAAGCCTCTTACCATTAGTATTTCTTAAAGGAATCAAGTCACTGAGGTACCTCATTTCAAAACTGAATATTAAGGTATGTAAAATTTGGTACCTATTACGAATCCAGAGATTTTTGGTTTTGAGTGTAAGCACAATGTAATTTTGAGAAAATGGCATCCTTTATTTTTATCAGTAGTTGCTGCTATACAATAAATCGATATATTTGGATATTATATGTTTACTCAGAAGACTCTAACTTCATGGTTATGCCAAATATTGTCAAAATCTCAAGAAATCTATGTGAAGAATGATAGGAAAGCAGTGTATGAAGCTTGGCCCAGCACTCCAGATGTATGAATATAGTATAATAGGTGAATTTTGAGGTGACAGAGCTCAAACTAAGATTCTGGTAGGTAACTCCAAATACTTTTAAGGGCCTTTTTATTGTTCAGTAAATCCAAGTACTTATAAGGTCTTTTTCAATGCAAGCACTTTCAAGTAGCATTTTCTTTTTCTGTAAATATCCTGTAATGTCTGAATAAAGCTGTTATACACAACTGCCCAACTTTAAACCGCTACCTCTTATTAACTTACAAATTCAGTCTATTTTTATTTTCATTTCCTTCTTCTTTTCTATTCTTGACTTGTCTCAATACTTACCTCACAAGATAAACACAAGGTTTATCTTGTTTGTTACTTGTCTTCTCTGTATAATGTGTCAAAACAATGAGTTTAAAAATACTCTATATTAAAAGAGAGGCCAAACACTTCATTAGCTGCTTACTACATTATTGTTGTGAAATAGTGACATTTTAAGGTGTTAAATAACAGTTAATGACCTCAGTAACTACACTGTGGTCTTTCCTGTATTGAGAACTTCCTCTTTGTTTGGGAGAAATACTCCTGTTCTCATTGTCGTCATCAGCCTTTCACATTCACAGTACAGTTTCTAGTAAACATTTATAATGTGTTCCATTTTACTGTTGGTACTACCCATTATAAATCCAAGGCTTTGCCTGATAATCCACAACATGTTTGTGTGTCTTCAGAAAAACCAAGCTGCTCTTTTTTAACCGGCGAGAAGAGGACATTGTGTGGCGCTGTCAGCTGGATGAGCTGGCTGCTAATAATGAGAGGTACTGAAGCTGTGTGTTTGTGTTTAAAGCCTTTGTTGCCCTGTTTGTCCCTGTCACAGCCCGGCCTTCAAATGGGAGTTATTATAAATTAAATCAACTAGGTTGTCAGTCAACCTAGTTGAAATTGGAGGTTATCGTCTTCAGTAAGCATAGGGCCCATATGGTGATAGGACATAGGACAGGACACAGGACATAGGACTCTAGATGCTGCTGGTAGAGGCTTTATGTAGGATTACTCTGGGTGTTAGCTGAGGCTCAACTGGGCATTCATCAACCCAAATGGGCCCATTTGTATTGCAGTCTCTGAGCCCATGCTCTTGTTTCCCATTAGTGACCCAACTAGGACCCACATAGGGAGCCCACATGGGTTCACCGATGTGGGACTACTTACTACTTAGACTAATTGTTTAAGTGGGCCCCAAATAAGATGCACATTTTGAATCCTTACCCACTTGGTGCCCATGTAGCCCAGCATAACCCATGTGGGGCACACATAAACATGTTGACTGGGATGGGGAGGAGGTGGGTTGCACAACTATAAGTCTGAAAGACAGAATGGTATTTAAAGAACAGCATCCAGGCACGATGAGCCAGAGGAGCGCGTCAGTAGGATCATTGGTAACATATGGTGGAGACAGTGTGGAAAAGCAAAAGTGACATACATGATTACACTACAAAGCTCCATTATACAATTTCTGTTCATTACAGACACCACTTCCTGTGTAACGGTACAATTTCCCACAAGTTGAGTGTGCAGAATAGGCAGTGTCTATTAAGGGACTGTAAGGTGCTATTAGTTTTTCCACAATCACTAAACTGTTGGATCCCGGCTTCTATTATAATTGGATGGAAAATCATTTTTAGCTCCAAGACGCCTCGAGAGCCTCCTTTGCAGGACTGGGTGACTGAATAAGGAACAGTGGCTGCATATCTAAGAATGTCATAGAACGCAAAACAGGACAGAAAAATACTGAATCTCCTCAAGTAGGGCATGTATATATTTTTCTATATGTGAGTCAAGGTAGACGTGTGTGTGTATATATATCCATATATCTATATCTATATATCTATCAGGTGACTTGGCAATATGTGCTACTTTATTTAGCCTTTTGCACATATTTCATAATCTTTCCTATTCAATTTGAAAAAGGGTAAAAGGGACACTTTAAGTTGCAGTGTGAATGTATACTGTGCTTTTAGGTCTGACAATACAATAATAAGGCAGTGAAGTGCAGCTGATATTCAGCTTTATAAACACTGTCTTTGTACATATTCAGAGTGTGTGTGTGTGTGTGTTGTGTGTCAGGTTTCAGGTGGAGCACGTCCTCTCTGAGCCCTGTGAAAGTTGGACTGGCAGGAAAGGTCGGGTGGATGAGTCTATGCTCAAGGATTTCCTCAACAGGCCAGATGGGTCTAAATGTTATATGTGTGTGTGCGGCCCCACTGCCTTTACAGAGCTAACAATAGGGTATGTATTATAACCTTTATTATATAACATTAACTTTCCTAGTGCTCTGAGAAAATATTGCCTCTTATTATTTGTAATTAATTCAGGTCTTATTTCATAGCTTTGGCAACATTTTCTATCGGTTTTGATAACATTGTACTCACTCAAGTAATAGTTGCTGATCTGGGAACACACTGACATCACTACAACAAAGTCAGACAAGGAGTTAGTATGAAAAATGTTAAGGTATGGTCAGTTAAACCAGGAAGGAAACTGCCTACTGCTTTCCAAGATGTTCCATCATATGAAAGCTGCTCACAAGGCACACACCACAGATGTATTATTAGAGCTGCATTCGGTACCACCAATTAGCTTTGCTGCCAGCTTGTTCCAGTGGTCACTCGTACCACTGGATACAATTATTTAATGACAAGGCACTTTTAGACTTTCCAAGTTTTATTGAACCGAATAATCAAATTCTGATTATACCACAAAAAAATATATAAATTTTACAGACATACCTTTTTATCATAATTGTGTTTGTTGTATGTATGTGTATTTTCCCAGATCTTAGCTTTTAGCTTAAATTGACCTTTTTAACATTTCGTGTACAATAAATAAATATTGTAATAAACCAGAATTATCAAAGGAAGACATGCCTACAACACACACAGGCTGTCCAACATAATAAATCATCAGGTAACTTAACTCAGAATAAAGAGGAAACTATTGGAAATAATAGGGAGAAAGCACAAAAAACTTCCTCACAATTAACATCATCAAATTTTACTGTACAAGGTGATCGCCCACTGGCAGATGCAGATGTAAAATAAATGTACACATTCACTTTCAAACTGTAAAATTCATCCAGGCTTGGATGATGTTCTCCCTGACAATCCTGACAACAACCAGGTAAATTTGTCCTAGACATCATCCTATTGGCTGGTCATATTGGAAGAAATTGCCAATGCCGATGTTTCATTTGAAAGCCTTTATTGGCTTATTGGTAAAGATGATGTGCGAAAATAACATTGTGCATCACTTGAAACCGCAACACTCAGCATAAGCAAAAATATAAGTAATAAAAATAGTATACAACATAGGGAGGAAAAAAATGCAAACAGCAACATTGCTTTCTGTTTCTGAAATATTAAGACCTTCACACCATTTTTTATGGTCACTGATGTGGTGGAGTCATCTGGCGTCTGTGGCTCAGAGGTAGAGCAGGTCTCGGAAGGAAGGTTGGCGGTTCGATCCCCGGCTCCTCTCGCTGCATGTCGAAGTGTCCTTGAGCAAGACACTGAACCCCAAATTGCTCCTGATGTTGTGCATCGGTGTGTGACTGTGTATTAATAAATAGTTTTTGTTCTGGTGAGCAGTGTATGAATGTGTGTGAATGGGGTGAGTGTGGCATGTAGTGTACAGTGCATTGAGTGGTTGAAAGA
>NW_023339807.1:1462999-1466031 GCF_004916995.1 Morone saxatilis
CTGCTGAGCAGTGTATGAATGTGTGTGAATGGGGTGAGTGTGGCATGTAGTGTACAGTGCATTGAGTGGTTGAAAGACTAGAAAGGTGCTATATAAGTACAGTCCATTTACCATCTTCGGTTCGTGTATCCTTACACTGGGTGTGACAGCCAAAGCATTTAGCCTAGTCAATGGGATAATTCAAGCATCATCTTTCGGCCCGTCATATCAGAAGAAATTGCAGATGACGATTTCATTTCAAAGCCTTTATCGGCTTATCGATACCAATCATGTGCCTATATCATCTCTTGAAACCGCCGCACTTGGCATAAGCAAAAATATTAGTAATAAATATAATAAAGGTTGGGCTTGGGACTGGCAACCTCTTCCAGGTAAACTCACTGTTGTTTTGTTTTTCCTCTTCTTTTTTTTTTTAACCCTCCTTCATACTGTGTTTCTCCTCTTACGTTCACACTAACCCATACACATACACAGCATCTCATGTTGTGGCTCATGTGACATGAGGTCATTGACAATTGCGGGCCACGATATCTCCATATGATTTGTTCTGGGTTTGGTCATTAAATGTCTAGAGAGATTGTATGGACAGACAGTAAGTTATAGATTTATGGTCCAGTACTAGATACAGGCCTATCACAGGCAATGTAGACTGCAGAGTGTAGCCATACTCAGCCCTGGCCTACAATGTATCCACTTTATCTTGCACTCAGCAGTTTCTTGCCTTGATTTCCTTTTCTGTTTGTCCATCTTTCAGGTTGTTGAAGCAGCAGGGCTTCAGTGAAGAGGAGCTCCATGCCTTCCAGGGCTGATGAACTCTGCCTCAACCCAGCTCCAACGTTGCAAAGATTGTGTGTGCCTGTGAGTGAGTGTGTGTGAGAGACAGTCGATTTTAATTTATGTGATTGTGAGAAATGAAAGGAAAACTGTATTTCTATGCACCAATGACCTGATGATGCTGACAGCCGACAACACACCCAAGGCTTTGATAGGCTGTGAAGAAAATCACAAAACCACAGTGCAGTAGGATTCTTCTGATTCTGGACAGTTTGGTCAATGTCTGGAACAAAGTTTATAGGGTTCTTGAAAACTATTGTAAAGGTGTGTAAAATAAAAGCAGTAAAATATACTGAGATAAAGAGAAATGAATGAGATTATGTAAACCAATGAGGTATATGCAATATAAGTGTGTAGCACAGGATCGTCTGCAGATACTGAATCTTCCAGTTATATACAAGCAGTTGCAGGAGAGTTAAATAGTACATAATGCGTTATGGTGAAAATGTTAGTTCCCCACTCAGACTGGGATCATTTTCCTCATAACTTCTGATTAGAGTTTACCTTTTATAAAAAAATGTTTTACCTTTTTTAAAGAGTAACTACACACAGGCTAAAAGCTAATGTTGCTGCCTTTATATGAAATGAAACTAGTCACTTTGCTGCAACAGGAAGGAAAGACTATGATGTAACTCAGTCCCTCCAGGATTCTGCAGGCTTTTTATTTGCGATTGTTGTGGTAAAATGCCAGATTTCACAGCAGCTCTTCTACAAACAATTGTGGTGCATGTTGTTTTTAGGATATTTTTCTTTTTTGGTATAATTAATGAAAAATTGAAGGCAGTTTGTTCCAGTGAGAATAAAACTGTTTGAAGGGTAAATTATGTGCGAGTTGCACACAAAATTACAGGGTCAAGCAGGATTCACCTGGTGTTCATTGTTGTGATCGCAACTTCCTGGAGAGCCTGAACACTGTACAATAGTGCAGTGTTACATCATTTTTCAGCACACAGCCCCTCTTTATGAAAAGCCCAGCTAAATGTTACAGTGCACTGGGACACATCATCAGTGATGTAACCTGGAATCATTGGGGATTTCATGTTTTTCAATATCGGATACCCTCAACCCAGCCAGGACTGACCAACCCCCAACTTGTGTTCCTGCAGCACTACCCCACAGAGCCCCCCTCCTGATCAGAAGCATCCAGTGTGGTCCTGATCCCTCCTCCTCTTCTGTAATGCCCTACCTACTCTGTGTTGATATAACACAAGCTCTACATCCTCATTATTATTTATCAGGTGTGCTTCTGATCTTAACAGGGCACTGTCATCTCTAAGATGATGTCTGCCTCAAGGCTTCAGATAGTAGGACAGTGTAATGCCATAGCACCAGTGTAATTGTCTTAGGGAATTTGAAATGCTTACCTAGATAAACTATTCACCAGCTCTGATGATTAGTGTGTTTGCTTGCTGTGTGGAGGTGCTTGCTGCTGTTGGTGGCTAATGTGAAGACTGATTATAGTTGTACATAGACTATACACAGAGCCTACGCTGTAGCGTTCAGAAGTAGCCTCCCTGTTGTAAAACTTTTATACTTGTGTGCTGGAGTGTCTGCGTCGCTCTACAATTACACCACCAAAACTGCACTGTGTGGAGTTTCTGCACACGACTGAAACTGAACGGATGATGTTGGAGTTAAATAAATATTGCCTAACAGTTACTGAAATTACTGTATTGCAGAAAATAAAGGTTCATGTCAGTCTGTGGCATAGGGTATGAAGCTTCATCAAACCTATGGTGTAATTCCGAGGTACAGTATAAATTGTCCTTGACACCTGGTCCCTACCCAGCCTGGATCATGAACTTCATGTGCTGGAATTCTGCCGAGCAGCACATCTTGAGACCAAGAAAGTTTCCTGCACAGTCCACCACCTAGTCTATGTTCCTTGCTGCCACATACATAACCATCTTGGTGGTGTGGGCCTCGTCCATGCCGGTGTGCATCTTCTCATGGATTAGTTGGTGCCTGTCCTTGCCCTGGGCCCTGTCGTAGCAAATGGTAAGAAAGCTACCTAGCCCTGCGTGACGTATTGATTCTGTTCCCCACCAGAGCCCTTTACCTCAGGTGAGAGTCTGTTCCATTGCCTGTTGTGCTTTCCACTTACTCCCAGATCACCCACTCTTTCTTCTGGTGACCACAGACGATGTTACCAAGAACACTGAAGTGCGGCTGTGGTGCAGAGGCAGAGCGGGTTGTCC
>NW_023339807.1:1466048-1467533 GCF_004916995.1 Morone saxatilis
AGGTTGTTGGTTCGATCCCCGGTTCCTCCTGCCACATGTCGATGTATTCTTGACAATAACGACATAATAATCATGTCAAATGTCTGTCTGCCAACCTGACACTGATGTTGCTTGCCTGTTAGCTTCAGGGCTCATTAGTTTAACACCTGTGCTTGTTAATGACAACAGGCCAATCTGCTCTGCCATTAAGCTTTTCAAGGGCTTGTTTGTGCCACAGCTTGATTCTTCTTCTGTTCTCCTTCTGCTCCTCTCAAGTAGGGCTGTCACTCTTTATTGGAGTGTTTAGAATGAATTGGCGCTATACAAATAAAATTGAATTGAATTGAAATTGAATTTAGTGTACTGACTAGGGCTGTCCCTGACTAAACATTTCCTAGTCGACTAATAGTTGTTTGATAATAGCCAACTGATCGTTATATCAATTTAATTATTTAAATCTATATATTTATCAGTTAAATTAAAACGGAAATAGTGGTAATGATTCTGAATGGATAGAACAAGCAGTTCTTTAATTAATTCATTTCAACACAGTATAACATCACACAAAGCACGGAATTAATAACTAATAACTAATATATTCCAACTTCACTGAAACAAATACTGGCAGACTTATTGATACGATGGATGATGGTTAATGTTACAGGTTACTTACAAATTAACTTGCTACAAGCTCGCTCCTCTCTCTCTTGCCGTGTCTAATCCTGGTCAGATCCGCTGTGAACCACCTGGCCTCTGATGGTGTCAGAGGCTGTGTTCGGTCCCTCTGTCGTGGCCACTGGGAGGCTGCTGAGCCCGGCTCCGTTGCCTCTGCCTATGCTGCTTACTCCGTCAAATTAAACCTCCCTCTCCCAGTACTTTGAGCATGCAGTCGGGTGCAATCAGCTGATGGGACCGTTGACTAGCAAGTGGCAGCAGCTCATTAGCACCGGTTAGCACATGCAGCAGTGCTGTGTTACGAAGAAAGGTCCGTGCTGCAGCAGTCGTAATAGTGACAAGGCACAGCTTATGTTTGATGTCGTTTTTTATCCGACCAATGAAAAGTTTGTCAACTAAGACTTTTCTCATTGACTAACAGTTTGCAGTTTGCGTGCTACGGGACAGCCGTAGTACTAATTTCAAAATTAACATTTTAATTAGTTCGCCCTGTGATCCAGCACTATAAACTTGAACTATAGCATTCCATATTGACCTGTCAGTAAACAGAGTAGGGCTGGGTATTGTTAAGAACCTCACGATTCGATTTTGATTCTTTAGGTCACAATTCGATTCGATATTGATTTAAATGCTTCGATATCGATTCAGTAATAAGTAGAATTACACAAATAATTCATTAGAGTGCCTGTTATTATTTTAAAATAATTGCAGACTTTAACAACTCCAAAACCGCTGTCTTTACCTCTGTGTACAGCTTCGGGACAGCGACTTCCGTCATGTGTTTGCGTGTTGGTATGGCGTATCGTGGTTCGAGTGTGTATACCATCTTCT
>NW_023339807.1:1467633-1473773 GCF_004916995.1 Morone saxatilis
TGATGAATCAATATTTTTACCCACGCCTAAAACAGAGCTAGTAATGTAATGTTGTTTACTATGAAAATGGAGGGCACTAGCGAGCAAACCCGTCTGGAGTGATTTATAAGCAGGGATAGTCAGTCCTTTGGTGTGGTAAAAGTAAATGTCTTATTCTTTAGAATAGTTTCTACGTTATGTTTTCCCTTGTGGTGTCATACAGTTGTACAATGTGTTTTAAGATCATTGTTCAAATTAATTCCAACAAATTTCGTGTCATGTCATGTTTGGAAAAAGTGACAGCCCTATTAAGTTTCTGAAGGTGGCACTCTTCTGTTTTCAGCTGTGGCTCAGTTCTTCCTTTTTATCCAAACACATCTATTTTACCTGGTAAAGACCCACACAGAGTAGCAAAACCTCATATAAAAATGTTACACAAACGTTGTTTAACCTTTGGCGGTGCACTGCTCAATCCAGTTCCTGCCAGAGATGCTTAATCACGCGCAAAGTAAACCTAACGTCAGGTCCAGCCACCTGTTCTCAGGTGAGTCAGTTTTATTGAAGCCAGTATTATTATTAGGAAGAAATAAGTGAAATGAGCTGGTCGACTTGGAGGAGAGCTCTCGTCTGTCACAGTATTAGAAACCACAGGCTTAGAGGAAACTGGATAACTTACATACTTGGGGAAACTGTGGTTGACAATTTGTTAGAAATAGTGTAATTTATGTATTTCATATTCTACGTGTTGCATCTTCATCATTAACTTTATGGCATTCTTATTTCATGTATATATTCCAAGTTCACACAATGCTGTGCTTACAAGGGCTACACTGATATACAGTGTGCCAGTGTATGGGACAGTTATTGGCCTTTCATTAAACACATGCCAGTCCACCTCTGTGAGGAAGATGTGATGCAGGTCAGAGATAGTGTTTCACGGTCTTAAAGGTCCAATGGAAATGGAATATAATATTCATTGGTATGTTTTCATTAGTGTACAATCACCTGGATATAAGAATCATGTTTTAGAATGAGCTGCTTTTATCTACAGAGGGAGTGGGTCCTCTTCTATGGAGTCCACCATGTTTCTACAGAACAGACAAACCAAACCCTGGCCCTAGAAAGGGCCTTTACCAGCTACCATAGTTTCTATTACACACTTGGAAGGCTGAGCTGTATTAAAATGGTTGTAATCTGCAGCACTGGATGCCACTTAACCCTACACACTGGTCCTCTAAGAGTCGTTTTAAAAGCTCTTCCACCCTGACCAGAAATCAGTTCAGGGGGAATTACTGAACACTTTCTTGGCATTACAAAGAAAGAAAAAAATACTGAATATTGCCACAGCATTCGGAGCTTCATTTGATATAAATGTTAAAAATTCCATGTAAACTAAACACCAGTACATACTGCATATTAATTCTTTTTCTCAGAAGCCCTCCTATGCCTTGGCAAGTCTGAATAAAGCTGTGGTTCCTTCTGTTAATTCTGTTTGTCTGCTATTTTCAATGGTGTAATGCTGGTAATGCTGTTTCTAGCATAAGTTCCTACTAAATCTTGTTCACCTCACAGCATATATCAGATACACACCCGGAGAGGTGTGTGCAAAGTGCTAAAGTATGAATTTAGACATGAATAGTGTGGACCCTGGTTTCCATTTTACTGATTATATCTGATGACTGTCTCCTCTGCTGTCCTGCAGTGTAGTCCAGACAGAGGATGGAGGATGGATGGGACATTTTAGATAAAGAAAGAAAATTAAAGTGCTGAGTTAAAGTTTCAGAGCTCCAATTGCTGTTCAGGTACAGTATGTTTGTTAGGGTTGAGTGAATACCTGGCCCAATATCCAATATCCATACGCAATTATGTCTGTAAATAGTTCTCTTACTCTTGTGATCAAACTTGCTCTTAATAGTTTTCTAATGAATATAGCAACTTCTGATCAATCTATATACATTTCATGCTTAAATGAACAAGTTCTGGTTAGTCCAGCCCACTTCTGGTTCAGGCACCACCCACTTAGCCATGCCCATCCAGAGTACGGTTATACAAATACAGTCAATAGTGTACTTGCTGATCCCTCATGTACTTGTGTTTGGTTGGATAAATCAGCTTTTTAGGTTAGGTATAATTCTATGGATTCATGAAGACGTCCATTGCTCGGCTATCATAGCCTTCTAAAGCCTTTTCTTTTCAACATACTGCAGTGTTCACTGTGTCGAGTCAGCCTGAGATGAGGGCAGTTAGGCTCTGAGTGTGTTTTCATTACCTCTGGATTTCTGCTAATTTCACTTTGTCCAGTGTTTGTCCAAATTCCTACCACACTAAAGATAATAATATTAGCCTCAGTGCGAACATGGTAAACATGACCTGTTAAGCATCAGCATGTTAACAGTGTCATTATAAACAAGTAAGTATGCTGAAGTTAGCTCCATGAATCTGTATATATGAACAGTACTGGCCGTGTCCGTAATCACTCCATCATTCACTCATTAATTTATCCCTATATAACACTGACCTTTTTCACAGCAATAGTGGGGTAAATGGGTGATACCATTGATACTAATGGTAGGTTCCATTCCATTTAGTGTAGAGCCTTTCCAGTGATCCAACATGTTTGACCTGAATAGAATGGGACCTTAATTAGCATATCTGGTAGCACCTGTGTTTACCCTACTATTTTATGTCAAAATGGCTGCTGTGAAAAAAGGTTTACGTTATATTGAGCAGTAAATTGGAATTTTCACTGACGAGTGTAAGTTTTGCATCTATAACATGCAGCATTGCATTGTGGGATTGTTAGCAGAAAGTATGTGCATGCCACTGACACTTTATTTTGTCACTTTATTACAGTTTTTCATTGTAGGAATTTATGAGCACACTAAATAAGAGCACAAATTTACAGTCAGAATTCACACTAAAGTAAAATACAGTGCACTTTTTTATTTTCAGTGAGTTTAGAAAGTGGACTAGTTTCAGTGCTATTAATGGAATGGGTTTTGTTTTTATATTTTGTCATCTAGTTTGAGATGTGCTATTCTGCTACAGGATATTAAATGCAGAATACTGCTATTATTATTGTATTACTGTTATTGCATGAAAATAATGAACAGTCAACTTCCCATAAATGCTTTTTATTCACTAAACAAAATTATAAACGCAACACTTTTGTTTTTGCCCCCATTCATCATGAGCTGAACTCAAAGATCTAAGACTTTCTCTATGTACACAAAAGACCTATTTCTCTCAAATATTGTTCACAATCTGTCAAAATTCTGTGTTAGTGAGCACTTTCCTTTGCCGAGATAATCCATACACCTCACAGTGTGGCATATCAAATGCTGATCGACAGCCATGGGTATTGCACAGGTGTGCCTTAGGCTGGCCACAAATAAAAGGCCACTCGAAAATGTTGCAGTTTCACTGTATTGGTATAAGT
Organism: Morone saxatilis; assembly: GCF_004916995.1. Classification (NCBI taxonomy): domain Eukaryota; kingdom Metazoa; phylum Chordata; class Actinopteri; family Moronidae; genus Morone; species Morone saxatilis. The sequence continues at coordinate 1,471,052 of NW_023339807.1, forward strand.
ATCTGGTGTGACACACCATTTGTCTCACGCAGTGCAACACATCTCCTTCTCATAGAGTTGATAGGTTGCTGATTGATGGCCTGTGGAATGTTGGTCCATTCGCTCTTCAATGGCTGTGCGAAGTTGCTGGATATTGGCAGGACACTGGAACTACGCTGGTCGTAATCGCCGATCCAGGGCAATCCAACATGCTCAATGGGTGCACATGTCGGTGAGTATGCTGGCCATGCAAGAAGGATGTTTTCAGCTTCCAGGAATTGTGTAAGATCCCTTGCAACATGGGGCTGTGCATTATCATGCCTGTAAGCATGAGGTGTATGGTCCGTTGGATGAATGGCAAACATGGCCTCAGGAATCTCCGTCACGGTATCCATTGTCCATACACACGCCCTGCCCATACCCATAACCACCATGGGCCAACTCGATCTAAAACGTTGACATCAGCAAACCGCTCACCCACACCGAACGCATATCATGCGCTGCCATCTGCCCTGTACAGTGAAAACCCGGGATTCATCCTGAAAGAAAACACCTCTCCAAGTGCCAGGCAGCCATCGAATGTGAGCATTTGCCCACTCAAGTCGTTACGACGACGAACTGCAGTCAGGTCAAGACCAGTATGAAGGGACGACAGCAGATGAGCTTCCCCTGAGACTGTTCCTGAACAGTTTGTGCAGAAATTCCTTTGGTTATGCAAACCAATTGATTGCAGCAGCTGTCTGAGTGGCTGGTCGCAGACGATCAATTGGAGGTGATAGCTGGATGTGGAGGTCCTGGGCTGGTGTGTTTTGCACGTGGTCTGCGGTTGATGGTCCGGTTGGATGTACTGCCAATTCTCTTGAAACGCCTTTGGAGACGCTTTAATAACGTTATGTAACGTTTTCACGTCACCCCACACAGCAAATAATAATGACGGTAGTCCGTCGGGACAAGCTCGATGTCCGGGTTGCAGATGTCCGGGTGGAGCTAATGTAGTGGAGTAAAAGTAGCATAAAAGGAAAATTCTCAAGAAGTGTACCTCCAAGCTACCTTCCACCTCTGGAAGAAGCATTGTAGATTCCATTCCTTTTTTCAGTTTAATGATTAATAAATCCTAGAGGAAAAATACATATGCAGACCACCTCAAGGACATGTTCAAACTAAGCCTATTAAACAGCTTGTGATGTTTTAATAGTTCAAAGGCTTTTTAAATTTCAAATGTCAGAAGAATTTCACCCGTACAGCAGAAAACAGTTCTCTTGCATTCTGAGGCTTAACATAAAATGTTTTTCAGCCTTTTTCAGCCAGAGTCCTGCTCTAAACGCTCTAATGCACAATAGCGGAGTATAAGTAACAGCAGCTACTGTATGAGTGAATCATTAATCTGACTAGCTTTTTGAATATTCTTCACAGCTGGATGCAGCAGGTCTAACATCTCAGAGGGTATTATTCTAATGCACCTGTGTTTTCCTAAGGCGCTCAATTAGTTGAACCCAGCTGCTTCTGTGCATTAGTTACTGAAGAAGAATAAACAGCCCAACAGCAGAGGCTGCACACACAGCAGCAGCTACTAACATCATGATTACAGTTCAAACTGATTGAGCTGGAACGGACAGACGAGCATTAAACACTTCTTCACCTCTTCAGTGTATTGTAGAATACAATCCAATAGATCTTAGTACTCAACCGTGTCGCTTTTTGTTTTGCAAATTACGATTTCATTATGCAACTTTTTATGCATACATAAACACCATCCCACTCTTGTGAACGCAATATTTCAGGAACGCCTTGAAAGGAATTAGTTCAAATTAGGCACAAACATTGAAATGCACACAAGGATGAACTGATGATATTTTTGTGGTTAAAGAAGGTTATTGTGACCTTGTAGAGTATGAATCTTTAGTTTTTGGTACAACAAGGCACAATCATGTTGATCAATGATCAATGATCTTTGGTATTTTTTGGTCAATGAAATTGTGGAAGAAAGTTAAAATTGCAAAAATTGTTGCGTTTTTAAAATATAACTCATTAAAAATCAACGGCAACTTCCAGTGAGAATAAAATCCCTAGTGGTTCGGTGATGTATGACTTAACGTTTGACAGATGGACTGCTATGATTGGTGCAACTTGTGGGACACAGCAATGATTGGTCAATTTTGCAGTAAAGGTTGCACAGTATTCATAGGTATTGGTTAAACTTGCAATTGTTGTTGCGATCACAAGAGTGCAACTTCCTGGAGGGACTGATTATAGGTGAAAATTAAGGTGAAAGATATATATAGTCATTATTAAAATAAGGAGACCGATCACCCAAAAATATAATTTATATATAATATGTTCATATGATGTAATATGAGCCAACAGGCTGCACAATTTAACTAAAGAATATAAATGAATGAAATGGAAAAATCAAAGATCAATCATAAATTGTATCCTGAAGGAATAATTAGTTATATACAGCACCTATAGATATACAGTGTAATGCAACATTTTAGAGAGAGAATGATTTTCAACCTGCTTTGTATCCTTACAATGCAGGAAGTATGTGCAAATGAGCTTGTTGCCTGCACCCAGAGCTCTCCGTTCATTTGCCAGGAAGAGTGTTTTGTGTTTCACGTCATCCTTTTGTCATCTCTAGGGCTTGTACTTGCATTTTTACATGCCTGCCTCCACAAATTGTTGACTTGAGAGAGGCAGGGCTCACGAAACTCAAATCAAACCGTCAAACTAGGCAGTGCTGATC
>NW_023339807.1:1473839-1478869 GCF_004916995.1 Morone saxatilis
ACTCCTTATATAATTATTTACAGAGGCACTTGGCGACGGCGGCAAGGAAAAACTTCCTTTTAAGAGGCAGAAACCTTGGACAGACCCCAGCTCTAGGTGGGTGGCAATCCATTTGGGGTGAGACAGAGGTAAAGAGGTAAAGACAGAAGGACAGAGACAGACAAAGGTGCAGAACAAAAACAACAATAGCAACAACTACACTAATAGTAGTGACTGATGGTGATAATGATGATGAACATGAAGAAGATGATGACAATGACGACAACAGCCACATTGATGGGGGACAATGAGCAGACAACTCATGAGGCAGTACAATAGTATAGGATAGTATCTGTAGGTGGATTTACTTAGATAATAACCAGGGATATGAACAATCACAGCGTTGATTCGTGCGTCTCACGAGTGTCAACTTTTTGTACCTTCTTGACTTAAAACCAGCTTCAGCTGGTCAAGGACTAACCACCACACGTCCCCACCATCATACTGTGGACTGGCGAAAGACAAGTTACTTATAATAACTCACCCCAGAAATATCCATCATTATCACTCTTGATACATGGCTCAATAAAGGTATTGGTGATATTAGCAGAGTGGTACATGTTCTAAGTTTAATGACCTAAATAATACAGAACTTGGCATTAGTCAGAGGTCCAACCAGGATCCATGAGAACCCAAGACGAGAAAGCACAAGAACTCCGGGCACACGTTAAAGTGTATTAGTTTATATTTTCTAACATGGCATTCTTAATACGCGCACATGAATGAGTGCGAGTTAAAGAGAGTATGGTAGTATGGGAAACGTAGAGAAAGTCTCGAGTGCACCAATGGGAAGAACATTTTTCTAACCGATAACGTTGCAGGTATGCGTCAGCATTATTATAAGAGATGGGTTACAGGACAGGCACCTGATCAGCGAGGTCCCTCAACTAGAACGGAGCTTATCATAAGAATAGGACTTCCTCATCTCATAAGCCTAACTCTTAAAATGTAAGGAGAGGTGTCTTGCCTCCGCCAGAACCCACACGGCATAAGGGTTCATCTGTGGTTGACAACAGGAAAGAGGAGCTTGGTAACTGAAGGCTCTGGCTCGCTGTTCTGCTTTTTCACTTCCAATAGGAGAACGTAACATAAAAGGAAAAGATTGACTGTGTACTGGGCACTGCCTGTTAGGTGTGGAACTACTGACACGAATCTGATTCCCAACACATTCTGCTTCAGGCTCTCTCTTATGGATATTTTGGATAAGCAGAAATCTTGCAATGTTTAATGTCCACGCCAGCTGCAAAAAAAAGGTCCATTCCTTCTGTTGACTTGGCAATTTGGGATCTGCCCTCCTAGGTATGGAGATGTTAGCACCATCTTCTCCCTTTTACTCTTTCATGACATTGTGATGACAATTTCAGTGATTCCGAGATGTCACAATGAGATAAACATTAAGTAGCAACAGTACAGGCTTCTTCATCTCTCCAATCCTGTTCTTTAACTTCCTGGCCTCCATTCGATGTCGAATGTCATCCTTGAATCAATCCTTACTGCAAACAAACGTATTGGAAGGCGTGCCCCCGAGCTAATGGGGTGATTCCTATGAATTTCACCTACAGCTGACTGCCGCCTTTGATCTAAAAAACTGCCAGCAGAAACAAACCACCACTACCATTCATTTTCTTGTTACTTAGCAGATTGTCCCTTCTCTAAGCAAATCTTCTATTCTTTTCTACACATCGGTGAGTGCGATCTGGTGCCTCTTTTCAGATAGATGCCCTAGTCTTAGGACAATATGATCTTTGAACATCTATCAGATACCCTACGCACATCAGCTTGGAAAGTTTATATGTATATATAATATATTATATATATATATATTAAACCGTTCAAAATGGCTTATTATTCAAAATGGTATATTCTTGCATATTAGCTTTAAAGAGGCCAGGCATGGTTCAGTACACAGCGTGATACAGCAGTCTTCAATAGCACTTGGTTTCTAGTGGGAAGATGCTGCTGCCACAGTGAAGAACTTATGTTCTGCTTTCCGTGCTGGCTGCTTGTGAAGGAAGTTGGTAGCGAGAGACAGCGATACTGTTACAGGGTGACGAATTCAACCCTAAACAATTACCTCAGAGATGAGTAAGGAAAGCCGAATCGGCTCACGCTTTCCTTGACAGCTCGGTGAGGCTATTTCAACTTGTGGTCTTTATTTGAATTTTTGGGTCTGCGTTTGTTTTGGTGTCTAGGATGGAGCCAATTACGCTCCTCCTTCATTGTGGTGCTTCAACAGTTCCACCACATCATCAGCTTAATGAAGAAGATATGTTTAATATAATGCACTGTAAGTGGTTTGCAGTGTTTTTGATAGGCATCTCCAACACATAGATGTCCCATCTGAGCTCCCATCTATGTGGTTGGAAGAGTGCAAGAAATGAACTAGCTGTACCGCGAGGCGCCTGCAGTAGTGGCCATACATCGATGCTAAAACTTGCAAACAGCTCCCTTGTGAAGCAATCGTGTTGTATATTGTTGTAAGCAATGTTAATTAGTTTTCCTGTGCGTATTTGTACTGCAAGCCTCTGCTGTCCACCTATTCATAAGTTCGTATTTGGTTCTCCAGCCCCCCTGCAGAGGCAAAGGGAACACAACCTTGCAGTGTGCATTCAGAGCTCTAACTAAAAGGGCCGGTTAACTGCGTCAAAGTTAACCATAAACTGTGCTGGTGTCTGCACTCTACAAGCGAATGTGCTTTTTCCCAGAGTGTCATGCTGAAAGGCGGTCCTCCGCAGCATCAGTGCAGTACACAGTAGGTTCAGGGGGGTGGTTTGGGGTCTGACAGGCTGTGTTCGGTGTTGCTGCTCCAGTAGATGTATAGACCAATGATCACTGACTCAGCAAGTATTCTACCAATAACTGTCGTTTTCCCACAGCTCTCTGCTTTTTCTGCTCTGACGATAATGGAGACCATACGGTGCTTTAAGTGAGACATGTTCAAGGTCCCATGATGAAGTCTATCGAGAACTCTCAGTCACTTAGAGTAGACACTTGATTGCATCCTCCTCCGCTTGAATAGCATTTGTGTTGACTGGTTTGAGAATTACATCCTAAATTTAATTGTACCTACCTTTTCCTCATAACTTTGTTAACAACTAATCGCTATTCAAAACCATGTTATATAGTTTTGCCTCTCTCCTTTTATGGAGCATACCTCAGAGAGGCGGCTTAATATGCAGCGCTATCTGAACAGATATAGGTCTTCCACTGATAACACGCTGTGTGGTCTATGTTGAAATATAAAAAACACTATCCTATATCTATCTCGGTCAAGAAATAGTGCAAAATTATACTCATTGAAACAAAAACGGTAAAAAATGGCCTGACCCTGGTGGATTTTGCATCCATAAGTCTTTGGTCGGGGAATGCGAAAAAGTTCCTGCATCCAGTTTTATATTGATTTTTGTGTGTACAAAATCTGTCACATCGCTTTAATATGAATACATTTAACTATGAGTGTGTATGGCCATCTTAACTACTGAATATGGACCCTGCTGTGCTAACAATTTTTGTGTCCATATTAGAACCCTGTCTCACAAGTTGGCACTACTGGAGCATAGCGAATGTAACATCCAAAGAGACCTGAGCGCGCGATCCTAAACAACATCCATGTATCATGTGTGGCGTTGTCTATACAGGTAGGGACTGCTAGTTCATGTCTAGTTGAATCATATGGTGCGGTTTTTCTGTGATAATTCAATACATCAGGCCTGTTCACACATAGTCCATCAGAGAGGTAAGATATTCACAGTAGTCCTAGTCCCAGGGACATGTTGAACAGCAGGTCCGCTCGCGCCTCCCTGTACTTAGGTAATCTGCTCAGGTTGTTCCATTTAGGCGAATTTGGATCATCATTCCAGCTGAATCTGGCAGTCGGCTCTCGCTTCAAGCCAGCTAAGGTCTTTCACTCACGCCACTTCGGGGACATTTTTGAGCAGGGTCTTGGGCGGCCTTTCTTGTCCACAGTGCATAAGAACCACATGACATCCGTACTGTCCCATATGATATCTCTCTGGCCCAGTGCAATGACATATCACATATCTCTTGTGGGCGCCGATACTGTATGCCTCATCCTTGATATGAGATGTGTTCTCTGCCCCTTGTCAAATGAACCGTTGATTCGTCAAAGGTAGGATAGTGCTGGCAGGGATACTTGACAGTCAGCCAGACTGGCAGCATGCCACCTAGAGGCGCTAGGCGGGACTGGCGCCTTGGGTTGTATAAGTGGACGACGGAGATACAAGTAGGAACATTCAGTTTCTTTGCGAAATTAATGTTGAAGACCTCCCCTTGAAGATATAACGCGCGCTATGCGCCTCCGCGTGCGTCCATGTGACGCCTTGCTCAAGGGGCTTATATAGTCCGGAGAGGGGGGAGGCTGTGCTACCTTTGCTCGCTTTGACTGGGTTTCTCGTTGTGGTTGCTAGGCAAACCTGACAAGATGGGTTGGGTGGAGGAGCTTGGTAGGAATAAACACTTCATTGGTCTCTGAGAAAAAGAGCCGAAAGGAAGGTCTCTTCCTGACGGGATATTGGGAGAAAACGATGGTGCTTCACATGGCGCAAACGGAGAGAGGCATGCACACAGCGGTTTTCGACCAGCTACACCTCTGGACTGCATGCTCTCCACAGTGACATGCGCGTGGGTGATGCTTGCCTTCATGTCACCACGGAAGCGCGAGGGTTTCTCTTATATACACAAGCAATCATAGCTGCGAAATGAATGAACTTCAGAAATGTGAAAGCTATGCAAAAAAGTCTAGATCGATTGATAAAGGGCAGTGAACTTCCTTCTAACCTCCCTCTGTTCCTAATCCGACCCCAACTGCTGTTTCTAAATGATACATGTTCATTAACATGCAAGGAAGAATATAACTCATATATTAAGGAATGTGAGGTGTACAAGCACCTTTGGTGTGGTCTGAACACTAGGAAAAGGCTTTATCTCCTACAGTCTTCTCTACTTCTTCTCGTCCCGTCTCATCATGGCCG
>NW_023339807.1:1478894-1481258 GCF_004916995.1 Morone saxatilis
AATAATAACAATAACAATAATATTGGTGATATTAGCAATGGTAGTCCAGTATGACCATGGCAGGAGGCTCCACCAGGATCCATGAGAACCAAGACGAGAAAGCACAAGAACTCCGGGAAGAAGTGAAGTTAGTAACATGCATTAATGGGACATGAATGAGTGCAGAGAGAGAGAGAGAGGAAGAGAGGAACTCAGTGGGGAGATATACTTAAACAGCGTGTGTTGTAATTTTAATGTATTGTGGAATTGACAGCTTCCTTTTCATATGTTCTCTTCGACATTGTTTCTATCAGTAAAAAAAACCAACCAACATCTGGTGCAGTTATGTGTTGTTGTAAGCCCATTCAATGTGGCCTGTTCCGATCCTTTTTCATGTGGAGGGGTCTCCTGTTAAGGTCAAATACCGAGACTTAAAAAGGATATTCAGTGATTTGGTTCATTGGTTCTTTCGGAAGTTGCAAAGGACTCACAGAGACAGGATTACAAAGAAAGAAGAAGCGCCGGTCGAGCTACAACCTATGTCGTACGAGAGTTATCAGCGAATTCAAAAGGTCACAACACAAACTGAAAATAGTTACAATGTCGTGGAAGTAAGTGAAAACGGATGTTTGATAATGATACGGGCGCAGACGGTTAGTTATTAGCAAACACTACGTGTGGAAGAAGAAAGTTGTTGCCATTTTGATAGATGAAGTCGAACGTTCATATGCAAGCTATGATTTGGTTCGGAGAGGCAGAGGCTCAGGCGAGCTCCTGAACAATCCCTTAGTTATGCTGCTATTAGCGGACATGACTATGGGGTTTTATTTCCATGATGCATCACTGAGGAGACGGAGACGGAAACAGGAGGTGTGGGGAGAAAGAAAGGAGAAACAGAAGCAGAGAAAGGAAACAAGAAAAGGAGAGGGAGATGGAATGAGTGGAAATGAGAGGAGGAGAGGAAACAGGAAGAGGAAAGAAATGAGAGAAACACGAGGAGACGAAGAAAGAGGAAACAGGAGGAGAGGGAGGAAAGGAACATGAGAGAATGTTAATGTCACTACAGCTATCCTGGCCTAAAATGGCACTGTAACTTGTAAATTTGCTCATGGTAATTTTTGTTGATGAAGGAGTGACTCCTTTGGTTTACTCACCATGACACGCAACCAGAGGAACTTAGGGTCCTTGATTAGAGCACTGCTCTTCCAGCTTCTTATGAACAAGGCTCGTAACTTCTGATTCCAGACATCTCGGCAGCTATAAGCACAAAACACACTTACTAACCTGAAATCAATGACTGAACAGCAACAATAATCCCAGTTGGAACTCAGTTAGTGTGAGAGCTAGATCTGTCAACAGATGTCACCACCAATAAAAAAAAAAACCCGAGCAACCAGTTTTACACTTGAAATCAGTATTACCCCTCCATGGTTAGTACTACAGTATATACTGTGTGTCAGTGGTGATTAAAAAGAACTGACAATAAGTCTGTGTAACAAACTGGGCAAAGATCTAATGAAAGATACTCAACGATGCATAATGGAGTGATAGTGTTAGGAATCTAGGTTTTTTACGGTTGCCGACCGAGGTACGCCGAATTGTAAAAGTCAGCAACACTAATTCAAAGAGGCCGATAAACAACATGGGAAAGCACAACACACCGAAGTAAGTGAAACGGGAGTCTTACAATGAAACGCGGCACTGGTTATTAGCCAGCGGACCTTATTGACTACTGAGTGTCGAAGATAAAGTGTTGCCCGTTTGAGAAGTATTAGAGCAAAGACGTTGTTCGCTAGCAGCGTATAATTACTATTGCTATGCGATTGGACAAGATTATGTTATTCAGTTTCCTTGATATTTTCACATACGATGGGTAACAAACTCACTAGACAATCGGATCCAAATGTATTTGTTGATTTGTAAAAAGCAGAAAGATTTTACATTTCAGACATCTGCATGTAGGCTCAAACATCATCTATACCAGTGGCTTTATTTCAGCACCTCCATAGAAAAACTTCCACTATAAAATGAGACATGCCGAGGTTTGTCAGCTCATGTTAACGTGAGAGTGATGTGTTTATAATATCTAAATGTGGAAGGGAGGCGCTGCTCAACAAGCAAATGACTTGATTATGACATACAATAAACCCCTAGGAGTGAACATGCGCTTTTATATGCGCTCTTGATGCAAGCTAATTTAACGTGTGGAACTATGAAAGATCGTAAGAACACTGAAAAACAGACCAATGGCAGGAGGCTCCACCAGGATCCATGAGAAAACCTCGCAGACGATGAAAGCACAAGAACTCCGCGGAAAAGGAAGTTAGTAACTGCATGAATGAGGACATTGAATTGAATGCAGAAAGAGACGAGAGAGAAGAGAGA
>NW_023339807.1:1481283-1484030 GCF_004916995.1 Morone saxatilis
TATGAATACTACTACTACTACTAATAACAACAACAGCAATAATAACAATGGTAATACTACTACCAATATTAATACTAATAATACTAATAATGATATTAGCACCATCCCTGTCAGGCCACAGTATGTGAGCACTAGAGCAGTGAGCTTTGTACTGAGGCTGTGTTTGCAGAGTACTGTGGATTAATCCTCACATCCTCTGTCTTGTTTTTGTGTTTTCTTTTGTAGACTCTATAGTGATCGGCTTCTGGGTCGGCCTGGCTGTCTTTGTCATCTTTATGTTTTTTCTGCTCATGCTCCTGAGCAAGACTGGAGCTCCACATCCTGAGTGAGTCACAGCAGTTCACTGATGGAAAGTGTCAGCCAAACAGCTGAACACAGTGAAGTGAACAACGCTACCAATTCATTTTCTTCACAAACTGTCCCATAGTAGAGTGGAAGAAGTCATGTGCAGACTACAATGGTCCATGTGTCAGACTCTCAGCTGACAGGGACTGACTGAACGCTGCCTAAATGAGTAAAGCTCAGAGGTCACATGGTGTTTAAAGTGTATTTGGAGCAGCCTTTGGAATGAGTCTGGTGAAACCCTCACATATTCTGTCTTACACTGCACACTTCTAAAGTCCCTGTAATGTTACACAGCTTCAGTTCTAAATGCATCTAGAAAGCAACAGAGACTGTGTGATTCCAGCCAGAGCTCAGCAGGACTACCATCCCTTCACTGATGTGCTCATTAACTGAGAAATGGTTAAATTGGTGAGGGTGATGGATGTCTCTGTGTGTATGGCCATAGGGCCCCAAAAAACACATCACTGAGCCACACTGTTGCACTGGCTGACATGTTCTGTCATTACTATGAACACACTGCAGTTTATTTAGACTCCGTCACTCATACACTGTCCCGCTTCCCCAAATACCCACCAGAGCACCAAATGCTGATTAATCCGCCGCTGCATATAGTCCCAAACAAATGCATTTCCTCCTGTTGAATGACGTTTGTTAAAAACTTAAACAACTTAAACAAAGCCTTTGCACAGTGAATTTCAGCTTTTTCTTTCTGGGCGGAGGTTTATTGTCCCAAGATGGAGAACAAATCCGTATAAAAATAGCTTTGTTCCAGCTGCTACCATTCAGATCAACAAGGTGTAGTAACGTGGCATGAGTTTTAGTTGTTTTTACATGAATTTATTTATTCAAGTGGTTATTTATCGTAGTGTTTTCTTTATTGATCTCTTTTTGTAAGTTGTTATTTCAATCTGTATTCACACATGCAGAGCCAGCGGCTGTCCAATGTCCACTGAGCTCATACAGTCAGTCCATACAGTGCTGCTGTAGCTGCTGTAAATGTAGACAATTACAGTCTGTTGCTCATTTTGGCAGCTGGGGCCATCGTTCCACTGGATTATTAGGAGCTCTGGTGGTCAGAGCATCAATATTGACTCTGCCTGCTGCATGGTGACACAATATCTGAGAAAAACTGCAGCCATGGGGGAGGGGAAGATACTGTTTACTGAGCCCACACTGACTGAGAATGCAGCTGCTTAGATCCATTACTATGTTAGCAGACATGTCCTTTCCTAATACTCTGATCTGTCACATCAATGGTTCACATGTCGTCAATGAAAGGAGGGTCATTTTGTTCTCTGGATCTAGACCATCATCTGCAGCATTTCCACTGGGCTTCTCTGAGAGTTCCACTCATTACTCCCAGAAAATAGACTTGACGTAGAAAAAGTTGTTACAAGGCTGTTTGGCTCCGTGTGAAGAGCTAGACTGACTCATGTTCAAGCCGGAATCAAAAGGGACCCTTTGTTTTGTTCTGTTTCACATTTGGAGAACCCGCTTCGAAGTGTGACAGTGCACAGTTTATGCTAAACAGTCGACAAACTGTTTAGGATCATTCTAAATATGCACTAAGTTTACTATGCTATCTGAGTGAGGGGCTAAAGTACAATTTTACAGCCAACATGTATTATTTCCAGGATATTTGATCATTTGAATCAATGTTCAGGTGTTTCGAGGACTGAAAAACGACTTTGTAAATTTGAACTCTGCACTAGTCTATCCTTTATGGGTCTGAATTTCTTAACAGAGGAAAGCGGGTACAAACATCGTAACACCATCCATGTTGTGTAGGTGCTGTAGGCGGCGTGTGAAATGGTTTCTGTTAGACCCAACGTGCTGAACTTCAGACTGTAATTTGTGAAGCAAACAGGGACAACTGTGTCACTAAAGGTCAAATAACAACATCCATCTCCTGCTGTTAGTGATTTACACAAACTTTAGTGGAGCAAAGACCCTGCAGGAAGTTGCCTTCGCAACAATTAACACAAATTCAACCAATCCCTGTGCATTCTGCCTGACTTTTATGCAAATTTGACCAATCATTGTTGTTTAGTGCGTAAACGTTGAGCTATATGACCTCAGACTCACTTCCTTGTTTCTGAGGATGCAGACCATGCAGGCATGTGCAACACGAACATCTCACATTTACCCTCCAAACATTTTACTCTCACAAGTTGCCTTTGATTTTTTGTATTTTTTTTATTAATTATACAAAAAATATAAAAACGCAACAGTTTTGGCAATTTTCCCTTTCTCGTGCGTGTAGCTCCCCGTGTTGAAATGTACTTGTTGTGTCAGTTGCCCTTTATGTGGCAGAAGGAAAACGTTTCATGGGAGTGCTGTCCTAGTGCTTTTCTTTATGATTTTACACATTTAGGACTACCCAGTCTTTATAGTCTTAATGG
>NW_023339807.1:1484159-1484900 GCF_004916995.1 Morone saxatilis
ACAAAATCCTGGAGGGACTGAATATTGAATGTACACCTCAGTTCTGTCGAGCCTTCTGTAAAGTATATATATTTTATTATGTTGCTGTTTGTTCAGTCCTTTCTGGTTCACTGTATCCTCTCTGTCATCCTTTCCATGTAGCAGCACGGGTCAGCCATGTGAGAAGCGGCCCCGTCTGATTGGCTACATTGACACCGACCTCAACAATGGAGCCCCTCCTCGTCCTAGTGGCCTGGATTCCTGCTCTCTCTCCCGGTGCTGTGTGTCCAAGGAGGTGAGCTCCAGAGCCCCGTGGAGCCTAGCCGGTGGTGTGGGTGAAGGAGGACGCCACAGGAGGCCCAGCAGCAGTCTAGAGGTGGGGGACGCCACGCTCCTGCAGGAGCTAGCGGTGACAGATAATGGGATGGAGAATGAAGCCATCCTGCTGGCCCACTTCAACATCCCCAACTGTGTGAACTCGTAGGGGAGGACGACCTGCTGCTGGGAGAGCCGGAGCTGCCAATCATCCTGGAGGGGCGGGATCGCAGCAGCAGGAACCATAATGATTTCACATCAGCCTGTTTACACATCCAGACGTTCAAATATTCACCGCCTGCTCACAGAATAAACTGACTGCCAAACCAGGGACTCACTGTCCTCCACAAAACTTCACTGTCCTTCTTATCAGTGGAAACAGAAGACAGAAAGCTGCAGACTGGCAGAACATCGTGACACTCGCGTCAGAAATCAGTGTTTCTTCTT
>NW_023339807.1:1485000-1487537 GCF_004916995.1 Morone saxatilis
TGCAGACCGGGAACACCCCACAAGAGCTGCAGGTTTGGAGATGCTCTGACCCAGTCATCTAGCCATCACAATGTGGCCCTTGTCAAAGTCGCTCAAATCCTCACGCTGCCCATCATTACAGAAAAACTGAAGGGGGCTAACCACAGCTGGGCTGTAACATTGGACTATTTCAGACACATTCTGCACAGGTGTGGTAAGCAGTGGTTGGCATTAGAAAGCGTTCTCTGCTGCTGAACTTGGAATACTGCAATGGAGAATACACTTTTGGAATTCTGAGAAAATAGAGTTTTTCTGTGTTTCCTCCGCTGCAGTTGGCAACAATTAATCAGGTGCAGCAGCTTATGTTTCTACAGACCTCAGTATGTCCCTTCATTAGCACCCAAAAGAAAGCCAAAAATCCTCATCTTAAATCCCCCTTCAGTACAGTATTGATATAATGTGTCTGTGCATTAAGATTAGGGTGAAGTGGATTAGACTGGAGTTCCAGTATGTGAAAGGACAAACTGAACACAATTTATTACATTTGAAAAACATTTATTTTCATTACACCTAAAATAAGTTAATCATTTAAATAAAAAATAAAAATAAAATATATAAGAAACAAGTACAGTATGTGTATGCTAAAATGTCTCTGAATCTCAACAAAAACTCCTCAAATATATTGTAGCTTTATTTCTGTTTGTACATGTTTGACATAGAGTGGACCTGTGTGTTATTGACTAATATACTGCTGTCAATAAAAAGCCCTTCACTTGAGCTAACTACTGCTGGCATACTGATTATTGCTTATGTTTATCTCTGGCTTCAACACCCAATTATCAGCTTTCACTGCATCAGTCCAACCTTGTGTGTGCGCTAACTCCTCTGGATGGGGGTGGTTGTGATGGGGAAGACCACTCCCTGTCTTTGGAGATGTCTCAGAATGTCCAGGATGGAGTCCAGCTCCAGACGGAACGCCTCCAGCTCTCTGCTCTTGTCCTGAGCCAGACGCTTCCAGCGCTCCACCTCTGACTGCTCACCGACATCTGGCGTCTGCCACGACCCACCGATCACCTGCAGGGACGGGGAGTTACTGAGGTCAACCAGGGCCTCTGTTGGTTGTTCAGATGGAAGGAAGAAGGTGCAGCCACTGTCACAGTTCTCTACTGGCATGCACTGGCCTCTCTCTGGAGTATAGCTTTGATTCACTGAACTAATCTTCCAAATCATTTATTAGATTAAAACATTTTATGACATTTTATGAATCATGCTTGCTTTAGAGAAGGGTTCCTGGACCTAAATTTCAGCTCCTCTGAGTAGGTGGTAGTAAATACCAATTTGGGTTTTTTGGGCGGTCTGGGGTGCAGCAGCTGGTTGGAAATTAGATCTCGCCAAGTACCCACGTCTGGGCACTGGTCCGATACCACCTAATTTCATGCCCTAATCGGACTCTTACAAAGCAGACAAACCAGAGCCAGGTCATACGACAATAATAGTAATCATACAGGCTAAATATATATGTATAGGCTTGTTAATTTGTGTATATTTGGATTTGAAGCATTATAAAAATAGCTCAAGAATCTGCGCCCTACTGTGCATTTAGAGATGTTTATGGTGGAGCGACATGTCTCCCTGCTGAGTCCCGTTAATAAATACAAATGTATTGTGAAAGGTGGCCTGGGGTCATTCAAACAGAATCTCAAGCTTCACAGAAACAGTAAATGGACGCCTCATGCGTACCTGCTGCAGCTCTTTCTCTCTGTGTTGGTGTCTGAGCTCCATGTTGAGGATCTTCCTCTCCAGGTTGCACACCAGTTTCACCTCTGGGCTCTGAGCTTCTTTAGCTTCCTTCAGCTCCTTCAGCAGTCTGGTCAGCTAAACACAAAGTGGAAGCGGTCACAACATGTTAAAATGATGACAAATACTCACAAAATAGTGAACTTGGGTATCTTGGCTAAAATTAAATCTGATAATCCAGAACAGAAACAGAAAACAAGTAACATATTTAACTGGCAGAAAAGCTCGTGATGCTGCTGCTGAAAACATGCTGTTATTTGCTAGCAAGCTCCCCATTCAGTGATATTTCTTTGGTTTTAATCTACTTTGATCTGAATATGCTGCATACAGTGTTGTCTTTATATATTTTATTTTAGTAGAACATTCTTTTTGTGTTTCATGACAAGCTGTATGACCTCAGTGAGACAATGTCAACGTAACCATTTGAAGGCCTTTGTGGTTTTGGTGGGGGGAGGGTTTGATCACCACTGGTGCGGTTTTCATTTTGCTTTAATAAAATCAATAATGAAAAAAAGTATCACGAACAAAAACAAATCCAGAAGAAAAATGGGTACCTAGCAGTCTCCCTTTTACTGACATGCCCCCCTTTAATGATAATAATAATAATAATAATAATAATAATAATAATAAGCCCAGTACTTATTTTGGCCTAGTGTATTTTAATATTTCTGCATACTGGGGTCCATAAACAGTATTGGAACTGCATAAATTGGGTATGACTGGAAGGCTGACACCAACTGTGGCTCAGAGGCGGAGCGGGT
>NW_023339807.1:1487637-1496621 GCF_004916995.1 Morone saxatilis
TTGTGCAACTGCTGTGTGAAATGTGATCGTGAACAGCATCAGGAGCAATTCAGAGTTCAGTATCTTGCTCAAGGATACTTCGACATGTGGCGGGAGGAGCCGGGGATCGACATGTGAGGAGAAGCAACACAACCGATGTAATGTATACTGGGTGCCTAGCTGAAGCTAATTCGCAGCCCCTCTCTGCACTTTACACTGATATATATGACTGACATTATGACCACCCTGGCACCAAACATAGTCATCTTTTAAGTTGATATGGTGAACTTGTAAGCAAACAGTAAACATCTGGCTCTTTAGCTGTTAAAAGCTCCACTCTGTTCTCCAGCTAGTCTCTGTGTCTGTCAGCTCTTTGGTGTGGAGCAGGTGGTGTACAGTGGGTTTTTGGAGCGTTTCACTGCAAACAGCTGCCTGCTGGTGGAAACAACCTTGAGAGCAATATATTCATATGACTATGTCATTGTAACTGTTGAACGAACACTGACGGGTTACTACAACATACAGCAGTGAGTACATTATTGACAATCTGTTGTACCTTGATCCTGTGGAACTGTTGTTCCATGGCCCGCAGGCTGCGCTTGGCCTCCTCATCGTGACTCTCCAGCTCAGCCTCCAGACGCTGAATCCTGCGCTCAAGCAAGGCGCTGATCCTGCTGGGTGGCGACGTCTTGGCAGCGTCCACATCCTCTTGACCACCAGCCGTGGCTGCAGCGTAGATCAGAGCGGGCAGGGAGTTTGGGTTTCTTCGTCTTAGAATCTGCTCCAGCTCCTTCACCTGGTAAAGAGAGAAAGTGAATGGACATGAACTGGACGGGGAAGGGAGGGAGTGTAATGAGTTTCATAAGTTAGCTTGTTTGTCTGTTTGAGAAACCTGTCGCTCCAGGTCCTGCATCCTCTTAGTGTCTGCTGTTTTCTCTTTGGTCCTTCTCTGCTGCTCACTGCTTCTTCTGCCCACATCCATGTTCAGTTTTTCTACCTGAGAAGGAGACAACCTGTTATTTCAAAAACATTAAACTGTAATTGGCTTTCTTTAGCGCACTAGTTCCTACAAACCACAAGCACACTACACTTTAGTGTTCAGTGTTAAAAAACATTTTTGTTAGAAAATATTGATACACTTGAGTATTGTAATATTTTGTTTTGTTATATTATATTGTATTAAATCTCAAAAACACTATGGATTTTTGAGTTTAAAACCACAACCCCTAGACAGCAGAGTTGTAAACGTAAACTGAGGGCTATGATGTTGGGTATTATAGTGACAGTCACGATTCCTGAATTTCAGACTTTCATACAATACTAGAACAAAAAAAAGATACTGTATACCTCTTTTGATACCACTGCAAATATATATATATATAAACCCTTCTTCTTATATATCCAGGAGGGTTGCATAACATTAGGCTTGAGGCTTAGAATTGAGGCTGTGCATTCTGTTTTGGCAGATCTAGCTACACCTGTAGCTTCTAATGGGAACTATGTACTATGGAAGTTTTAAATTTCCTCAATAAAAACAAATCACACAAAGACATAATGTGAAACAAAAAAATGTCAAAACAGCTGTCAATCAGTGCATCCCAAAAAAAGAAACAATAGCAGAACTCATGTTTACATGTCCAACACTGTAGTTGAACAGTTGACTGTTGTCTTTCTGGCACTGATGATGCGTCTAGACCAGCATAATGTTGGGAGGCAAGTTTGATTAAGGTCACTTATATAACATTTAGGAGCCTGTAGGAGAAACTATGGAGGCAGCGAAACTAGTAGGGCTGCGCAATATGGTAATAGGGATTATTTTGACAGATATTGCTCTTGCGATAGGAACAATGGTGTGGGAACAATCATTTTTGCATCACAAATTGAATTTTCACTGTAAAAATGATTAAAGTCAAAATTAAATGTCAAATATTTAAGGGTCTGTATCAAACGTCTTAAATCTGGAGAACAAGAGTTGTAGACCAGGGCATCTCTTTAGAACTATAGTAACAAATGATTATGCTGTTTTGTCACACATTTTACCTTTATCAAAAAAATAGCTGCTTCTGCAATTTGCATGCGACTTCGATTATATTTTGATTCATTGTGCAGCCCTAGAAAATTGCAAAAAACTTTAAAGCCCTATCTAGGCCAGTGTTTGGTTTGTCTGTGCTGGGCTACTGTAGAAACATGGTGCTTCAACATGGTGGACTCCATAGAAGAGGACCCGCTCCCTCTGTAAATAAAAACAGCTCATTGTAAGGTAACAAAACCACAATGATTCTTATTTTCAGGTGATTATACACTAATAAAAACATTCCTATGAATATTCCATCATCCTCAATGTTACACACTGGACCTTTAAGAAGTTTTTCATAAAATGTATTCAGCTAGGCAAGGATATCTAATTTAAAAAAGTAGGGCTGATCATTATGACCAAAGGCAGTGGTGTTTTGTACCATAACTGCTATGAATTGATACCGCAAGGACATAAGACAGGGGGGACTTTGTAGAGATTACTATATTGACAGTGAAGGTCAATTAAATGAGAAGTAGCACATAACTAGAATGCAGAGCCTTACTTGCTCCTTGAGTCGGTGTATTTCAGCTGTAGCAGCCTTCAGTCTGCCAGCGTCTCTATCCAGCAGCTCCTGGTTCTCAGCAAACCACTGCACCTTCTTCTTCAGGGCCGCGACTTCCTCTCTGTGCTTGTCCTCTAATACGCGCATCTCAAAAGTCTTGTCACCTGACACATTCAGAATGGATACACACCGTCAGTCGGACCAAAGATCACTTATGCCTATAAAGGTCTTTAAATTCCACCAATAGCACTGTTC
Organism: Morone saxatilis; assembly: GCF_004916995.1. Taxonomy (NCBI): domain Eukaryota; kingdom Metazoa; phylum Chordata; class Actinopteri; family Moronidae; genus Morone; species Morone saxatilis. The sequence continues at coordinate 1,490,451 of NW_023339807.1, forward strand.
AGTATGGCGTTTTACCTGAGGCAGACATGGCCTGAGCCCTAGCTAGGTCTCTTTCTTTCTTCATTAGCTGTAGGTCTACCTCCAGAGCTTGCTTTTCTTGCTTCAGTCTGTGAATGTCCTCAGACAGCTTGGCCTCATTCCTCTGCATACAGAAACATACAGTATATCTGTGGTAAGTGAGCGGCTGAAACACAACTTAAAGGTATATGTTTTGTGTCTGTCCACTTTGAATAAACCATGTCACAATCATATGCATGGTAAAATTACCGTTTTTGTCTACGGAGTCTACGATGGAGAGTGATAATGATATTACGTCTGTTTCTGGTTAAACTAACATCTCTGTAGGGATCCTTTCCATAATGTTGTCAGACACGAATAACAATCTGAGCCTGTCAGTGGCAAAAACAAGCACTTAGCAGTAGCCATTGCACCCTCATTTAGGACTATTTTCCCCATCTAACTTGTTGAATTAAGAGTTTATTTGAACTAAACCAGTGTTGGAGATTGTTAGGTAAGTTTTATATTGTTTCTGTCCAGTTTGAATGATTATCTGCTGGGTAAAATGATTGGTTTTGTCAATTGAGAGGTTGGCCATAGTGCCCATTGTTTTAGAGATGCTGGTGCCCTAGTTCAACAATTATTAGCTAGTGAAATTTGTATATGTAAAATTTTAATCTATCAGTATTTTAGTGATTGTGGTACTTACCTGAAATACATTTATTTGAGCTAACAGGTCTGTAATGCGTTGAGTGTGATCCATTAGGCAGACATTTCCCACAGGCCGAGAGGTTTTATTCATCTGCTCCCTGATGAAAAATGCCAGAGGATACAAACAGAAAAAACACTGGTGATAAAGTCTCATATTAAGAAGACATAAACAAGCAATAATACATTCGCAAATAGGTCACAGCTCTGATAGACACTGAACCCACCTTGTGAAAGCCAGCTCATTCAGCAGCCTCTGGTTTTCATTAAACATGGCCTCCTCGTTGGCTTTACTCTTGGCCTGCTGAGCCTTCATCTGCAAATACAGCTTCTCATTCTCCTGTAAAATAATATCAGCTCACAATATTACAATAGTAGAAATATTTAAAAAGCTCATGCAGCAATGAGGACATGCAGGGTTCCCAGTTTTTTTAAGAAATTATTTTCCAGGACAATTTTTCTTGACAATACAGTAAAAAAAAAAGGGCTAATACAGGACAGCCCATAAGTATCACTTCAAGTTAAGTAGAATTCATTTTATTTTACATAAAATTCATATTCCCACCGCTTAGCCTATTCAAAGAAGTAGAAAGTGTTTGTTGCAACAATTAACACTGATGTTGCTGTATTTATCAACCACAACAGGACATTTTTCACTTGCAAGTTTGGAAAACTAGTTTCAAATTTTGGGGGTTTTCCATGTATTCCTGGACGTGTGGGAACCCTGACATGATCTCCTGTCAATTTCCCATTGGGAAATGAGTTTGGCAGTGGTACCATCCAAACCAGAAGTTGCTGGGAACACAACCTGAATAACAGCTGTGGTGAAAAGTAAGTCAATTTCTCCAAAGCCTACATTTCTGACAAAAAAGATAATTACAGCGGATATCCAAAAACAAATTAAGAGCAGAAATGACAGAAAGACAGTCACATTAAGAGATAAGTATTAGGGGAAACAAACCTGCTGATAGCCTTTTATGAGCATCTCTTGCTCTTTTATTTCTTTATCTATGTTTTTGAGCTTTTCCTCTGTAGTGGAGTTGGTAGCCTCAGCCCATCTATGTTTCTGACTGGCTTCTTCTGCACTTCTCAGCTGAGGAGTGAAGAAAACACAGATTAGTTACTACGTACAGATGGATCACTGCTGACCTTTATTTTCTAAGTCTGTGTCCTTCTTTCTAAGTTCTATAAAAGTAGTCTCTAAATTAGTTAATGTTATTAACTGTTATTTTATCTTACCCACTGTTGTGCTTTTAACTGTTGACGAATACATAATGTTTGAAAATGTACCAACTCAGTCGTCCAAAAATAATGTGTAGTGGTGCAACCAAAGTCTACAGCCAACCGCCCCGGTCTCAATCAAACACAGTGTAGTAAACAGAATGTGAATGTCGGCAGTTAATCTGTGCAACAAAAATGGTCACAATGCATGGAATGAATGTTTTGTTTCTCCTGTGTACCTTGCTCTGTAGTACATAGTTCTGTTGTCTGAGTGAGTTGAGCTCTTCTGCTCCTTCCTTCATCACATGCAGCTCCCTCTCTTTCTGAGCCAGCTGGACTCTGAGCTCCTCCACCAGAGAGCTGCCCTCCTCCTTCTGCAAGTCAGACATCGACACTGAACTCAACCCAACAGAACACAGACTGTAAAGGACAAACTGTCATAGAAGAAAAGTCACTGTTAACATGCACATCACATTCCATCCACTCAGACGCAGCATTAATTAGCATAGCAACGGCAACACTGACATGATCCCTCACTGGTATCCCATCTGAAAACAGTGACAACTGATGCTTCCTAAAATGCTTTGCCTAGAATTCAGATAATTGGATTTTTAAGACCCAACGGACACGCTGCAAATGCATACTGAAGACCTTTTTCGCAGGGTTAAGTTGTTTTCTTACACTGTCCTTTGGAAGATGTGTCTGTCTGGTTTCGTGAGGACCTCTGACTTCCTGTGTGTCTGCAGTGTCCTGGTGACTGCTGGTGTCTATCTGCTGTTGGAGGACAGCCACTAAGGACTGAACAGATGCCACCAGCTCACTGCTCACCTTCAGACCTGCCTCTGCTAATCAGACAAACATAAAAGACATATCAAAAACACAGCTCCTAACATTACACATTGATGAGCTGTGCGCCATGCTCCCATATTATGAAGATACCACCAGATTCAGCATTTATGTAACGGCACAATTTACAGACCCTTATCTTAAATTATCTAAACAGTTTAATGACTTGATATTTTGTGTACGAGTGTCAATAACAACCTGTGTAGTCATCTTTTTCTTGGCTCTTTGTTAATTTGGCTCTTTCTTGTTGATACTGACGGGGAACAGAGGACTGGGTTTTGGCTGTAGGAACAGCAGCTCTACTCAGCCCCGACGACCTGGAAGTCACTGCTGTTCTCCCCTCCGCTCTCCTGTCTCTAACAGGAGCCACAGTGGGTTTCCTCACTGAAACTGTGGAGGGATGAGAAACAGCAGAGCCACGGGAGGCCTAGAGATAAAATGTCCACAATTCATCATGGTTAAACAATAGTGTAGTGAAAAACAAGGAACATAATATGCGCCTGACAGTGAGTGTGGTGGAGGTGATTTAGCCGTTTTAGTATAATATTAGGTTTGTATCTTGTGATTTTGATAATAAGGACAACTTTGCACTGTTTATGCACTGCACAATTCAAATAAACAAATTACTTTTGAATATAATCTTGTCTGTAAACTTTTTCTAATTAATGTCACATTCAGGGATTCAGAAAGACAGTAAACATCTGGAGAGTACGGGAAAACCAAACACGCATGGCAATATGTTGCTATTGTGATGTCATATTGTTTATAAAGAATGGAATAAAACATTAAATTAAATTAATTTCTGTATATTATTTTATGTAATGTATTAATTATTAGCAACTTGTTGTCCAGACTGTCCATGTGTTCCCTTTGTCTGGGGGAGTTTACCGCCATGCTCTCCTCCACTAAGATGACATCTGGTTTGCTGTCTACCGTCTAGCTGAATCCATGTGAATGCAGCATAATGCCTTCATTCCACCAGTAATGGCTATATAACGTTGTTTCTGGGATGTTATTATATCATTTACCACTGTGAGCGCTTCAGAATCAGAGTGTTTTATTTGCCAGATTTTGTTGACCTGGTAAATTTTTTCATAGTTTGTATGCTCCAGCGGGCACATCACAGCTGCAATGCAGCCATGAATGGTGGAATAAAGCAGTAAGCTGTTCTCTCTATGCTATCCTGACAGTAAATTTAGGTGAGGAGAACAACAGCACACTTTGTTTCAGTGACAACAGATGACTAGCTTTATTACCACATAAATGTTAAATTGTGAATTTTCTTTCTGGGAGAACTGATGCTTTAACTGGTCTTAAGAAGAGTTTAGAGTTTTCCTCACCGGTACTCTCTTAGCTTTGCCAGCCTGTGAGGATGTGTACTTGTTCTGATCCTGCATCAGCCTCTCTACTTCCTGTCTGATGCTCCATGTCAGGTTATGGTTGGGAGGGTCTGGGGAGCACAGTTCCCTGGCTCCCTTTATGCCTGAAACGGGGTCAGCCTCCCCAGGTCGCTTCGGTTGTGACTGTGGAGAAGTGACATCGGGGAAAGTCCTTTCCAAGAAGAGGGATCTCTTTTCTTGGTCAAGTTCTACAGCACTGTAATCAGAAAACAAAGAGAAAAACACACTAAAACGTATATAGTTGTTACTGTTGTGATCCAGGTTTAGATTTTGAGGGTTTTATGAATTTCCCAGTAGACTTTCATGTCTTGTTTATTCTTTTACCATTTATACTTTTAATATTGTATTACCTGCAGCTTTGCATGATAAAATGTACTTTATTTTGTTTGGTGTTGACTATGTGAAAGTTAACAAAACTCCAATTGGATGACACTGTAAATAAAAGTTGAAATAATGAATGAAATGCTAATCAGCAACGCCAGATCTCTGTGGTAACATCCATAATGTGCCCAACTGTGTTAAATCCATGTGACAGTCAGATCAACCAGTGGACAAACATAATTAACTGACAGCCTGTTGATGTTCTGTGATGTGATCATTGTGGATAATTCCAGACTTCACAGTCTTAACCTGACAGGCTGGAGGGTGAAGCCTCTGATATGGTCCTTCTCTGGCCGGATGGGTCTCATCAACTCTTCTGCAGTGGGTAGCTCTAGATGCACACACAAAATAATTCAGCATGGCATCACTGTAATCATCACAGCACAGTGAATGTGTCAATCTATCTATCTATCTATATAAATATATGTATATGTAGGTTGTATCTGTATAATGTGGTGAATTCTGAAGCTTTTCTGTGTCTTAAAATAGATGCTGCTAGTTGCTAACAAGTGTCTAAATGAGACTACAGAGGGTGTTGGTGACATTAAAACACAGAGACTGATCTACTCAGTAGTCCGCCTTTACAGCCTCATTGTGTTTATACTCACACTCTGTAAACCATTCTAACTCAAACTGTACAACTTGTAGATTTTAATTACAAGATTTAATTATAACCTTAGTGGTGCTGATGCTGAAGTCATGTGACCGTGGTGTAGTTTGTTTATAGCCAATGTTAGCGGTGACATTTATGCTTCAAAAATCATAAAAGTTCATTTGTAAAGATTTTCTTTACAAAATGTGTAAGTATCATAAACTTTGTTTGTCCTTATGACATATTCAGAATACAGACTTCCAAAGAGTAAAACACTTAACTGGGACGCAGCTTTTGCAGATGCATCATTCTTACAGTTCAACCAGTGATTTATACAGGCAGAAAGAGTCCAACATTCCCAAAAATACTGTTTACAGTTTCTGACCTGACTCATTGGTGGAAGCAGGCTGGAGAGACTGTCTGGTGTGTGGAGGGGAGGATGGAGACACAGGTCTGTGGATCCTCCCCCTCCCTTCCAGAGATGAATAACGGCGATTATGGTCATCTGAATCTTCCACAATGTGGATCTGTCTGTAGGCCTCATGAAGAGCTTCCATCTCTGAGCCTCCACTCTGCACATACGACTGCCCTGTTGAGAAAACAAGTTTAGTTTGGCAAGATGAAACTGAAATGATCTTGTGGGGAAACTGCAGTGAATCATGAAGTCCCCTTTGGATTTGTCTGATAAGAAACAACTGGTAGGTCAAAAATTCATTGTGAGGAAACACATATTGTAACAGTTTTCAGTTAGCAGGAAGAAACAGTAAGAGAGTGCAAGAGTGCAAGAGATCTGAACACTAAGTATAAGTTACATTTATACACAGCTAATTTGTAACAGCAAATACATTTTGAGAGAAACAAATGCAACCTAGTTGTTTTTTAAACAATAAAATAGGAAAAATGTTCATACTGAATTTATCTGGCTTGTTTACTGACATATTCTATTAATTTTTCTCGTGGAAACCACAGTATAACATGATTCACTTTTTTATGGTAACGTTTAAGCATTTGGTAAATGGTAAATGG
>NW_023339807.1:1496721-1506845 GCF_004916995.1 Morone saxatilis
TAAATAAACGTATACAGACTCTACCAAGTACACCCATCTTTTATCCTTCGCCAACTGGAACTTTAACAAGACTTTATCATGTCCCACGTGTCATTATTGTCCGCCTATCTTACTCTTATAAAACACATTAAAAAAAAACCAAAGAACAAAAAAACAAACCCAAAACTCAAAGCACATTTAAAAGTCAAATTTCTTTTTATTTCAATTTTCCAGTGTAGTTGTGGAGGAGAGGATGTGGATTTCTTAAATACAACTGATGAAAAGAATAATCAAGCTCAGTGGATACATCACTTTATCTTCGAATATATCTTGAAGTATATAACATCTCTGATGTCCAATGTTGTATATCAAACCAAAATCTTCAAACCATTAGTATCATTTTAGGAGACATTGTTGTTTAATGTATCTATGCAGAATGCTGCATACAGTCTGGGTGCTCTAGATCAAGAATGCTACATCTTCCAAAAAGGTGGGATGGCCATAACATATTTGATAAATTGTTGATTCAGATTTGGTGTTTTCGGAACTTCTGCTGTGTGCTGGCTTTGGGAGTGCTGAGCCAATCTTAATAATATATGGTATATATATTATTATTATTATTTTTTTTTTTTTTAATATTATTTATTTATTTATTTATTATTTTTTAAATTGGACGACAGTATGACACCCACTACCTTATTGCTATAACAACTTTGTATTTCTTAGTGTATCTCCACTCAGAAAAATATCTTCCATTTATAGTATAACTGCAAAGGTATTCTCTGTTCTTGACAAGTTCACCGTCTTCAAGACTACCTGGAAGAATTTTATCCAAGACACATGAACTGATTGTCATATCACCATGTTTTAAACGTGAAATTCACTTGTCAGTACATGTCGCACTAGAAGACCAGCATCTCAGACCAAATCAACTGGGTGCTACAGCTGATCAGACTCCACAGACAACACCAGTCATTTTACCTAGCACATAAACGTAACACACTTCGAACTGGACATAAACAAAATAAAACTCACCAAAACCATCTTTGTTAGTCTTTCAACAGCCTTTACAACTATCACCAACACTGGTTTGGTTAGAAGAGAAAACAGTCTGCAATCGGTGCCATGTAACGTTAGCTAATCCTTGGGGACAAATACGCTTGTCAAAGTGCGTCCCCTAAACCCTTTTGCCACTGACAGGCTCAGATTGTTATTCTCAGTGTCTGACAGCATTATGGAAAGGATCCCTGCAGAGATAGACCTTTTGTTTAACCAGAAACAGCCATAACTCACCACCAGACTCCATTGACAAAAAATTGTCATTTTAACACTATTATTTACTTGACCCCAAGTGTTTGTGTTACCTCTGTCAAGAGATCCTGCTGTGTCCTTCCTTCGGTCTTCTCCACTGGGGTCATCCACGGAATCATAGAGAGAAACTGAGATAAAAGTATACATACCTAGTTAGCTAGAAGTCCATGTGAACTAGCAGTAAAGACCTGTTTGATCCAAAACTAATGAGACATTTGAATGAGCTTTGAACAGATACACACTGTTAATGGTGAGGTCATTATTAGTATTATTAACATGATTTCCTCTGTAGTGCTTTATTATGTAATGGTTTGTCTTTGACTGAAAGATTGTATTCCTCCCAATACTCACCCATGACCTCAATAAAATATCATCTCTTTCTCTCTTACCTTTAGCAAGAATTGGAGACATTTTAGACTTCTGAAAGACAGACAACAGCATAAATTATTGAATCATGTAGTCAGATTTCAGTATAAACAGAGAAAAAGCTTAGATCATGAAGCCTCAGTAACATGATTACAAATTTTAGTGACTGTGGTCTGAGGGCAAATTTGAGCTGGAAGCAAAGCAAACTAAGCTGATAACCTCTTCAGTTCAGGAGGCAGAACGGCAGCTCTATTGGTGGAATTCTCTGAGGATTGGTAACTAACCACTAGCAGTGATACAGTGTTTCCTACACATATTTCACTGTAACCACAGTGGCTTTGCACAGGATCCTGCTAATCTGCCTCAAGTACACAGACAGTGTTTTTCATGGGGTTTGGCTCTCAGTCCGTAGTGTGAAGCATACTGATGATACTCAGTCAATGTTAACCACAGGTTTTTTTATTACGGGTCATTAACCCTGTAAAGCCAAGTGTATCATATTTGATACATGAGTTTTTGAGACCTCTACATCATCAGTGTGATTTTTTTTCCTGAAAAACCTGATGTATACAATCAGATACATGCAGTACCTGGATAATCCACTAGGGATCAGTAATTTATGCACCACAGGGCCCTCACTTGAGACACTCCAAAATGGCCGTCAATCAGTGACCCACATGTAATTTTTTAAGAATATTTTTGTCAATTTTGAAAAAGTTAAGGTAAGAAAAACTTTCAAATTGTTACTGAAACTTCAATAGGCATATTTAATGGATTGATGTAATGTATGTATGTAATGTCAATAAAACAACATACAGTCTTTTCCTCATTGAGGTAAACTAATTAAAGGTTTAACTGACATAATTAGGTATATTATATTTAGAGTAAAACTCAGACATCGCTGGCTCGTTTTTTGGGCTGATTTTTATTTTGCTAATTAAACTGTCTGCCTCTGAAGAATGAGACCTGCTGTTAACCCTAACCCTAAGATGAGTTAAGACAATTAAGCAAGTTTAATTGTGTAAAAGAAAGAAACTTAAATTGAGATGGTTGTATTTTTCTGCTTAATGACAAAAATAGGTGTTTGGTGTGATGGCTCCATGTTGTAAAATTAGCATACATCGCCATAACCATAGCTCCAACATATATTTTATGGCTGTGGTATTGTGGTATTTTATGGCTGTTGTGCCTTTACACAGTGTCGTGTTTGAGTTATTCCTCAGCAACTTCAACCACATGGATTTGTTTTTTGATTGGATTTGTTTGGCTTTGATGTTGTCACAATTGTGGTGTTTATGCCAGGATATATCCCTCATCAGCTATTCTCTTTATACTATCTTCTAGCTTCCTCTGCAATACAGTTAACTAGGTGGAAAACATATTCTTCAGTTGATACCTTGATCCTCCTTTGGTAGCTAGCTCACTAGAACTGACAGATTACCAGTATATATATATTTATCTCGAATGCACCAGATAATACATTATGCGCATTATCGTTTGATCTACATATAAAGGAGGTGAGCCAGAGTTGCTTTTTTCCATCTTAGAAACATCTCCAAGATCAGATCAATTCTGTCGTTTAAGGACTCTGAGGTCCTCATTCATGCCTTTGTGTCATCTAGGCTAGATTTATTGTAATGTCTCTTCTGTCGGGTCTGCCAAAGAAAAGTCTTCGGAGTCTGCAGATGGTTCAGAATGCTGCAGCTCGTGTTCTGACTGGAACCTCCAGATATGAACATATTACACACAGTGCTATCCTCTCTACATTGGCCCCCTGTTTCATGCCAGAGCAGACTTTAAGGGGTTGCTGCTAACCTATAAAATATTAAATGGGCAGTTTATTTTGTTTTAGTTATTTGAAATGTTTTTAAACTGTATTTTCCTATGCTCTGTACAGCACTTTGAACTGAAAGCGCTTTACAAATAAATTTATTATTATAAATTTATTATTATTATTATGCACACAGAGAGTAAGTAAGTGGATCTTGAGTTGAAATGATTTAATCACTTATCAAAGAACACTTTCTGAGTTTAATCATCATAGATTCCAACTACAAACCTCGTCCAGTGGCTCTTTACTATTCTCCTCTTCCTCAAAATCCTCACTGTAGTGTGGAGAGCCTGTAAAAACTGACAAAAGACCTGGTTGAGACACACAGAGACAGAGAAAGAGAAGATTTGCTGAGGGTTCATTACTCTTACCTGGAGACTCTCTGACGGTCTCTGTGACCCTGGCCTTCCTTTGATCATCATCACTCTGCTCCACTGCTGCCTCAGCTTTCCTGCAGGGAGGATATCCATCCTTATGCATCACAGTCACAACTGTGATCCTAAAGGGCAGAGCCAGCAGCAAAGCCTGACCCTGGTCACCATTGGACTTCCAATAGAATAACTTTACTACAACAAAGTTAGACTGAAAAGTAGAAATGCTGTGGCTTTCCAAAGAGAGGTGGAATGGCAGCCATTGAGGAGCCTGCTGGTTATATACTATGGTTTCATTTTCATTTCTCTGATATTTACTGCCTGCACAAAAAACTGAAACATATTAAACTCATGATCTTGGTTCATGCCTAAAAGCATATAAATCAGAAAAGATATGGATTCTGAAGCATTATATTTTTAATTATTATTATATTTAATTTTTATATAAATATTGTCATATTCTGGTCAACAATTCAAATTACACCTATATCTGCTTTATTTGAGCTAACTGGGAGTTACTGCTCATGAAAACCCATCATTTCCTGATTTTAACTAACAAAACAACTGGGGACTTTTATTCAGAAGAGTTTATAGGGAATTAAATGTGTTTATCACTGAGCTTAGTTAATAAATACAAGTCTACATACTGCAGATAGGAAGGTGGCCGTGTTCAATTACCGTGTTCAATTACGCTTTAGAACATAACGCTGGTCCCTCTCTTCTCGCTGGGTTGATGCGAGTCAAACAAAGTCAAATCAAGTCGGTGTACATGTATGGGAAAGGGCTATAAGTGTTCTGTGGGTGCAATATTAGAGTTTGGCAGTTTATACCTGAGGTTAGTACCGAGGGTGGAACTTGTTGAGTCCAGCTCCCTGTTCAGCTTGGAGTAATCTATAGTTGACAAAGCCCCTGCCTCTAATTGGGCAAAGAACCTGGCTTTCTCCTCTGCTTCCTCCAGAGTGTCCAAGCCAATGTGGGTCGTATTCGCAGCCGGTACCATCACTGACTCTGCATACACACGTAAAGAGAGCATACGTGGAAAGCACAAATTTTAAACTTCAAAACTATAAAAAAGCAAAAAATCGGCGTTATAAAGTATTGCTCAGAACAGAAGGACTGAAACACTAAAGGCTGCTTCAAATGACTTGCTATTTCAATACCTGACAACATTAAAAAGCTAATTTGCAATAGCTGAACACATTTGAACTGGAAAAATGGAGCTTAGTATTTTCTTGGAAACCGTGGGAAAAACCTAGACAACTTAGATGTCCCATTTTGTCAGACAACACGAGCCACAAACTAGTTCATACAAAGGAAGCACAAGCTTTCACATCAGCAAGTTGCAGTCGAGCTGAACCGAGGCATATTTCTATTAACTGTGAGTAAAATACAAGATATCTATGCTCCTTATCGTTCCAGAACTTGCCTGAGAATTATCACATTTTTAAGTTTTCTTCAGTATCCAAGTAATCCAGTGATAGTTCATCCATGGGTATATTGCAAATAGGAACTGCTCATAGCTAATTTGGCATACTTTTAATGGAGCCAATTTGCCAAAATATCAACAAATATAAGCTTTAAAAAATGGGTTTAAGTCAATTCATGGCAACACTTTATGTTTATATCCCCCCAAAGCCCCAAGTAATTCCAAAACTTGGAAAAAAACATTCCCCTAAACAGAAGTAAGACGATTAGCCCTTGGTCCACAGTGTCAAACCCCTCCTAACCCCTTTGAAAACCCCTCCTATAGACAACCAGTGTTGAATTAATTGCACTGCAAGTGTAGAAGTGTAATCCAACAAACTAGCTAGTCAATATGTGCTTTTAATGAAAAGTATCTTGGCCCCATGTGTCAGTCATACCCTGTCCAAGACTCACCCTCTATCTCAGTACTGTCTCTAAAAGCAGCTCCCTCCAGCCCTTCTCCCCTCAAACCAGTGTCCCCTGGATCCTCCTCCTCCTCCCGAATAGACTGAGATTTCCTCAAAGACTTCCTGAAAGTCTTTCCAGGTCCCAGCAGTCCTGGACATTTTTTTAGAGAAAAGAGACACGTTATTCAGTCATTAGTTGAATCATCTTACGTTCGAACAACTGTAAAAAGATTATCTATTGATAATATTTACAGGATTTATGTTAGTGTGTTTATTCTTCCTAAACTGCCATTCAACATCAAGAACTGACACTAATAATACAGTACAGGTTGTACATGAGGACAAATCTGATATATAACAACAAACTGTGGACACAAAGACACCTCACACAATCACAACTAAATATTCACAATACTATTGTTTCTAAAAGATATACACGTACGTGTGTGTGTGTGTGTGTGTGTTTGTTTCTATTGTATATAGAATTGGTAACTGGTCAGCTGCAGGTGGGTACTGATTGTGGTTACCAGATGATGGGTCCTGGATGAATGTATCTATATAACCAAAAACTGTGTGTGAATCATTACTGAGGACATTTTCTCAGAATATGTGTCTGCATCCACTTTTACATTCTGTTCATCTGTCTATCTGTCAATCTGTCAGTGCAGGTATAACTTACTGAGACTTTTAGTTGTTTTAGTCCTTAATAAAGAACTTTATTTAAACTTTATTCACGCATCCTCATTTATATTAAGATGGACAAGAAACTCTTATAGCAGTAATTCCCAAGCAGGTGTGCATGCACCCCAGGGGGTACTTATGTAGTTGCCAGGGGATACGTGAAAAGATTGTGAAGTAAGTCAACTAATATAAAAACTATAGAAATTCCAATTTTTTAATTAAAGAAATATGTATTAACATACTGAGTCAGCTGTAACACTGGGTCAAACAGAGCCAGAGTGCTGCTATTGTGTATGTGGCTAATTAGTATTTAACCTACTATCTCATGACCAAATGGCTGCTGTGAAAAAGGCTGATCGAGAGTGCATGACAACTTGTTAGTAAGCAAGCAAAGGATACTGCATAGCTGGATAAAAGTAATGAATAAACGGTCAAAATAACAAAAAGTAACAAATAAACTGTCAAAAATGTTAGTCAGAAAGGGTATAAATGATTGTAAAAAAAACTAAAAATCGGTAGATGGTCGAAATGCCTAAAAGTAACAGATAAATTGTTGAAATAACCAGTAATGGATAAAGTGCTAAAAAAGTTAGCAAACCAAAACAGAAGACAGTTGTACTGTATGTAAATGTAATAATATCCACTTTTGTATCGTCAATAGTGTTACATAATGTCTAGTTTTAAATCAGTTCAAATGAACACATTTGGAATATGACTGGTAGTGTTGATGAAGGGGTATTTGAGTTCATCTAACAGGACTGTGGGGGTAGGTCTGAAATAAAGGTTGGGGACCTCTGTCTGCACTTCTACTCATGGTCCCATATTGCCACCCAGTGTATTTTGGTATATATGCATCATTCCACTGTGTTTTTGAATAAGTAATCTTTTGTGATTTCTGTTTTACCGGCTAACATGTTGGTGTGTCAGGTTAAAGATGCTCTGAAAAATGTCTCACACACACACACACAATGCCACCACTACTTGCCTGGCTGTTTTTTAGGTGCATCCCTGCCATTTCATGAATAATCAATCTCCAAAGTAAAATCATGCAAATTTAGTTTCAAAGGAAATTAAATGGAATGATGAGTTTATGAGAATTTGCTTTCAAGTATTAAGTATTCCTTAAGTATTAAGGAAAAAACCTTCGGACTATCAGCATCCGCTATGCAATAGAGAATAATATCTAATATACCAGTAAGCAAACATACAAGAGTCTCCAGGTCTATGTGGCAGGCAGGAAAAGTACAACTTAAACACACAAAATAAAAACAAACAACTGGATAAGAGACAATAACAAAAACTAGTGGTGCTAGTGATGTCTATCAGTCTACTGCTGAGGGACTAATGCAACACCACCGAAGGGTTTGGGGGTCTGAGTTGAAGTTACCATCTTCACTGTCCCCCTGGGAACAACTGTCAGTGCTGGCCGGTTGAGTATCATTAGAGTGTGTCGCATCAGTGCTCGACACACACTGGAGGTTTTCATGAGTGGGACTGCTCAGACTGTCACAACACAGGTCGTCAGATGGAGTGGAATTTTGAGGAACCTCCAAAACTGTATCTTTGGGGGTCTTGTCCAACTGAAGCGGTTTATCCAGAGCTTTGCTGCGAGGTTTGGGGACCGGCTTGTAAACAGGTTCCGCACAAATAACTTGAGACAGCAAGAAGAAGAAATAATATTGATGCACTGTTCAGCTAAATATGGAGTAGCTATTTGAATGTGACATCTAAACTACACAAGGCTTTGTTTCCATTGAGATATACACACATGGCAGACAGAATAAAGCTTGGCTTTATTTTACGTTCACAAATATCACAAATGGATCCCTAACGCAGGGTTGTGCGGAGATGTAGTTCTGTTTATTAGAGTTCTAGAATGTAACGGCAGTGAAAGAGTCATAAAATAACGTTTTATTTCTCTGACTCACTGCTCTGTTTTCAGTAATGCCACTTCCTTTTTTATTTATTTTAGAAATTGTAGGCTTTGGTCAAAAACTGTAAAAAGAATAATAATATGCTGATTTAAGTCATGAGTATAGCTCATCAGAGAGCAGGAGGGGACTAATCACTGGTTCTGAGACTCAGAGTAACCGTAATCTTTACAGAAACAACCTGGAAACGCTGTGGATGCATGTTTTAAACCTGAACTAGCTTAATGTGGACGTAGTCTAAAAGCCTTCTGCACTCTCTGTAGTGGCACTTTTTCTCACCATCATCGTTCTCAGGCTGAGATTTTTTGGCTTTGATAAATCTGCTTTTGGCCGTCTTTGCTGGGGAAAGAGGAAAAACAAAAACAAAACAAGTGACAGTCTTTCAGATAAGGAGATAATGAACTGACAAACACAGAGCTGTGAATGTGGACCCAGTTTTCTGTAGATTTGCACATTTTTGTAGTAAATTTGATGTGTCATGGTGAGACAGATTTTTGTTTACTGGATGTTACTACATTACTAAAGGGCAATACAGGGCAACACACTTTTTATTGACACCTTTAACTCTAACCTTTTTACGCAGTTTAAAACAAAACAGAGGTTTTTATGTAGGCAATGAGTATACACTGATTCATTTCCCAGGACGCATGGGAACCTTGACAGTTCCCAAAGACTAATTACTGATCTAAATGAGGCTAAGGTTGGTCTTTAAGCCAGCTAATCTAAATGTAAAAGACTAACTTTAGTCGAATAACAATTTAACGCATGCTCTGCACATCAGCATGCTGTGAGTGTGTTTTTTCACTGCTGTACATATCGCCATAGTATGCAATTGAAAGATGTGCAACATCAGCATTGTAAGTAAACAGCTCAAAAAAAGAAAAATTCAGTGAAAGAAAGAAAAGAAATATCCAGCGAACCAGGCAGACAGGATAGTGTTATAAGAGGAGCAGAAAGAAATCAAACAGAGAAACAGCATTTTGAAAACATTAGGCATGTTAGAAATGTATAATGAGGACAGACATAGGTAAAGGAAACATCAGTCATCAGTGTAAAGTAGAAAAATACCAGTTAGGGTGGGAGGGCTACTTTGATTTGATATGTAGCACGGAGAGGTGCTATTATAAAATCAAAAAGTATGCTTAAGATTTTAAAGCTGCAGTAGGCAACTTTTATGAAAAATAACGTTGTGTCATATTTGCTGACAGTTTTACATGGGTGCATTTCATGTCTCCTAACTGCATCCACATTTCCCTCACTTGCGTCTATACATGCATTCCTGGTGGGAGGAACTAAGATACAAAAGAAGGAGAGAAGTAAGGAAGAAATATGTTTTTAGAGAATTGAGATGTCCTTAGCGACAGCTAATAATAAAGACACACTGTTACCAGTGCCAGAGGAGCAGCCTGTTTAACCCTTACAAACTGTTCATATCCAATGCCTTCACAAATTCGACCCGGTCCAAGAAAGTCCTCATAAAAAGTGTTCATACCATATTTTGAACTACAGATCGAATATGTAAATAGCCTGTCTTACGTTAATAAATTCATTATTAATCCTTAATATGTATGATTTTAGATGGCATGAGACTGTATTTTTTAGGTTCTAGACCACTCGTTTTTGGTGAAAAAACAGCTATATCACACTATATCATGTCCTGTTTTACCTAAGACATGAAAACATAAAAGCCATAATGATTTAAATATATTTTATTAATAGTGAAAATGGCAAGAACATTCTGGAACTGTTATAATATAACCACATAACTATCGCAACCATTGGA
>NW_023339807.1:1506945-1528221 GCF_004916995.1 Morone saxatilis
ATGTGCATCTGCATTGACAGGACTCTTTACTTTGTGTGAAGAGGAGAGAGAGAGAAAGGCTGACTCATGTAAAACTGAGGCTCCATGTGTGCATTTGTGTAAATATGTGTCATGTTTGTCCATGCTTTGCACTGTGTGATGGATTTATTCCTTTTCATTTTGACATACTTTTGACTGGTCTCAGTGTCACAAACATATGATCCAGTGTATAAAACTTATTTTAACCCTTTTGTTTCATGTAACCTATATAAGCTTAAGAGTTATTAACGTTGTTATATTCGACTATTCTATATTATGTATCATCTTGTTCCAGCTCTTCATTTAAAGCTATATACTAAGTGATATACTCAAACCCCAGTGTGCATGCTTTTATGGCTGCACCACTCCATCAAGTAGAGCAGGGCTGCAACTTTATTTTCATTATCAGTTAATCTGATTGTTTTTGTTTAATTAATTAATATATTACATTAAAACAGTTTCCTAGAGCCTAAGGTGGTGTCATCTATTGTCTTGTTTGGTCCAACCAGCAGTCTAAAACTCAAAGATCTTCAATGTTCTGTAATCAAATTTGAAAAACAAAAAATCCATTAAATATTTGGAATTTTTGCCCCTGCAAAATGTTTTGCCTTACAAACTGTTCATATCCAATGCCTTCACAGTATGTCCAAGAAAGTCCTCATAAAAAGTGTCTATACCATATTTTGAACTACAGATCTATTTAGATATGTAAATAGCCTATCTTACATTAATAAATAATCATTATTGAAATCATTAATTTATGATTTTAGATAGCATGAGAGTGTATTTTTTAGGTTCTAGACCACTCGTTTTTGGAGAAAAAAACACCTATATCACACTATATCATGTGACATGAAAACATAACAGCCATAATGATTTAAATATATTGTGGCCAATCCTGTGAGTCCTGGAATCATCCTGCCTGAAATTTGCTGTGAAAGTGAGGACCAACAGATTGTTTTTTGACATAAACATCTCTCTTGCTGCCTGCTCCTCTCCCTCAGAGGCATCTTCATCAGATTGGCTGTAATCAGAGTTTTCCTCTATGTTATCTTCTTGCTCTGACACATCCTCCTCCAAATCACTCTCAGCTTCTTCATCGTGGAAGATCTGATCAAGGACCTCTTGAAGAGTGAGTCCTGCTGCTATGACCTCTGTACCTCTGCCACTGCATGGACCTCTGCTACCACTGGCCACTGGAAAGGGCAGCTCTATTTATGTTCTATTTTTAGGTTATATTGTTACATGCAGGTGCAGGTGCAGATGCAGCTGCTATGTCTCTGTAATCAAGGCACCCTCTGACCTCTGTATGACCTTCTTATGTGCACCACATATGACCACTCCTATGCTGTTTTACATTTCACTGTTTCGAGGTTCCCCTATGCCCCCCAAAGACCAGCAGGGGCCTGTCCCTGCATGAACCTTGGGCGAACAGTTATTTGTTTTGACAGGTGTATTGTGACATTAGGAAATAAACAGTTTCACCAGTTTCAAGATTCCCTAGAACAACCATTTTCCTTGATTTGACCCACTGTAGTGGGTCTAAATAATCCATCTCACTTAGACCCGGGTCTATAAATAATTGTAGCACCTATGCAAAAGTATACCAATGTTTTAATTTTATTTCATTTTTGTTGTATTTTGGTCACTTTAGGAAAACGTTAAAAAGAATGACATTTATGACAGCTATTTTTACTGCTGTCAAATGTCAAAACGGCGTCAAATTTTGACCTGAACAGTAGTAAAGGGGTTAACATTACACCTGCACATTGTAATACCCTGCCATCATTGTTAATTTTCTACTACTAAGTGCTGCTCTAATACTCGAAATTGATCTTTATTGATTACGTATGGTGCCTATATTATCTTATTTCTATAAACTAATACAAATCGGGGGGAAAACGTTTTTTTTTTCATTTTCTTGTTGTGCATCATTGTATACATTTGTCTGCGGTATTTCGCGCATGCGTATTTCCGTCTCTCCCCACAGCATTTTTTGACAAATGTCCAATAAATGCAGCATGTTTCTGAAGTTTAAAAAATACATTGTCTTGAATAATCGTGATTCAATTTTGACCCAAATAATCATGATTATGATTTTTACACACAGATCGCAGTTCAAACTGCGGCACTGACATTGATCTGACAGCTGGGTTATAAAAATAGGATAACGTTCTGATTGATAGCAGATGGATTGAGGGTGGCTGAAACAGGGTGAAGTTTTTCCTCACAGGGAGAGAGCTGTGCTCATTTACGCACGAGGAACAGCATAACTTCATTGATTATTTAAATCTCCCGACACGCAGACAGGATCTAATGTTAATTAATATTCTGTGTTCCCTAAGGTCACACACAGTCCAGGTTCATACAGGGAAACTGACAACTCCTCAGATTCCTCTGGAGAGTTTCCTCTGTCAACTTTACAACTACAGTTCTTAGTTTAGCTGCTTGATGATATTTGCGGCAGTAAATGGTAAATTGACTGTACTTATATAGCGGCCCTATAGTCTGTTGACCACTCAACGCGCTGTACTACACATGCCACACTCACCCCATTCGCTCACATTCATACACTGATTCATGCACAATGCAAGGTGCCATCAGAACAGAAACCATTCACACACACACACACACACATTCATAGAAACCATTGACACACACACATTCATAGGAGCAATATTGAGTTCAGTATCTTAATCAAGAGACATGCAGTGGGGAGGAGCCAGGGATTGAACCACCAACCTTCCAATTTTTGAACCCTGCTCTACCTCTGAGCCACAGCCGCCCCAGCAGTCACATTAATGTGTGCATGAAAACATTATTATTTACTTCTGCCTCAAGGGAGGGCTGGGGAGTAAGGAAATATAAAATAAGAAGCTTGGGTTGTAACCCTTGACACAGATAATCTGTAAAAAAAAAAAAAGTTCCTCTGGCTCCTCCAAGAATACTCTGGGCCAGAACGAAAACAGCCAATCAGAGCAGAGAAAGATAGTTGATTTTGAGTATCAGTCCCAGATCCCCTCTTTGGACCCAAAGTGACTTTCACTCTCAATACTGGACCAAATTCAAAACTTCATGTCCCCAATTGTCAATTTGACTCAAAAACATGGGAAAATAAGATGTTGAAAAATCCCAAATGCCCTTTAGCAGACCAAACGCACTGATTTCAGAATGGGATTGTTATGTTGTTAAGTCAGGAAGTAATGCCATTCAAATTCAGTAAAGTTGTGTTGTGTAAACTGTAGTTCTCTGCATACCAACTGTACATAATGTATCTCTCTCTTGATATTCCCCAGCAAGCCAACGACCTCTATTTGGTTTTTCTATAAATAACTACTTTTATGGGCGTTTAATTGCTGCCAGCTGTTAATTGCAGGAACATATGCTCAGATTGTCTCTCAGTCCCACCCTGGACTGCAGAGCCTAAAACCCCAGCACAACTGCAGCCACTGACATCACACATTCTCATTCTGAAAAGTGCCGGGCAGACAAAGGCCAACATGTCTGGTGTGATGGATGCTACATGATGGAGGATTCTCTCCTCATTACTACCTCGACCGCTGTGTTCGTCATCTTGCCCCCAGGACACTGTCGTTTTCTGGGCTGGTTTCCGATTGCTTTTAGCGCCGGGCTGCTTGTCAGAGCTTGCTAAGTCCACCGAGTCATCTGAAACAGACTGACAGGGAGTCCGGTTTCAGTCACAGAGATGCCTTCAAGATGAGACTGTGTATCTTAAACCATGACATCTTTTGCTTCTTGTGTCAATCTTTGATGTTAAAAGGTCCACTGTGGGACAGTTAGTCCTTGCTGCAGCGGCCACAGGTTCGACTCCGGTCTGTGACCCTTTGCCGCATGTCCCTTCTCTCTCCTCCCTTTACTGTCATCTATTGGAGGCATTGCCATGTCATTTTAAATAGAAATCCATGTTCCCCATAGGATGAATCCGACCGCCTTTGGTGATTTCCCGACACCATGAGGTTGACAGATATGGTTTTGAGTGAAATGTCTTAAAAGTCCAGTGTGTAACATGGAATATAATATCCATAGGTATGTTTTTATTAGTGTATGATCACCTGAAAGTAAGAATTGTTGTGTTACCTCAGAATGAGCTGTTTTTTATCTACAGACGCTGTGGGTCCACCATGTTTCAACAGTAGCCCAGAAGGGACAAACCACCAGCCACCATAGTTCGCACTGGACCTTTCGAAGTTCAAGCTCCAGTGTGAAAACGTGTGTAAATGCCCCTATCTAGAGCCCAGTGTTGTGGTTTGTCCCTTCAGGCTACTGTAGACTGGTAGTTCAACATGGCAGACTCCGTTGGAGGCTTATTCTAAGGTAACAAAAACACCATGATTCTTATATTCAGGTGATTATTCAATAATGAAAACATACTTATGAATATTATATTCCATTTCTGACAACAGATGTTACACACTGGACTTTTAAGCGTCCAGATTTCTGATATTAGCCAACATGATGAAGATATTGCTCGGCTGCTGCTTAGATTTAGAAGACAAAAGTCAGATACTCATTCTTTTATGAGTCTTATAGTGTTTTTACATCTAGTCAGTGCTATAATTTGCAATAGAGTTGGTTTAGATAAGACAAATGGACACATTTCTGTCACATTTAAGTTATGTTGCTACTTGTAACAATTCAGGATCACTCATCACAGACCAGTCTTTTTGGGCCTCAGAAGTTGTTTAGGTCAGACCTTGTAACATTTCCATTTAAGATTAACATTAAGACCACAGCAGCATAAGATGAAACAGATGAAATGCATATTTTGTACCGCCCTCTAAAATCACTGTAATACATTAATTTTCTAGATCTCTATCTCTTATGCAGTGAAAAGTTAATCAGTTCAAAATCAGGGCTTATAACGCATAAGGTTTCTTTCAGTAGTTTGTACACAGTATTACTTTACCTCCTTTAAGAACAGCTCAAACTGTTCATCCAGCTCCTCCTTGGTCAGCCTGTGAGACATAGTGATACTGTCCACTCCATCAGCCAATGGGAACCCAGACAACTGACATAAAGACAGAGAGAATTTGGGAAAGAAATTACACCTCAGGTGTGTAGCATAGTTTAAAACAAACATTATAAGTATTAAAATGCCTACATTTGATAAGGTGAATTATGGTATTTATAAGTCTCATTATGTTGTTTTCATTGTGATGGAGACTAACCCAGAATACTGGCAATCAATAGCAATATTAATATTACAAAATATTAGAACATAGGGTTTTAAAAAGAAAATGTTCAATCACATCCACAAAGTGAAAGCTCAGTTAGGGTTTCTTTTGTGAAACAGCATACACACAGACATAAAGAAATCCTTTACGCACTCCAGCAAATACAATATAGTCTGTAGAACTAATACAGCTTGTTGTTACAATATAACGTTAGATGACGAATATGGCTAAAGTTTTGTCTCTACTTTGTGAGACTTGTCAAAGCAGGACGGGCACAATCTGCATAAGGACAGCTCAATTCCATTTAAACTGTTAACTGGTATCCCAGTAAGCTGTGTCACAATATAAGAATCTGGGCACGTAATGCAGCCACTATCAATGCTACTAACTATTTTAACTTTCAGATAGGTATTTAAGGTAATCTTTTCACCAAAGAGTACTTGGGTCTGATTGCTGATTTCTACCAGGAATCACACAATGTTAATAACCGAAGTGCTCGGCGTACGACGCTAGCGAGCTCTATAACCCATTCGAAAAAGGTGAAAATGTACTGAAATAAAATGCTACTTGCTAAAGTATTTTATGCCGAATATTTCACGACAGCCCATAAATTAATAAAAGCGAAATACAGTGCACCACTACATTACCAGATTTACAAACGGGGACAAGCATTTTAAAATAGATTAAACAGAGAACGGGACATGTCAGTTGGTCAGGTGTCAACCACATACGATACAACAGTTACTACTTCCGGTCACAACTGTCAAAATAAAGCCGTAACGTTACCGACATTTAACGTTAGCTAGAGTTAAATTCAGTAGGTTAAAGTACACATATATATAACCTATCTGTCGTAACTGTCGTAACCTTAGATTTAACGTTAAAATAATATATTGACTCATTTTCTTTTAAAAGGAAACAAACTCTGGTTCTCCTTATAGCCTATATGTCACTTTGGGTAATGTTAGCACAAATGGCAGCGCAGTAACGTCGGTGCCCCAAGTGTTGCCTCACTTCCGGTGTTTTTCAGGAAAATTGACACAGCCAACAGTAGCTAAGTAGTTTAACGAATTAGCTAGTAACGTGAGCTGTCTAGAAGAGTAAGCTAACGTTTATCACTACGTGCCGAATAAAGCTCCTCACTTTTAACAGCTTAGTCTTTTCAGTCTGATATCGTTACAACTCACATTAAAGACTTTGACAGAGCTCTGATGAAGACTTGGTGAAACGTCCCCCTCCTTCTTGTTTTGAGTGTATGTTCCCGCGACAACTCCCGGGTGACAAAACCAACCTGATTGGCTAGGGAAAAAAACGTCATAAGAAGTGATAACCAATGGGCATACAGATGGATAAAGCGAGCACTCGGGGGTTGGGCATGCATGAACGTTTCATGGTCAAAAGTATGTGGACACCCATGTGCAATTAAAAGTATGACACACAAAAAAATGTTTTATTCACCCTGTATAAGCACTGCCATGTTATTCTGATGACTGATGATTATGATTCAGACTTCATTTAAAAGGTAAACTGACCACCAATTTTGAGTGTTAAAGGTCCAGTGTTGTTTTCATTAGTGTATAATCACCTGAAAGTAAGAATCATTATGTTTTTGTTACCTTAAAGTTAGCCTTTTTTATCTACAGGTCTCTTTCCATGGAGGTTGCTGTGTTTAACCACCCTGTTTCTACAGTAGTCCAGAATGTAACATGCATATATATTTGGGTTTTGGACTTTTGCTTGAACATAACAAGACATCTGAATATATTAATTTGAGCTTTAGGAAATTGTAATGAGCATCTTTCACTACTTAATGGACACAACAAACGATGAAGACAATAATTGTTTTACGTTCATGGTGTGATCAGTGAATGATTAGGCATATTTTCTAATTTCTCTCAAATGTATGTTTTTAATTACCTAATTTATAGTTATTTACGTTATGACTAATCTATAGCTGATGTGTGATATGTCATGACAGATTTTCTATACACAACCTATACTTTACCTAAAGATTCGTGGTCAACATCTGTCCATCATGTCCATCTCACTACTAACATTCAAAACACACACTCAAAAGACACTGCTGTCAACCCGACATTGATTGATAGGTCTTTTAATACAGGGACTAACATCCTAGACAACAATAATTATTTATATTTCCTGTTGTTTCCCATTCATTGTAGCCATGTAAAGCTCCTATAAAGCTGGGCTTCCTTCTCCAGAAGAGTGACACTGAATCAGTTATTGATTAAAGTATAATACATTGTTTTTTTGCAGTACATCAGTGGCATGGACTGCAGTTAACCATATTAGAAGTGGTTTTTTTTAATCATATTTTAAGAGCATATATAGGAGATTTGCTCCACTTGGAGGCAGTGTTTAACTGTTTATCTGTCCCCTTCGCGCGTCTGTGTACCTGGAAGGGCAGTCTGTCACCAGAGATCAGTAGTAATCTAATAAACTCTGGCCTGCTCGTTTTCCTCTTTCTTTCAGAGGTCAGAATGGATCCATATAAACTCTGTTTTTACCTGCCTTCCTATATGGCTTTGTCCCTCATAACCTCCAACACTCACACAGTATGTCAAAGATACAAGGAGGGAAAGAGACCATGTAGGCTGTTGTGTTTTTGCTGATCACCAGTTTATGTGCCTGAAAATTCCAATGGCCATATATCATCACGTCACACAGCAAATATATAGCTCTACAGACACACACACTCACATAATATCTGGTTATACTGTACTTTTTTTGGAAATGAAGCTCGCAAAACAATATAAGGAAGAATAAATGCATTACAATCATGTGTGTTATTCAGATCTGAACATAACATAAAAAGACAATGGAAGCTGTTTTTTGTGGGGGAACACACTTTAGACATTTTGAACAATAAAGAGAATCATGGCTGAAACTGCTTTATTTACAAGGTCTAGTATTGTACTCAATGTCTCACTGTCCCCCATCCTACAGGGGGTCCCCAAAATGGGGAATATTTTATTTTCACTATTATTTCATTGACTAGAAGTTCACCTAATGAGAAAATGTATAATAATGACTACTCTGGTTTTTTTTTCATAGGCCCTTCATACCGTTTCATTGTTAATTCGGTGGCGCCCTAACCAGGACGTAGTGTTAGGTAAATGGTGAAATGGACCTGTACTTGTATTTTAGCGCCTTTCTTCAGTGCTTCCGGGACCAACTCAAAGCGGGCTTTTACAGCTACGTGGCCACATTCACCCTTTCACAACACATCACACAGCGGATGGGCAAAGCTCGCCATCGGAACAGAAGACTAGATCATTTCATACACATTCACACACTGGATGCTATTGCATCAGGAGTGGGGGGTTCAGTATCTTGCTCAAGGATAGCTTCGACACATGCCAGGGAGGAGCCGGGGGGGATCGAAACAACAAGCCTTCCGGATTGGCGGGGACGGACCCGCTCTTACCTCTTTGACCACAGGCCGGGGCCCCTTATTGAATGACTGAATCTTATCAGGGATGGGGATCCTTGGGGAGACTGAACCATATCCGATACAGGTCTGATGTGTATCAATCTTTGGGGGGTCCCCTGGACAC
The DNA here is from genome assembly GCF_004916995.1 of Morone saxatilis. Classification (NCBI taxonomy): domain Eukaryota; kingdom Metazoa; phylum Chordata; class Actinopteri; family Moronidae; genus Morone; species Morone saxatilis. Next base: position 1,515,737 of record NW_023339807.1, read on the forward strand.
CAAATATGGGGTTGGGAGGAACCACTGGGCTTGAAGGGGTATGGGTCACACTTCCATCTTATGAATATTTCACTCAATTTTCCATTTCCCTTCAATTGGGATGGACTAATTTGCTTGTATTGCGTGATCTCCAGCCAAGCTTCCTGTGGACTTGCAACTTTTAATTTAACTTCGTTGACCAAGGTGGATATTGTCATTTTTTAACAAAAGAAAAAAGGGGCTTATATCGATATATCGATTGCCCGTGATGTGTAAAAAAAAATCAGCGTATATTTAGTTCAATATCATTAGCTCATAAAATATGATGAACTGGGTACAGTTTTAAATCTACCCAACAGGTCAAACACAGATCCAGACCTTGGATCACCAAATTGCTTGCTGGACAGGGGGGTAGCCACTTCTTAGGGAAACCATTTGTTAGGGATGAGTTAGGGCCTATAGGGCGGCTGTGGCTCAGAGGTAGGAGCGGGTCATCCACTTATCGAAAGCGTTGGGGTTCTTTGCCCTGGCCCCCTCTGTGCATGTCAAATGTTTCCTTGAGCAAGTTGCTCCTGGTGGGTCCAGGTGTCATTGGAGTTGTGTTTACGAAATGGGATTAGTTTCCGTTCTGTGGAGCAGTTGACACTTTGCATGGCATGGCCACTGCCATCAGTGTATTGAAATCTGCGTGGTGAAGTGGGGTGGAGTGTGGCATGTAGTGGTGCAGCGCATTGAGTGGTCGAAAGAGTAGAAATTTAATTTAACATGGGATCATTTTACTGTTATAATTGTTAAATCAAACAGATAAGTACTGCACTGTAAAAACTGTACTTCAGTGGACCTATTATCACATCTTAAATAAATGCATGGTTGCAGGATAAAACTTCAAATTTCTTAATTTAGATAAACCTTTTAAGTTACAAACATTATTTTGATGAGTTGTGTTGACACAATGTGAAATTGGAATCTTTATAAGTAGCCTAACCAACTTAAAAACTTGTGTTTATGCTACTAATTATTAAGTAAGTGGTAATTAAAAAAATACCTTTGATTGTAGAGGAAAAGCTAATGTAGCACATTTGTTAAACATAATTTCATTAGAAGTTGCCATAACTCAAAAAGACTGATGCAAACTGCTCCAAAACATTTGTATCTAGTGATTTTAGTATTGCACTTCCATAATGTTGGTGGACTCACATGAGACAGATTTAAAAAAAAAGAAAAAGATAAAAATCGAGACAGCAGAGGCTGCTATATCCTGACTTTTAGTCCCTGGTATGAGTAAAACTCCAAGAACACCGGATTCTAGATTTCTAATAATACTGTCAAATCTTTTTATTACATCCTCCATGGCCCAAGGCATGTCTTTCAAACTCTTGATTATTTTGTCAGACCTAACAAAGCTTACAGAGCCTCAGAACATTACACAGCTATCTGAACAGACTAAATTACTTACTTATTACTTACTGCCATAAATTGAGTTCCCCCATACATTCTAATGTAATATTTTACTTTTGATGGAGTATTCTTATACTTTACCATTACTGCATTTTTTAGAGTTAAACTCCCTAAAACTGAGCTAAGATGAGATTTTGTGTTTCAGAAATGGTACTGTATATATCAATGCATGTCCAGTGCACCAAAGAGAGGTTTTATAAAATTTTCTGGATGTTCAGAGAATACGATGATACTAGTGGGCTGAGGTAGTACAGGAAAGGAATCCACTGGGAGTAGTAGTAAAAGTGGAAATCCTGAGGACATACGTACGTAGACCACGGAAAAGTGAGAAGAGCATAACTAGGGTTTTTTTAAATGTCTACATGTACTCAGTAAAAGAACTCAACCTTGGCGTAATAGAAATACTTGTCAGTGCCTTCATTATAACTACAGGAACTCCAGTGACCCCTAGGTGGTCCAGGCAGGAGTGGAGTTGAGAACTGGAAGGAAGTGGAGAGAGGATGAACAGAACATGAGGCAGTAAGGGGACAAAGTAGGAGCAGACCATGGACTGACGCGTCATATGGACTGATCTCTGGCAAGATGTGCCTCAGTGCATCAAGTTCCAGATTCATGCAGTCTACGATGTCTTGCCCAGCCCATCAAACCTCTTTCTTTGGGGCAAAGCAAAATCTCTGAATTGCCTGCAATGCTCAGGCAATGGGACATTAGACACCCTTAACACCCTCAGCTGCTGCCCAGAGTTTCTTGGGCAGGAGCAGTACACCTGGCATCACAACCAGGTTCTGAAACCCATTGCAGAAACCATCAGCATGGGAATCAGCAACAGCAGACAAGCACGCCCCACCACTCCAACGATTTTGTAAAGGCTGGAATACAGCTGCCAATGCGGCCCACAGCAATCATGGATACAGCGCAAGACTGGCAGCTTTCCATGGACCTTGAGAAACAGCTTAAGTTTCCACCATACATTGCCATGACCACCTTGAGGCCAGACATCATCCTGGTCTCAGAAGAACATTGTTATAATGGAGCTGGCCATAGACTGTCGAAAGCAGGGCTGGAAGGCAAAGTGTATGCCCATGGAGGTTGGCTGCAGATGTTTTGCAGGACAATCACTCTACAAAGTCTGTATAGAACTGGGCATCACCAGAAAGGTAAGGATAAGAGCCATCAAGAACATCACAAAAGGTTTTTTTAAAGATTCTAAGTAGGAGATCCATGTTGCACACAGTTGGTAAGTGTACTCAACATTTCCGGGTTCACAATGGGCCTCTATTGTTTATTAGTAGACTAATAACAAATTCGGGGACTGTATTTCTAAGAATGCTAGCAACGTGGCGCTACGCATTGGAATCATTGTCGGTTGGTCCACCATTTTGAGACCAGACAGAAGTATGAATGAATTTCCATTAAATTTTGTACAGGCATTCATAGTCCCCAGAGAATTAATCCCGCTGACTTTGTTGACCTGCCTTTGTGCTTAGATAGCAAATGTTTGCATGCTAACATGCAGAAACACAAAATGCAGTTTCTCGGCTTCAAGGTCATTATCACTGACAGGATATAATTAGTGGACAGAGCTCCTGGGTCTGTGAAGTGAAGCAAATATGGAAGTGTCTTAAACATGCAGTCTATGTAGTGGTCAGCAGGGGGCAGTTCCATGGGTTGCATGAAAGAAGTATGAGTCTTTTGGGGAAATTACCTTACTTCTCACTTGATTTATCAGATTACTGATTTAATCTATAATTGTTGTGCTCCTGGAATGTTAAATTTCAGTAGAGCCAAAGAAGGTAGAAGGGGTGATCGGTAACTAGTTCGTTCTAGAAATGTACGTTGCATGGTTATGATATCCTGACCTTAAATTTCCAAAAGCAGTCAGAAAATAAATATCCCCTTCACTCCACTTGCTGTGTCATTTCTGCTGTTTTAAATACAAATGAGTGAAGACAGAGGAGAAATAACACGAATTACAACAATATCAGCTAATAATGATCAACACTTTCCCTGGTAAGCTATATGAATGCCTAAGTTTTAATGTTGCACTTTTGGCGTTGTATCCGACTGTGTTGCTCCGTGATAAGTAGTTGATTAAGGTGATAATACTGGTCAGCACTCTTTATTTTTCATGTGCATCTCTGATGTAAATGTACCAATCCCCTGCCCTAATGAAGGCTTCGTCCTCTCCTGTCACACTAACAATGGGATCACAATCTCATACCGGGAAAACTGGACAGCTACCTTCATCCTCCCACCCACCAACTCCTTATTCTGATTAATATTCATCTGTAGACGCTTCTTCTAGAAAAGTGGCTTATGAGGATGCACTTCCATCACGGATAATTGGAGTGACCGTCAGTGAGAGCACCTTCGGCAGCCATCACCTTCCTGTATGTTTAACCAGCCATTGCAGTTTCATAGATATCCCAGAATCCCCTTATAACACTGGATTCCCAGGATTCCCAGTTCAGCCATTTAGAGCAGATAACCAGTGACGGAGGCAGAAAGAGCTTTCCGCACCTTCACCTTTTCAATCTACTGAAACAGGGGGAGCGGGAAGATGACTCAATGTGATCTGTGTATGAATGGACACAAGTGAAAAAGTAAATAATCTGAAACTGAAATACCACAGATGGAGGTGAAAACCACAAAAATGGGGGGAAAATAGTGTCTGTGAAGCATTACCAGAACCCACTAAATTTGCACAGCAGACTTGAGTGCTGCTTGAGACATGTTGACCTCTGAAAGGAAATCTAACAGGGAGGAGTCTCCAATCAAGGTAATGTCACATTATCCAATTTTATACAACACTACTCTGGCTGAATACAGAACTAGCAAAGAAGAGATGCTGTGTAAATCATGAGACAGGACTGCATGATACGTGTGTGCACATAATAACGCTGTAAAACAGGCCCAATAGGGAAAGAAAGATGATCAGTTTTTAGATTCAACTTAAATTCAGTTCATATTGTAAATTTGTATGGTCTCTCTGATAGGTGGAGTGGCTTGCAGATTTCAGATTTACTTTTACACAAACAGATAAAAATTCCTGTCACATTATTATTGTGTGGTGATACGGAACACTTGCGATAATCCATCCTGTCAGAACCACAGTGGTACTGGACCAAACCACGTCCTTTGAGGAAGTTCAGGCAGCTATGGGGAAGGGCGCTAGGTGTGACTCAGTGAGAGGATACTGTTCGTTAAACAACAATGCCAAAGAGGTTAGCGTAGATGCTGCTAGCATCAGTGATATCAGAACTGGGGAGTATTTCTTCACTGAAAGAAGAGCAAAAAACAGCACTGAGGCTTTTAGATGGAAAAAATGTTTTCTCTCTTCACCCGACTGGCTTCAGCAAGAGATGATCTGATTGGTGGAAGTTTACCATATAGACGGTCATAGACAGATGGTTCATCCAATTACCTGCTTAGTATTTTTTAATATTTGTCATTTGCCTGCCCTTTTCCAGACAGTTTCCAATGATGAATTCCCAGGTCTGTTACACAGAACCATCCGTCAGGTTAGCTAAACAATGCATTATAGATGGACTTGAAACAGTAAATCTGGAGAGGAATACGAAGAGATGTGTCCCTGTAAGGTATAACCTTGGCTGTTTCACCTCAGGCACTGATACTGAAAATACTGATCTTTGAGGTGAAGGATAAAATTAAGACAAATGGAACAATCGAGAGATAAATGGGCAAAGAAACGTGTCTTACTGGAGAACTAACAATCTGTCTAAACCTCATCAACTTGAAGCCCATTTCAGTGATTGATTAGTTGTCTGCCCTAGCCGCTTTGATTGGAAAAGCTCAAGCCTAGTGAATCACTTTCTCTATGGGCAAACCACATAATGTCTGCTGAGAGCAGAAAAGATGATTGTAGTCCTCCTGGGGACACATCTCTCTGATGCTGCCTGTTCCTCCTTGGGGCTTGAGGTTTGATATGACAGCTTACCCGATGGCCATCGATGAGGATGACATCCCCTCAGATATCCTCCTTCTTGGCTCTTGTCGAGTTGAGAAATCTCCCCGATGCTGTCAGTCATCGTCTTGTGCCATGCCCACGCAGATAAAGCCGTGCCAAATAGGTCAAATGTTTATTCAATTTATTCCTCGTGAGCCTGTGCATGTATGTCAAAAACTCTGTCTCATTTGTGTTTATTATCTAACAAATTACAATTTGGAATTTTATCAAGAGTAGAAAAATATTCTCCCCCACTGTCTCTTGCCATTTGTAATTCATACTGATGCCTGCCAATACCATACAGGGAAGGGATTAGCTTGATTTTCCAGTGGGAGAGTGGCGTGATTTAAGCTGGTGGTGAAGTGGTGCCATTCGCCTCTTGCTTCCAGAAAACTCCAATCAAAATTGGTGATGTGACCACACATTTTAAAGGAATCCTTCATTGCATTTAATTGATTACGGCATGGGGAAAGAGTGGAAAATACATTTAAAATTAAAAATATAAATTCTTAAAGTCAGGATTGGAGAAATTAAAGCAAAATTCTTATTATTTTGGCCACCAGGGGGCAAAAAAAAAAGGAAATTAAAACAAAACATCTGGCATGTTATCACCTCTTGGTTAACCTCCTAAATATAAATAATAAATATATATAGCTCATTTATTCCAGGAGAAGAAAAAAGAATATGAAAAGGGATGATGGGGTGCCCTGATAGATCTGGTAGAGCTGGAGCTCCACATACCAAGGCTGAGTCCTTTTGATGCGTGTCATCCCCTCTCTCTCTCCTCCTTTCCTGTAACTCTTCAGCTGTATCTATCAATTAAAGACAATAAAACCCCAAAAGAAAAACAAATTAAACAACAACAGAAAAATGTTGACTCAAAATAAGTCATAGTAATAGAAAGTTTGCTGGGTTTTACATGACATAGGACATGTTGGATTTTTAATATTTAAGCATCTCTCCATGTTTCTCTGCTCTGATTGGTTGTTTTCTTTCAGGCTTGGTAAATTCTAGTAAATGCCATTAGGAGCACTGGGAGGAGCCAGAGGAATCTGTCTCATGTACAAATGTCAGGATATAGTGAAAGTTTCAAAAAATGTGATAAAACATTATTTTTTATAAAAATGTTCATTTATCTGGCCACAACCTGAGAAACCAGTACTGGGAAGGTTGCATTTTTCAAATTGCGTATTTTAGAATAATGTGATTGAGAGATGTACAACATCCTGAAATACCAGGATGAGTCACACTGAAATATAACATCCTGTAAATATCTTACTTGGAGGAATCATCACATTGAAGATTCTTTAAGTGGCTGCTCTGACCCCACTCTCCCATACAGCCCATTTCATCCCAGAAGAGAAAACAAAGGCACTGCTGCAAAGGGGATAATGTGTCTGTGTGTCCTGGCCTGCACGTGTGTGTTACAGCTCTGAGGATCTACATATGTATGCTGCCTGTGTCATATTTACTCCCCCAGCCATATGGAAGGTGTCTGGATTGGTGTTTGAGAATAGTATACGCCACTTAGCTCAGTATTTATATTAAATATTAAATCCAATTTAAATACAAAATTACCATATGAAATATTAACCGAGTGCGTAAATATTTAATGCAAGCCCTTTACCATAGGCCTGGTATTCATTACCATGCAGTGCTGGATTTTAATGGCCAATTTCCCGAGACTGTGTGTGGGTTTCCTTTTTCCCCTCAACGCTGCAGCAGGGGGCGCTGTTGCTCTACGTTTCTCTGGTGGAGAGCATCCAAAAATAAATACATTTTTATAAAGAAAGGAGAAGACGAACTGAGAGTGTTTTTAGAAAAAAAAGATGCAGCTCTTGCACAGTGAGTTACTGTGCATTTTTATTCTTTTTTAAGTCATAGGTCAAACTGTCTAGAGCTGAAATAATTTTAGAGGGCAACAAATGAGAGAAATTGTATCATAGGTCATCAGCCGTGTGATGTGAGTGGCATCTGCCCACTGTGTTTACATGTCATCAACATGCATACTGGGAAAAAAACTATTGAAGGGGAAAACAGGTAAGGGCAACATGAATCAGACACTATTAATACCTATTAATTCATCTTATGCACATTAAAGTAAAAACAATTCCATTCCAACTTTGGCCAATAGGGGTCAGGCTTACACTACCTGACAAAGGTGTTCTTTAAATTATAGTACGGAGAGAAAGAAGCCTGACTCTTTCTATTTGTTTCTCTCTATGATTGATCCCTTCAACACACAGCCTTAATATAGTCCTGCCACATTACAGTACAAGGAGATTTCCATTTAAATCCTTAGAACACAAATTAGACTGTATGTGATGTCCTCCAGGTACGATGGAAGCCAAAATTTCCCTGTGAAATTCAAAAGTCGGGAGAGGTGCCACTTCCTTGTCTAAAAACATGCAAGAAATTGAAGTTGATGTTCCTGGAGGGAGAAATATAAAGGATGAAGAGGCGAGATGAATTTGGAGGAAAGATGGAGAAAGCTGTGAGTTAAAGAAATTAGCTTTATAGAGTGCCGGGGAGGAGGTGTGGGGTTAGAGATGCATGGGCACGCAGCTCCTCTGAGGCAAGGCGGGGAGGAACATTAATCATTGGGAGACATCTGTTCATTCTGCAGCTTTACAATTCTGTCAAAGAGCTTGGACTCCCCCCACCCACCCACCCCCCCAACCATCCACTCAGAGAAAACCTGTCCTCCGTTAAGCATGGACAGGCAGAGTGAAACATCAGAGTCGGCCTCCGCTAAGAGCCGCCTTCAATTTGATTTCCATTCAAGCCAATTTAAGATGAACAAAACACAGGGACAGGGAAAAGGGTGCAGTGTGTAAATCAGTGCCATTATCTGCATTCGGCTGGTTTTATGAAGCGAGAGACTTGTCATATAGGAGAAACAGCTGTGCATGTGAACATGTCATAAGCTGATAAATCCACACACAGTATTTACATATGTAAATTCAATCATTATTCAGAGGGTCATAGTAATCTTAAATTAATTGACGCATGTCTAACCCCAAACCTTACCATAACATTAAAGATTATATATATGGAATTCACCTACAACTAGATGTCGCGTAAGAGCACCAGCATCCCAGACCTAAACCATGGGTGCTATTGTCACTTCAAACTGGATAGAAACAAAGTAACACACACCAAAATCGTCTTTGTAAGTCTTTCCAACAATCATCCGTTCTGGTCAAAATAAACCCTTAATTTACAGATTAGATGTGAAAATAACTGCAAAATGGGCTGCTTTGGCCACTGACAAGCTCAGATTATTATTCAAGTTATTTAACATTAATAAAAGGATCTCTACAGTGATGCTTTTACAAGCTGTGATATCTGCTGGGGGGTGGTTACTAAGTACTGACAGTGTAGGTTGCCCAAACTTTTGCACGTGCCAGAATGATGTTTTTATATTTTTATTTTTGTTCAATTAATGAAATAAAATTAAACAATACATGCATGTTTGCTGCAAGTATTGTGTTTTATGTCCCATAACCTCGAGAGGCTGTCCATCTTTTCAATTAAATCATTTGTCAAGGGGTGGCCAAAGATTTGTGCCAATATGGAGCTATTAGCTACCAATGACTTTTTGAATGTGAATATTTTGTCTCAGATGCTACTACTCATTTACATGAAAGTACAAAACCCACTTTTAATAATAAAAGGTATTGGTATCGTATCAGTATTAGTATCATATCGGTATTGTATCGATATGGTATCAGTATCGGTATCATATCAGCATGGGTGATTCTGGCCCTGTCTTACTTTGTATCAGATTGAGATAAAATTTTGCGCCTGATTTTTGATGTTTGCCCCTGCATATAGGCTGCTGAAGGACTGCAATTGCAGCCCCCAGTGGACATTTTGTATGGAACTCAGAAACAGAGCAGCATTATTACTCACAACTGTTTTTACCAATAACTATGTGTAATCAAATTAATCTGCATTGAAATCATCAGGACACAGTTCAGAGTTGAATTTTAACATATCAACAGTAAGCTGAAAGGGCATCTTGGGGTTTTGAGGCATTTGTAAGCTCTGTAACAAAATCAGACATTGTATCTGTAATGTTCCACATATTTCTGTGCAGAGCGAGGACCCTATAAATCTCTCTTATCTGCTCAGATTGGTCCTGCTTGTTCAGGAGCCCCATTATATTTTCAGTGGGAGTATCAAATCAAATCTGAATTCAACCTGTGAGCGTACAGCGGTCCAAATGGTGTCCTCTCATTGGCAACAGAGGAGAGCAGAAGATGAATGAGGCCTTTCTGTGGGTTTTGAGGACTGCAGGCATGAGGGTGCTTTGTCATCATAATATTGAAAGTGAGTTTTGCAAGAGTTTGTGCCTTTTGGCCATGAAGGTGTGTGCTGCCTTGTTTCACAACTCATTAGAGTCAACATTTTGATTGACTGCCTGCTGTTCAGCTGATATTGGAGTTCATACAAATTTCTAAAAGCTCTGTGGAACTTTCATATTGAGAGTTTCTATATTTTTGGTGGTACTTTTTGACCTTGACAGTAGGAGAATAATATCTAAAATCCTTAGGAGACAGAACTGAACTGAAGCTGCTATTTCTCTTTCATAACCTCATTAATTGTGTTTATTTCCTGTACCTTTCTCATTTATTTCAATTAAACTGCATGCTGTTTTCTCCCTCTGTGATTTTTCATCCTCTGCCTAACGTTTTGGTATTTCTACTTAATTTGAATCTCTCAGTGGTTAACTTTACTGTAGGTGGATATAAAGATATTTTTGCTATTGTTACACTTGCTTCTGAGTAGCTAGAAGGGATGTAATAAGCAAGTAATAGCTGTCATGAGTTGTCCGGATATAGGGGAAAGAAATAGGCTGCAATGAGCACTGATTTACAATTATGATTAAACCACTATAAACTATTTTCTAAGCTCTGTGATTCTACTGCCCTATTTTTGGGTGAGCTATATAATAGTAGTCTTATGATGCTATTTATAACACAGGGCGTTTATACTTTGCTAGACGGGGTGCTTTAAAAAAATATTGGCACACAAATTACAAGTATACCCACTTCTCCTGGGACCAGTGTGCTTGCACGGCACAGTGTTTGGGAATCGCTTTACTTTGACCCACTATACTTGCCGTAGTTGTGTGTTCGTAACAGACCTCAGCAAGTAGATGAGATTAGCCTTAGTGAATGTAATACTATCTTGACTTAAACATGGCCAAAACTAGGAAAATAAGACCTAAGTAATAAACAGGAAATAGAGGCAACTGTCATGAACTTCCCCTCACTCAAACACACACACACACACACACACACACAAATGTCTCCGTTATTGCATAAAAACTATTCTTAGGCAGTACATTTTAACACTTATTTTATTGGTCAAAGAAATATTCTCCAAAGCCTTGTATTCTACAAGCAGGCAGGCCATGCCAGGTCATATATACAAAGATCCTGACTCATACTCCTTAAAATAAGCTAATCAAAGCAGCCTGGCACAAAAGACTACAAAGAACAGCAGCAGCCATGTCAATATGTTTAAAAAATCTTTCCATCAGGATTTGTTTTGAAGAGTCCGGGCTATTAAAGATGTCACACAGACATTTTTGCATCACATTTCTATGCTAACGAGGACGGTTCGCCGCCGAAGAGAAGCAAAAAGATTGGGCCCAATTACGTACGTCTCTTTTGCTTTATAGTGTGCAGATGCGTAGATCTCGTCCACACGTCTGTTGTTGTTGTTGTATCTCACCAAAACTCTGTCCTTGTTACTTTCAGGGTCTTTGTGGTTGTAGTACTTCCTGACTTCATATGGCAGGTCCTCGGAATGGCGAGCGTTGAGGTTTCCGATGGTGTAGTACTGGTATTGCCTTTTGTCCTTTATGACAGGAAGCAGATGCCTAGGCCCCCGGTTCTTAAACTCATGAAATCCATAAACACCTTGCGTGGGATCACACAGAGCCACCATGTTGTTGTCCAGGCAGTTCTTAACGTACCACTCCAGCAACTTGAGGCCATGGCGAGGCGGCGGTTGACCGAACCCACTGTCTTGCAGCTCCTGATCTGAATCGAGGGTTTTCAGGGCTGAGGTCAGGAGGACTGACAGCACCAGAGTGAAATGAAACAAGAACTTCATCTCTCTGCCACGTCGAGGTTATCTATAAAAAAAGATCCATTGCAGTATCTTGATAAAAACACGCTGCTTTACATGAGTATAAGTACATAACAGATCCTTCAACAACTTACCTCACAGCCGGTAATAACAGAAGCAAATCTGTCTGTGACAGCCGTCTCCAAATGTGCCTGAAACTACAGCTTAAGTCTATGCTGCAGATGAAAGCGCTTCCTGGGCCCTGTGGTTGACTTCTCTCTGTCTTGTGTGTGTAGGATGAAAGCAACACACTTGTTATTTTGACCAGAGGTAAAGCTATTTTCACTCTCAATTTGCGATGAAAGAGGAAGCGCTGTAGTTTCTGCACAGCTGGGGTCCGCAGAAAGATTGGTTTAAATTTAGCCAAGTTAAGCCTCAGCTCGAAAGAACCATATACGCTGACAGCTGCACAGTAGCAGGTATCAAACACATTCAACAAGTTGAACATGTAAATTCACTGAATTCTCCATGAATTCAGTAGTTGTTTTCTGCTGTGGCACTGTGCTTGCATTGTGACAGGAAGGAAAGCGCAAATGAAGATTATGGCTCACAGGACTTTGTGGTCGTCAGGAAGGATTTTTACTTCTGCTTTCACTCCCACTTGTGAATGACATCTGCTATCTGATTCAACTACTTAAAAAAAAAACATATTGAGATCAGCTATAATAATTAGTTTAGGTGTAACTAAGGTACAGTGGCCGACAAGGGCAAACGCGCCGCAAACGGCAAAATGCTGCAAACATGGGAATGAAGCAGAAGCAAATACTTACAAACCAAAAACAAATACCAAAGAAAAACGCTGCAAATACCAAAAAAACACAAAACCCCAAAACCCCAAAAACCTCTTCTTCTTCTTCTTCTTCTTCTTCTTCTTCTTCTTCATGTCTTTCGGGTCTGGTCCCTCAGGTCGGGTCCCCCTAGTGGCCTGGCGCACTTC